>NC_079554.1:17536999-17850551 GCF_015846415.1 Triplophysa dalaica
TCTTCATATCATTAGGAACCTCATTAAAACCTAAATCCTGTGTGAACCCACTTTTATGGCAATACAGTGTTGCATCGCTTTGGGTTTTTAATTTGTGTCTGCAGTTCAGAGATAAAAAACACGCAAGTGGAAGATTCGAGAGTTCCAGCGTATCCTTGGGAGACAGCATGGTTTAATATTTGTGTAATGCCAATTATGTAAATGAATTTTTAGCCTAGTCTCTAGGTGAGAGAATCGAGACCACAGAGGGCTGCTCAGACTAGGGAGCTCCCAATCTTAATGTTCATTTGAAATTGAATATTGAAGTGATGCTTGCACTTGATTCAACCAAAGTTATTCAACATTCTGTCTCACTTGAATTTTAAATGTTACATTTTTAAGATCCATCATTATTATATATACGAAATCCATCTTTTTATAATTACAATCTCACTTTTTCCATGATCCGAATCTTATTTGAGATTGTCATTAATGAGCTTATCATTTCCAAACTTGTATTAAATCCAAACACCTATTTTTCTTTCTATTTTATAAATGTGTGTGCATTACCGGCCCTTCCAGCTTGGTAACATCTGGTAAGACACACTCTTGAAGTCAAGAGCGGATTTCTTCACCAGTTCTGAAACTCAAATCGTGCCACAGGATGTTATTTCTCAACTCAGCATTACATTCTCTTACAGGGAGGCACATTGCAAGCTGTTTGGTGCCGGCGTCGCCTGTGATGAGAGTGATCTTGAAGGTGTTCGTGTATGACATGACCAGCTTTCAATGGGGGGATTTGATTGCTTACTGGCCTGGGAAAGACACCTTGAGGCCTATGAGAGGATGGATTCATGTCTTTTCCTGATTGGGTATGCCAAACACGACACTTCCTACCGAACAGATGCATCAACACCGAAAAAAAGAGGCAAATGGAAAAAGTTTAGTGAATAGTTATTGTAGGAGGAGAAGCTGTCATGTGCAGAGAGCCGTAATAGAGTAGGGCTGCATTATTCTGAATTTCTCAATGTGCAAAGACTTGTCATTCACAAGACACCAGAAATGTGCCCTGACATTGTCACAGCCTATTTCCATCATATTCAATTTCTTTCAAATTCAAAATAGTCTGTGTTTAATTAGAACCAGAAATTATGCAGCACTCGAAATGATGCTTATTTTCCTTTTCGTTTCTAGTTTTTCTGAACAGCTCAACTGTCAGAAAAAAGTGGTGGTCTACAACTTGGTCTTCTTGACTATTGTACCAAAGTGATTCTATTTCTTATTTAATTCAGGGTTGTGTAATATGTGCTCTTAGATGGGCAATCTGACATCTCGTATTTGGGAAATTTCTGAAACCACTTAACTGAGGCCAAAAATATCCGCATCGAGTGACTTTTGAAACGATAGTTAGGTGGTATGTGATTATATTTTTGTTACGTTATCCAGGCTTTGTTTTGAGTTAAAATGGAGTTTGATGGGGTTTTGTGAAGGTGAGCTAGTTGATAAATATATGTTTATGTATTATAATTTATACACAGTTTATATTCTGTTGAAATGTGTGGGTTGTTTCTGTTGAATCTGTCTGCATCTGCACCCAATAAACAAAAATGTTGGGTTATTTTCAACCCAGCGTTGTGTGAACCTTTGGGTTATAAATCGGTTATTTTAACACATTGTTGGGTCAAATATAAAAATTGTCTGGGCTGTTAAACCCAATTGTTGGGTTTGTTCCTTTTTGACCCTATGCCTGGTCGAATATAGTTGCTTTAGTATTTGTTTACAATATTTATTTCAAATGGGGTCAGAACAGGGCTCTCCCTCATAACACTTTCTGGAGTTGCCCTCGGTCTATGCTTGTACTCCTATAGAAACCATGACAGCACAGTCTCGTTGACAAATGTGAAAGTATTAGTTTGTAGCATCTATCAAGCAACAAAATCTTTAGGGGCAAAGCCCCCCCCTATTCCCGGCCCTGATACTCACAGACTTTTATATTGAAACCGTAGTTGTGATGAGCAGTGTTGAGACAGAGTCCTCTGTTGGTGAAGTGTGGCACTGTTGAGAACTGATACTGTTCATTTTAGTGGAAACAACCATCAACAATCATGCAGATACAGTATGTAATGAAATTTGAAGGCAACGTTAGAAGTTGACTTCGTAATTTTTGTAGTTCACATTCTGAGCTTTCAAGGAAATGTATACTGCGCTTTACTGTGTAATAGTGCTACAAGTATTTTTAATTTGTATAAAATGCAGCCTTCAAGTGCCATTTTTTTATTGATCTGTCAGTCTTGTACATTCAATTCCCAATGGTTTAGTTACATTGAATAACAACCGAAAAAACATTGTTAATAATCTATAAATTACAAATTCATGACATTTTCTGTAAAGTAATTTATTCCAGTCAGGGATTAACTTTGTGGAGCAGCTGAAAATGCACCGTTGCTCTAATGCAAATTGCAAATCGTTATAAATACCTGCAAGAGGTTTAAAATAAAATTCTCATCATTCTTGTAATAAGTATTTTGCCAGACAATTGCATGGTATGTTTTTCTCACCCCTGACTCGTTTCAGTTAGACTTAGATAACCAAATGTATGTGTCCTAATCCTGACCTATAGCAGCACGCCTCAACATTTCCGGAATAATGGCTTGGTTTAAGCACTTGCATTTACATTTATTTTCTTGCCTGATACTTTCTCAATAAAACACGCTGTGTTATGAGTATAATGGAGTGTTTAGCTGAAGCACTGCTGTAAAGATCTTTGTGCTGACATATGCTGTTTGCTTCTTTATTCACACTGTTAACTCAAGAAGTGATTATTCCATTCAGAAATTTCATTAAAATTCCTTAAAAATGCCTTAGTCTATTACATCGTGGGCGATTGGCACAAAAACAAAAACGATTGATTCTTCCCTCTGAAATTCTGATCTGTTTGGATTCTGACATTCTTCCAAATATCTTTCTTTATGGTTAGCAGAACAAATACATTTATGCAGGTTTGGAACAACCTGAGGATAAGTAAACGGTGAAAGAATTTTAATTTTTTGGTTAACTATCCCTTGAACTTTCTTCTTTATTTGATTGATTTCCTTTTAAAATGCGTGTGGACTTTTTTGTTTTCTTTTGTAATGGATGAAATGTACCCTACTGTACCCTGAAAAGAAATAAAACATTTGCTGGTGCTTTCATGCGATGGAAATTAAACAGACTTTGTCCCGGTGCACTGTATCATGCCATCTGTTTTTATAATGAGTGACGAGAAATATGATGCAAAATTATAATTTTTCAAGGTAGATGGGGTAGCCTCGGAGAGATGGGCAGCCCAGTCTGAAAATAATTGTACTTTGCACACCTGACTGGGATGTTGATGTATTCTCCCCATCAATGACTCAATAGCAGCAGGTGTTCTTGGCAATTATTCTACCCTGCTTGTTCACATCGTTTTTTGTGCGGTGTTGCGCAGGGTGATCCACTTCATGTCTCATTACTGAGTTCGTCCCTGAGTGTATGACCACCCCATGTTTGAAACTGCGCTGGATTAACATTGTTATGTTTACCAGTTGCTTACTTAAATTACTTAAAGTGATAGTTCACCCCAAACAATTCTGTCATCATTTACACATTTACCCTCATGTGATTCTAAACTCGTATGGCTTTCTCTTTTCTTCAGAACACAGAGGATATTTTGAATAATGTTGGTAACCAAACATCACTGGACCCCATTGATTTCCACTGTGTTCTTTCATGTTCCACAGAAAAAGCAAGGCACACAAGTGTTGAACGACATTAGGATGAATTCATTTTTGCCCATACCTTAATTTTAGATTTTATTTTTCTACATATTTTCTGCTAATTTAATCTGTATAGGGTCAAATATCTCTGTTGCAAACTGCATGCACCTTTAAGCCAAAATATGTCTGAATGAACGATTAGGTTCATAAAAATGATATTGAAGTGATACATGGCATACTCATGCAGAAGAACACCTTGCTTTTCCTCTAAATAGGCTTTATTGAACAAAAAAACATAGTTATTTTTAATCCCAGTGGTTTAAGTGCTCAAAGGTGATGGTGTTGTCTGATTCATAGGACATAAATCATAACAACATGCAGCTTTGTATACCACACATTAGTTCCTCATTCAAAGAACAAATCTCCTGTTGTGTGCAAGACCTTTTTAATGCTTTGTGTTTATCCAGTTTCATATTAGTGGGTAGGTAATTCACACCAGTGGAAGTGTTATTTGTTACCTAGCAGGGCAGTATGGATGTCCACTTTGAGGTGGCTTTAGTTCATGTGTTGCATTCAAAAATCTCTTACATTTCAGGTGCATCAACTCCTTACAATGTTGCCACCCCATTACCCAGTGGCCTTGGAAAACCCTGATCAAATGTTTTTTCTTGTTTTTAAGAAATAATACCATCCAATATCAGTGCAATAGACCTGTAATGATTTTGTCCATTTGTAGGTTTCCTTGCACAGCAGGTTTCTTAGACTAAAAATAGACAGGAAAGGGTTGTAAAGAAGTTTGTACTGTATGAGCGAGAAAAACAAGTGTAGTGAGTGTATTAGCAGTAATACTGGCCTCGGGTCTCCTGCCCTCATCAGCACCACTAACTGTGAACGCTTGAATTCCAAAAGTTAATTAAACTAAAAATGTGCAAGTGTTAAATATTGCAAAAGCTCTAGTGTCTTGCACTAATAAGAACTCCACCTCATGGTTTTAAGAGGAAACCTGGAGAAATGCTCTTTAATATTTCAAGAAAACATACATGGATAAAAGCATCTGTTAAATGCATAAATGTAAAAAATCACTTTGTTGTAAGATCAAGAAGAATTTGTTTACACTTCATAGAAGAACTGTGGCTTTATGGTTGTATAAAGAACCTTTAACATCTGAAGAACATTTCTGGTTCACAAAAAGTTATTTTGGGGGAAAACGGTAGATTGTAAAACGAAAGAAAGAAAAGATTCTTTGAGAAATTAAAATGGTTCTTGTATGTCATCGCTGTGAGGAACCTTTCTTTTAATAGTAATTGTACAATAGTGTTTTATTGATCTGAATAAACCATAATAAAATGTGCATTAAATTAACTAATTTGCATCTTGCTTCAAGATAATTGCATTTAAAATAATTGATTCGTTACATTTTGCAAAAAGAATGAAAATGAACTGTAGCCTTTTAAATATGCAGTTAGGATAAATCTTAGTTTTTGCACAACATACCTTTATGAATAAGTCATACATTTACATTTTGTCAATTAGCAGTTGCTTCTATCAAAAGCAACTTTCAGAAAGTTCAGGAAGCAGTAAGCTAACATGTCATACAGGAGCAATAATACAAACATTTATGACACTGGTTTCCGTCATACGTGATTATAAATAGCATTTAAGGACACTTCTGCTCATTTTAAACGCCTATGGAAGGACAGAACATTTTACATTACGATGCACGCTCTTCATAATGGAGAGTGAAAATTCTCCATTGCTTATGCTACTAAAAGCTCACACTGTTTCTTCAACCAAAAAAAGGGATGTCCCTAAAGATACAGGGTTTATGGAACATGAGCCGAACGAATTTTGTAACAGGTGTGAAGACATTAATTATCATATTAAACTAAGGGCAATGGGGATCATACAGTATGAACGTTTTAAACAGAATTTTGTATTGCTCTTGTTTCACAAACGAGGCTAACCATCTTTTCTCATGAATGCTGTATTTTAGATGGACAACATAGTTACTGTAAGTTAGAGTGAAAGCCAAGCAGTTCTAGATAAGGTTGAAGTGAAAATGGCCTTTGAGCAATGCTGGCTTGTCAGTCAGAGCAGATGTGCATTATCACCACATTGTGAGTGAATTGAACCCTCCTGACCTCATCTCTAAGCCTCTATGAGGTCTGCTGTTGCTTTGTTGCATTGCTAAGCCAAGTTCATCATGTCTTTGGACGCAAACAGTTAGGTTTAGCAAGGTAAGTGTGTGAATGTGTGTGTGGATGGGTACAATGGTCTCTGACAGTGTGTCCCAAAGACCATATAGTACGTGAAAAGGTTCATCCGCTTCCAAGATTGCTTTCAAAAGCCCATCATCTTATATGATCCTGTAACTTAGGAATCTAACTTAACAAATGCATGGCATCTTACAAGTCTCTTACAAATAACCCTCTTTATATTCAGCGCTCTAGGTTGGCAAACAATGGAGTTTAACTTTGAAGCAACTAAATCCTTATAATAGAGTCAGGGATGATGAGTCATGCTTTGAAAATTGTGCTTTGAAATATGTGTTTTGAAGAAAGTCATTAGTTATTTATGTTCTCTCATTTGTCAACTGTGTACATGACAATGTATAGGCCGATATGGACAAAGAAACAGTGGTTGCCAATTGAAGTTTACAGGCAAGTGTCGCTCCACCAAACAGAGTCTTGCAAAGGTCAAAGGTGGAATCATTGTTAGTTATTGATATGTTTACCGCTCATTCATTCAAAACCAAAACACAGTAATGCACTACCTGTGCAAAGGGCAAACAAATTTAGTCTCCTGAGCATTAAAAAAACATAAATGCTCTAATGAGTGTGATCGGACTCATTAGATGAAAGGTCAGACTTCTCACAGTCTTGTGTACAGACGCTGGACTGAAATGGCCATAACACATCTAGAAATGCCGATTAAATGAATATTTTGAATGTTCTCTTTTTTTTTCTTTTCACTACTGTAGATGTGATTCAGATTGACAGAATTGTTGTGTTGAGGAGTAAGAAAAGTGTTGGTCATCATCAGTTAAATCGGTAATAGTCAGTTAAACATTGTTATTATCCTTATTGTTAAGACTTTAATACGCTTTTAGATTGTTAAAACGAAATACCTAAAGGACTGAAAAACTCAAGCCTATTAATGCACGAGGTTAAGGAGATAAGTAAAGGCTGTCAGACATTTAATTATCTGTCTGAATGACAAAGGACTCCATTCTCCTTTTTGAAACAAACAAGTGTCATCCAATGGTCTGAATGTACCAGCTCATGAAAATGCAGGATCCGGAGACAACAGTCTCAAAGCTAACGTTGCGAGTTGAATGTTGAAAATCCGCCACCTTTAGCAAACTGCAAAGAAGGATTTAATAAGGATTATATTGTAATGCCTTTTTAAATTTGCGACCGTACATAGTAAATAAGATTCTTCTCGTTCGTCTGAGCCATTTCGTTCCCTTGGGTGAACTTCACAGTGACACTTGAAATTGCTAATGGTAATAGGCACACTTGAATTTTGGGATATTTTTGTGGGGAATTGAATTGCATTTGATATAATGTGTGGATATTACAGCAAAGCTTTATTACTGGGAAAGACTTCAGATGGCGATAATGTTTTTCTTACTGTGTTAAATGACGTGAGAGTGATTTCCTTGATCTAAGAAAAAATATATTCAATGGCGCTTTTAGTGTTTCTAAACACTAAAAATGGATGGGGACTAGGGACGGACATGGTCGATTCACTTTCATTGTATGCAAAAGAGCAACATGTACATTCTACTACAAAACTAATTTTGTGTTCCACACAACAAAAAATACAGGATTGCTTGAGTAAATGATGACAGAATGTAAATATTTGGGCAACTGTCCCTTTAAGACGTCATTTGCACAGATGTACCATTCACTGCTTTGTGAAGCACCGGGCTGCTGAAGCAATCAGTGACATGTTTACCGCATCTTCCTCTCCTTTCAGAGAACTTTGACAGTTTGTGAGATTACATTCCGGTAGAATCTGAAAATCTGATCTGAAAACGTGAACCTGTTGCCGTCCATCATATCTCTTAATGAAGTCTGATAAAGCATCATGGAATTTTTGGCATGCATTATTCATGATCGGTTCTTCAAGACGTAAAACAATCCCAATATTCATGCCCATGAACGGTGAGGAGCAGGTCATGTGGCTAAACTGATTTGACAAATTTCACATGCGAACCTGGAGCTGGGAAAATGGTTTTCTCTGTGATGTCCTTAACTCTGATTAAGTTTCCAAAGAAACCATTACCTGCTTTTGTGCGGAATCGAAGAGAGCTACCATGAAAGTGGCCGTATTTTTCATCCGGCAAATGATGTACATCGCATTGAGATCACTTAAACTGCTGCCAATCAATATCCTTTAGAATCACGAGGAACCTCTCTGATTTCATTTTCAAAGAAAAGCTTAATATTGAAATGTTTGAAACAATTCAAGGCTTTTCTGACTTTATCCTCCGTGTGGCCTCGAGCGTCCTCAGGTGCTACGTGAGGGTCAGCGGCAGAACTTGTCTGTTCACTTTGTGGTTGTATGAGTGAAAGAAATTCAATAAAGTCTGCAAATTTAAAATAGCTTTAAGTCATGGAAACAACAAGAACAACAAATCTCGTCCATAACACATTTAGCCTATTTATTAGACGGCACTCAACAAAATGTATTTGCAATTTAGCAAGTGTGTTTCCTCCCCCTATGTTACCCATGCTGAGGAAATGTGTATGTTTATGTGTGTGTGTCATTTTTTTTATTTCCGAAACCTTCCAGCTTGACCTATATTTAGCCTCCAGAGAGTCCTGTGCTTACGGTGGTTGCCTGGCCCCCCTATTATCTGAATTACATTATCAAACCATACACGCCAGCCTGGCTGCCATCACCAGCTGTCTCGCTGCATGAAAGATGCCTGCCTAGCAAGATATGACATTTGTCCATCTTTCCACTTTAAGAGTGGAACAAGCTCCCAATTGCTATTCGAACGACTTACAAGAGGCAGTTTTAATAAACAAATCTGGAAAAACCTGGTAGTTTTCATTACATAGCACTAAACGTACAGTAGACATTTTTGCGACATTAACTGCAACCAAAGCAGCTGATCCAATGCAAAAAAAGTGAATTCACAATTTTTTTTCATATTTGTTTATGTACCTTGAAACGGCGAGCCTGAAGTGCTTCTACTTTTGTTGTCGATGTATGCCAAAGTGTTTGAATAATAAGACTCATGTGTTGATCGTAATCCCATGTGCATCCTGAAACAAAACGTCATTGTTCCCTATGGCGCCGGATGTAACAGTCTGACTGAGATTTTAGCGGAAGTATGTCATCAACCCGTATGCATATACCCCGTTTACTTTCAGTAATGTAATCTGTTTGTTAACTGTATTTTTTACATTTTAACATTAGCTTACATTAGCTAACAGTGAACACTACTTCAACAACATTCATTGATCTTGATTCATGTTTATATTAGCATTTGCTAATACATTTTTAAAATCAAATCTGTTAACATTGCACACTGAACTGTATCATGAAAAAACCTATTAACATTAACAAAGATTAATAAATCATGTGTTCTGTATCACACATTGTGTTAGGGACATTGCTCTTTTGGTAGTTTATTGTGTTTAGCAACAGTTTGAAAAAGAAATTAAAGTTATAAGAAGATCAAACTTAAAGTGCTGCGTTTTGTCTGCATCACATTGAGAACTAGTCAAGCAGATCCACAGCAGTAAAGGCAAAATTTGGTTTGAATATATATAGAATGAATCAAGTCAATGCTTGCATACGGATGTAATGAAATCCATCAATCCTTAAAAAGCTTCAGATGGTATTGAAATATTAAAATATGGTTTTCTATTTTGAAGTCTCACTGCACTGGAAATCCTGTGTCTTTATCTACACTTAAGATAAAGCCTTGTTTCCCTCTCTATGAGAGCTGTCTCAAGCATACAGCTCATGACCCTATTGCGGTATCGGCATGACTGTGATTTTCTTAGCGTTACTTTAAAATAAGACTGAAAGAAAGAGCTTCTGCAGTCATCAGTATTCAAGCCGTCCAGTGTTAGACTACAGCAGAATTGCTAATGCAGTTTGGATGAAGATGGTAAAGAGCAGCTATGACGATGGCCTCAAGGATAAAAAAGGTGAAGTTTTTTTTTGCATTATAACAATAATTATTCATTGTTTTTGAATGAACCGAGCTGAACTGCATAATGTATAATGCCAATTGGCCACTGTGTTAGAAACACAAGTCTCCCACATACATCAAGTCTCACTGAAGTCTCAGTAAAACACATCCCAGGAAGTCTTCCTGCATTCTTCGAGTATTTGGGTGTTTTGATAAGGTGAAAAAGTACTAACCAATCCAAGGCGGCTCCTAACACCCTGTGAAGTGTAATCACTTCATGTCATCATCCACTGCGAAGTTCATTTCCTATCAAATTGATGTCTGAATTGCCTTCAAAATGACGGTGTCAGAGCTTTCCGTATTTACATGACACCCAATAAAGATGTTCGAGGCGCTCACTCCATCTCATTCTAAATGGTGTGATTGAATGTAACAGTTTCGGGCCGCTTTACTCTTTGCTTTAATGGATTTTCAATCTGATTTGTAGTAATGCAGACAGATTTGAATGCTTTTCAGGGGTGTGTTGAAAAGGGATTGTTAGTGTGCATCCGTCGTCCTCTCATTTATGGACTGGCCCTGATGGCATCCAATAAATAAGAATGAACATTAGTTTGAAATCATTTCAAGTCAGTGAATAGCTTATCTGAGAGGTTTTCATATGAGTAGCTCTTACTTGCCTCAGTGAGTTTAGCAGAATATTTAGTGCTTTAGGTTTATGCATGAATATTCACAACACTCTCTGTTTCTCATAATCAAACGACCATAGGTAAGAACAATAAGCCCATCTGCTTGATTTACATATTCAGGCTAATTTCATTCTTCACACTTTTCAAGTTTATTAAGTTAAAATGATGCAACACAGGTTTCCCAATTGAATAGCAAGAAACACCTTCTAAAATACATTTTGATGTCTTTAGCAACGCTTTTTATGTCCATCAAAATGCTAGATTTCACTGTTTCCTTGCTTTCCTCAGTACATTTTTGGATGTCGAAGTACATTTGGGAAGGCATGATTTGATAGATATATTGGACCTTGAGAGATGCTCTTCTTGAGCTGTCTCCCTGTTGTAGACGTTGTTGTGCAGGTGTGATCCCCCGGCACTCATGTATAATGTATACAGGTTGATTTTTTTTCTCACAGCAAACAGGAAAACGACCTTACAAGATGTCAGCTGTGATCCATTTTAATGTGCATGAGTGAATCCACTAATCCCTCAATGCTCACAAGTGCCACTGTGACATCCAGGTTTAAATATTTAGTGGTTGTCCATATGGACTCACCCTTCGACTCTCCTGCAGCATGGTTAAAAGGTCAGTTTAAGGCTGTTTTTACGTTATCTTTTACAGCAAACACAGATGTAATAAAATGATCACTATATATCTCATTTAAACACACCATATCAGTGCTACTCCGGTGGAAAAATGAGCTCCTTCAAAGCTGTTGGCGTTTTAATTGTAATTTTACAATTTAGTGTGATGGTTGATTGGTTGTTAAATGTACCAGAGAAATACTCAAGATGTTCTTTAATGAAAACAGATTGGAGTTTTATTTCGCCCTGGCGTTAAATTTTATTGGGCATATAGGGGAGGGATTGACTATACATCCAAAATTCTGACCTTATAATAAAAGTTTCGAAGTTGTGTTTGCAACATGCAACAAGAAGATCATTCGAAGAAAGTTGGTTAGGCCAACAGCGTCGGCACCCATTCACTATTGCACACTGAAAAAAATAACTTAGAATTTAACTGATAAAATCATTGTAACAATTTGCACGCATTTTTTTTAAGTAAAATGTGCCTTACTAACCAGAATAAAGTAAATTCTACTTATTAAACTCATTTTAAACAAAAAAGATTACGTTGAACATAACATTTGTCTAACTCAAACTTCTCAATTCATTTACTTTCTTAGTGAAGTATACTATTTTTTACAACATTGATGGTCAAGTGAGAAGAGACTGGTGATCTCTGTACTAGTATTAGCACAGTTACTGCTTAAAAAGTAAATATGATTAATGATTAATAAATAATATTGTCATCTTCTAAACAGCGGGAACCACTTAAAAATCCCTAACTTAAAAATAATACCAAAACTCCCCTAAATCAAAAATAAATCAACACAAAACACAATCAACTCTTTCTTTTTACTTTACTGAGGTAGTATATCTATAAATCTACAAGTGTACTGTATCTACAAGTATATACAGTATATTTAAAAAGATTATTTATATAGACTCAACACAAAAAAATAGGTTAACTTCGTTTTACCAATTTAAATGGAGTTAACATAATAAAATTTAAGTTGGATTTACTGAGTAACTTGCTCAATTATGAATAATTTGCTCATTAAAATCTTAAAAACCTAAAGTAGTAGATTTTATTACAATTTTAACATTATTTTAACATTTTTTTGTTAAAAACACGAAGATAATTCTATTAAGTATATTTTTATTTATTTTCATAATCAGTTTTTTCAGTGTATGGCCACAAAACCGGTTACCAACATTCTTCAAAATATAAGTTCTGCTGAAGAAAGAAAGTCATGCACCTTTTAAATGATAAGAGGGTAAGTAAATAATGACATAATTTTGGCGGTGAACTGTCACTTTAAGGTTTTGAAAGTCACATCTTTGGAGTCTGTCCTTTGCCAGTCTTCCCAAGCTATAATTTGAGTCCTCTCCATATATTCTCTCCTTTTCAATAAGGGCACAAAATGGCTCAAACATATATCATTCAAAAAGTCACTACTGGATAGTTGATCAGTCTACAAAAATCTAATTGAATTTGAAGACCACTAAAATAAAATATTTTGATGTTCGATCGGTAATAATAGAAGGAGCAAGTATTAATTGAAATGTTACATATTATTGTCTATCTCCTTGTAAAGAGGATTCAGCACACTAGCATGTCACAAACCTTTATGCAAAACCTTCTACACTACATTAGTCGTGAAATCACAATTATTTATTTGTCCATGTCCTTATGCACATAAAGAGCAGCAACATAGTCTTATTCATGCCAACACTTAAATTTGAAAAGTAAATTAAAATGTTGAGCTTTAAGACATTTTTTTTACATTTCCGCATATATAACAGGATAAGATTTTATTTGCATTTTAATATGCATATATTTATAATAACAGGAGATACACTCAAAGCTTCATTTGCATTTGCAATTAATTCAAATGTGGAAACAGATTTGGCTCGGAACATCTCGTATGGATAAATGGTTGAGTTTTGTCCCATTATGATTTAGGTCAGGAGCTCATGCAAGACTGTCAAACTAAATCTATGTGCAAGACTGTGTGTGCACAGTCAATAGGTCAGTGCCTGTTGATGGAGATAAGATGGGACACAGTCTTTTTTCGATCTCTTCACTCATAAACAAAGTTTGTTTATGAGATTTTGCATAAGAAAAGAGTTAGGTGAAAGCTGCTGATGTACAGCATTGTTTTGGCATAAAAAATGTTGGTACCCAAACCGCCATGGCATCAGTGAAATATTTTTGTGTCTATGCCAAAATGTTAATGAAACATTGAAAATGTTACTGTGATATTTATTATTGCATGGCAAAGCTATTGCTTTTTCTAGAACAACAAATAAAGTTGATTTCAGCGCAAAAGGACTCACAGCAGTGCAGGTTTGAACAGTGTAAAGATGAAGACGTTTGGAGAGACCCAGCAGGCATGTCTGATCTTTCACCCGGTAGCTTTTGCAGCATTTTGAAACTGTGTATTAAGCTTCAGATTCCTCCACAACTATAAATGAAGTAGCTTTTCATTTACCGGAGACTTACTTTTTAAAATGATGAAACATGGACACTGAGAGTGGGTGGAATTGGATGGATCAATGGATCATGGAAGTAATACATGCACCTTATACTTATTTAATGTTCCGTGATTCATGCAAACTCTACATCCCGTAATCAATGAAAAATTTTTTTATGTGCATCTAAGTGTTTATGAGGTAAAGAAAACCACAGGAAAAAACATTGTCAATGACCTTGGATCAGCTTTGGATGAGGCTTTTTTATGTACTTAGCTAGGATTCAAAAGGCTTTCTGATGTAGTCTCCGTAGCAACCCCTCTGATACAACAAAATGGAAAGAGGTGAGATGCATTGATAAATTGAAATTGTACTCAAGCACCATTCAATAGTTCCACTCAGTAACTCATTGTGTTCATAGAGAAGTGGCAGATAAACTTCCTAATAGCATTTTTCATGATCTGTGATATTATGGAATATTTTTATAATTGGTTTTTGAAGGAATAGTTCACTGATTGAAAAATGTTGGTAACAGAAAACTATTGGTCTGGCATTGTTTTTTTTGTCCATAAAACTCAATGGGGAATTATTTTGTGTTTTTCAGATGAAAGAAAATCACACTTGGTTTGTAAATGATGAAGGTGAACTATTCCTTCAAGGTGTGCCTCCATCATTTGTAGTTTTCTATATTCCTGTGCAAGGCTTTTGATATCATTGTCTAAACTAAATATGTTTAGCGTAAGTTTGTTTCAATATCTGCTTTGTTTCAGAAGCTCTCCAAACATTGCTTAGATTAAATGAGACTATTGTAGTCATACAGTAAGAATTTTGAATTTATGTTATGTTATGTTGCTGGTAAAGCTTAGATCATTTGAAATAATTTGATACAAGTTCATTTTGAAATCTCTTGAGTTTAATGTCTTGAGCAGTTTAAGACATTGTTAACATCTAACCTGTTTAAATGCACTGGAAATGGTCAATTAAAGCATTTACAGTATGTTAAGATATGATATGACGGTTAAAAAATTCTTCAAAAGCTCTATTGCAGTGATGACATCTTACTGAGCCCGCTAATACCCTGCGGTCTCTGAGGATGTTTAAAAGTCAGAAAGATCGATACCGCGAAGAAAGCTGTGGATAAATCCGACTGGAAACCTCAACCTTGCGATTGATCCGAGTGAGAATGAAATTCTGTTCGGACCTCCTCCCCGCTGAGATGGCTTCTAAGATTGATTCAATATAACAGAGCTGTACTGGAAAGACATTCAGGCGGCTTATCTTTAGAGGTTTCCAAACATCATGACGCGGACTACCAAGATCCCAGACCACATGTTATATACAGACAGAAGCTAAGACATGCATATTTATCAGTAAGCTAACAGACATAAAGGATTTGATGTTCCTACACAAAGCAACTAGTCAGTTGAGCAGTGTGCAGTCACTACAATGTGAGAAGCGTTAGATTCAAATGGACAAATGTAGTTTTTTAGTACTTTAGAAAGTAATGGTTAAGTTATGGTTAGTCTTTTTTTTTAGTAATAGAAAGAATAGTAGTTTTACAGTATTTTAAAAAAGTTTTATCAGTTAAAAATTTATTTTCAGTAAAAAATTAACCAATTTGTATCGTACACTGTAAATTATTATGTTGTTTTATTTTTATTTATTTTATATTTTAGCTTAAATTATTGTATTTTAGGGTTCATGTTTATTTTAGTTAAATTTTTAGCAATTTTGTTTAATTATTTAAAAATTTGAGCAATTTTGTTTAATTATTTATTATTTTAATATAGCTGTTTTGGTTTCATTTATTTTAGTTTTCGTTGTAGATTATTGTTTATTTATTTCCAGTTAATAGTTTTTTCAGTTAATTGCCAGGGCAACATTTCTAATTTTCCTTTAGTATGAGTTTTTCAAACAACATTAGGTCAATATTTCAATTAGCATCATTTTTTCCTCAATTTACTATAGTTAGCGATTAGGTCTAGGCAAAAAAATCGATTAATCTCTTTTTAAAATGCTATCGATTCCATATTGATTCTCGAAAGACGCGAATCGATTTTATTCTGTCATATTTCCGAAAACACTGAAGATTCATTAACGTGAATGTTATTGCTACTTTCCCCTAGATGTCACTTTTCATTTTACAATGGGTGAATTTTACAACATTGAGCATTTGGTTTGTATTGCTTAATTAACATTGTGAATGCGGGTGTCCTCGGATTTAACATCACCTTCACATAATATTGCATCCTCTCTTACAGCTTTTTCGACATTTTGTTGTTTTACATTTACATTTACATTTTGATTTAGTTATTTAGCAGACGCTTTTATCCAAAGCATCTTACAAGTTGTGAAAACAATGGAAGCAGTTGGGTCAAACATTAGGACAACAAAAAGCATAAGAGCAATAATAACATTTTTTTTATTGTAGAAAAGATATAGAAATCAGAAATGATCGGTCAGGTGCTGATGGAAAAGATGTGTTTTCAGCGAATTCTTAAAGATGACTACAGAATCTGCTGATCCAGAGAAGGTCTGTAAGAGCTTTTTTTACCTTTTTGGAATGGCACCACAAGACGTCGTTCATTTGTAGAGCGTAAGGATCTGGCAAGTCTGCATAAGTGAATGAAGTTAAGGGGGATGCCAAATCGATGGTGGTCTTATAGGCCAGAAGCAGAGTCTTGAATTTGATTCGATCGACTATAGGGAGCCAATCTAACTTAATGAAGAGAGGAGTGACGTATGCTCACTTCGGTTCATTGAAGACCACTCTTGCCACTGCATTCTGGATCATCTGTAGAGGTTTGGTCGTCCAAGCAGGAAGTCAAGCAAGTAACGCATTGCAATAGTCCAGTCTGGACAGAACCAGAGCCTGGAGTAGGACCTGCCTAGCATGCTCGGATATGGAGGGTCTAATTTTCCTGGTATTGTAGAGGATAAATCTACATGACAGAGTGGTGCTGGCAACCACTTAACATACTGTATCTGTATAAAATACTGTATCTTAAATGTAAGGTACCTAATCCTGTTTGATCAAGGTATGGGACTCTTCTGTGTCAATATTCCTAAGAGTGTTTAAAGTTTAATATACAGGTTGTGGCTCTTCATTTCTTTTTTTTTAATTCACCATTGTAATCTGATCTTTTTCTGTTATTAAATATGTAAACATTGACTCGAGAGTCAAATTGAATCGAGGGGTTGTGAACCGGAATTGGATCTAATCGAATCGGAACATCAGAATCAATACCCAGCCCTATTAGCAATAATGATTCCCTATACTTTTTTGGTAAAAAAAAAACTCATACTGCCATGAAAAAACAACAAGTTGGATTTACTTTTTTTAACGTAATTTTTGCACACAGGTTTTGTAAGTACATTTACTTAAAGAAACTCTGTTTAAATACTTGCCACAAAAGTTTTAAAGTAAATTTAAAGTGTAGAATTGTGGTAATTTTTTATCTTTCCTAAAAAAACTTTTTTTCAATGTTTATCCAACAATAACAACAACAACATTAAAGCTATTCTGTATGTCAATTATCTTATTTAAACTCGCCTTAATACACATGGAGCTAAATTCAATCATTCGAAAACCTCATTTGCATATAGCTTTGAAGCATCCCAATACCATGGATGCTGATGTAAGACCTATGGATACATTATGGAAAATGAATCTCCAACACTGATTATTCTGGGAAAGAATTCAAATGGGAATCTTATTGGTTTGTCAATAACAGACATTTTCATTTTAAGGCAACAGCTAATAGACTCAAATGGAAACAAAATGTCACAACAGATCCTTAGAACCTATTCCTGTCCCATCACACCTTAGCAAACGTGGCTATCAGATATAACCTTTATTAAGCTTGTAACACCTTTCCACAACCATAGCTGGAGATTTGTGAAGCCAGCCTAAATGCATTTCCTCTAGCGGGCATTTAAGACTTATTGAGCACCTGTTATCAGCTTCTAAAATAACTGGTTCTTAAATAAGATCTTTCAAAGAATATTCCCTCTGTTTCTCATATAAAACTAAATGTAACACTATCGACAAAAGCTTTCGAAAAATATACATTATGTATATATTTTAAAGTATGTAGGGTACAGATTTTTAATAACACATTGTATGCACATCAGTGCCCATGATTTATTAAATGCTTTTTTTTTACATTTTTAGTAGATCTTTCTTCTCATATTGTTATATCAGATTTGTTTGCAGTGGTGATGTTCTGTTTGATGAACTGTGTAACACATCACTTTATGGTCACTATTGAGCTGTGAGTAGACTCTTTAAGACCACAATATAGGCTAATGAGAAATCACCAGGTTTGAGCCTCAGGTCATCCGTCATTCCTCTATATTGCATTTACAAAGCATCGTCCCGTTCAATTAAACAATACCCTGTCCTGTTCTTTCTCAAATCAATAACCATGATACACCAATACCAAAGGTCTCTGGACAAACAAGATAGCAAAAGCACACAATTTGGTGAGACGTATGGGGACAGGAATTGCTTTACTGATAATGGCTTTCATTCATCATTGTCTGCATGAATTGCGTGCCACTCCCGAGATGAAGGAAGAGAAACTCATGGCAAAATAAAGTTCTGTTCTGTTGATTTCTAAATGAATCGTGTGATTCAGTGTTGTTTGGACGATGAGTTTTGATCATATTCTGATTCAAATGAAATATTTCTGGAAATAATTAGCCAGACCGCTGCTTGACTAAATGATTAATTAGGCGATATTCAGTGTTTCCTGCTGAATTTCTGTAGGTTCATTTTCGCGGGGGTCTGGTGCAAATAAACACCAGTCGATTTGGGTGATTCGCTTCTGGTAAGCCGCTCAATGACCTTTTATTTCCTGCATGCTAACAATCATAGTTATGTATTGAATTATCCTATTGACTTTGCCTCAATGGCGTATGCGCTGATTCAGGCAAATCGAATTGTATGTATCATTTCTATCTGTAAGCGTCATCTTGATTCTGTAATTGCTGGTTTGAATTAAAGATAACCTACTTTAAACTCAATGTGCTCATGAAATACATTTTTATCCATTCAGAGACTAATACAGGAATCTTTTGCACCAATCTTTATTGAAATTAGATTCTATAGTTATTTCAAAGTCGCAAAGCATTGTTTTAATTCACTCGATCTCCCTGTGCCTCTTATCTGTATTCTCTCCTATCATTTTTGCTTTTTTATTTTCTAACAGTGATCCGATTTGAGACATAGTTACAAAAAATTGTGGTGGACTTGATGAAATTGCTATCCCGCTGCTCCAGAATGCTATTTGTGTTTTGATGAGACAAAGCAGGGGAGAAGATGAGGCTTTGGAGGAACACGCTGACTCATGTGGGTGTGGGGACGGAGCGGTAAAGACGTTCATGTGATGGAGAAACAAAACACACGTAGGCGATTTGAAATATTTGAAACGTCTAGCTGATACCTAAAGTGACATTTGGTGACAAATGTGCCACAGGCCAGTGCTCCTTTGCATATCAAGGCATCAGTGGCTATTTCTTTTGTGACCTGCTTATTTATACGAACACAGGAAGTGAACAAAAATGTTAAGTGTTCCCTATTTAAGCCACAAGATATTTCTTTAAGGAAGTTTTTAAATAAACTGTTTTGTTCTTGATGCATATCAGTCACTACAGTATCACTGAAACCACGTAAACGTTAAGCATTTTAATGAAAAATACGGTATCAACAGCTTTTGGCTTTAGCTATTATCTTTAAGCCTCTAAAGTCCTATTGCATAACATTTATTAATTTGCAAAACGCGTCTTTTCAAAGCAACATACAGTACATTCAGTCTATTCAGTTTTTTGGCATGTATGTTTTATTCCCTTTGGACTGTTAACACAATGGTTTTCCAGTTTTCCAGTCAAAATTTAAATACAAAGTATATCTTTCACTGCAAAAAAATGAAAGTTGCATTTTTGTTTTGTTTTATAGCACACATATCTGAAAATTCCAAAATCAAGATAAATTTACATGACAAGAAATAGTGACCCAAGTTATTTATATTGAAATAAAATATTCAAATTAAGTAAGTTTATGTTTAAAACAAGCATCATATGTGCCAATGGGCTAAGAAAAATACATTTGAATTAGGTACTTTAGTAAAAATAATTCAAGTAGTGCTTGTTTGTTTTACTTAATCAATATAGTTTGATAGAACACATTTGTATTGGTTTCTTGCTCAAGCACAATTCAATGTGTAATAGTGACATAAATAGGCAGCTCTTTGACATTGACAACTTAGTCCTTTTGTGTTTGGGAAACGTGAATTTTTCATTGACTAACTGAAACTACACAGCAAATTGAGTTCCCAGGATGCTTTGTTCTTATGACTGGATTTAGATACTGCATTTTAAAATGGTTAAAGTGTTATTGTATTAATGTTTTTTGTGCAGGATGAAAGATAAGGAGACTTGTTAGTGTTTACTGTTATGTTACGCAAAAATTCAGAAGATTTTTTATTTTCTGTTATTTTTTCGTGGTGAAGAGAAGAGGTTTTACTGATTTTGGTGATGAGCACATAAATGCCAATTTTGCATGAAAGAAGGTTTACTCCGTAAGAGAATACTCTGCAAATTAGGGCTGCACGATATTGAAAAAAACGTACATTGCGATATTTTTTTTCCTGCGATATATATTGCGATGTGTAGAAATACAGAACTGTTCATCAGATGTCTTGAACTTCTCCAAAAATAAATAATTGATTCAAAAATAATTGGGGTGATTTTGTGGGCATGTTCATGGAAAGTAAACGATGTGAAACCCTGAAAATGACTTTTTATTTATTGCTATTTAATAATAAATGTTGCTTCTTACCCTAAAATAAGGAAGCTCATTTGTGAATGAAGAAGTGCAGTCTGGCGTCTAGAAGCGATCTAGTTATGGGGGATGCTATATGCATGTATTCCAGGTTAAAAACAGAGCGCTACATTAAAGAGGACACATAATAATCACATTAGGGAATTAACATGAGTGACAAAATAAGCTTTGCACTCGTCATACAGAGCTCTGTGGTGCCGACTTAAATGATCAAACAAATTAGTTGTGTTTCCGAGTGTTGTGGCAACTACTGCACGGCACTCCCGACAAAGTTCCTGTTTTTGGTCAACATCATCCTTTCTGTAGCCCAAATATTTCCAAATAATTGACTATGCGCTTCTTTTTGCGAAGTCGTCCATTTCGATGCTTTTCTCCCGTTCCTCGCTCATTTCGCCATGCGCACGCATGCAGAGTCTGCGTGTCAAAAACGTGAAGCAACAACATGTGCTTTGTAAAAAAAAGCACTCATAAATCAGAATTCATTACTTTATATCAGGCAAATATAGAAAAAAATTCTTTCCATGCATCGCACCTCGTGCGATGTGACTATTGCGCATGCGTACATCGCGATATCGATGCTAAAACGATAATCGTGCAGCCTTACTGCAAATGCAGTAAGCTCTCTGGTGCTCCCTGCTAGTACCATACCAAATAAAAGTTTCATTTTCAAACATTGGCAGATTTTTCTTTTGCTTGTTTAAACATAACCTTAGTTAACTTTGTTTAAAGGGTTCATATGGCGTAAATACTTGTTTTCTGTGTCTTTGGTGTGTACTAAGATGCCCATCGATCCATGTAGGCCTATTAGACACGTAAGTGTCGAAACAAAAGATGCATTCTATCCAGAAGTGAATGCTCACCCAGACCTGCCTGAAAAGCCTTGTGTAACCACACCCCCACAAATCTACGTCAGTTCTTGGTATGATTTGACTAAGACCGCCCAAATGTATACTCAAGTGAGGTGGGCGTACCTGTCAGTACAATTGCTTTGGAACCTGATTTTTCCAAATATGGTAAGAAGCCATACCTTTCCGTCACACGCTTGCATTATTCAGCCAATCACTATGCACTGGTTAACTGGTTTTAACTGGCCAATCATAGCACACCTCGCTTTTCAGAGCGATGAGCTTTGTAAAAAATCCGCGCGTTTCAGAGAAGCGGGGATTAGAGGAGATACAAACATACACGGTATGTAGAAAAATAAAGCGTTTTGAAACCTTAAATCGTGTAAACACATTTCATTGCATCTAAAAAAACGATAACAATTCGTTTTAGCCGTGTCATATGACCCCTTTAAGAAATGTCAGATATTTCTACTAGAAAATAAGACAAAAGTGCTTTAAAAGAACTTCTGCAGTGAATTGCTGGTAGGGGTTAGCAATATCCCCTACGAAGAGGTGAACTACTTATTTTCTAACATATTTGTCACGATTAATTTATCTGAAGATGAATCCTGATGAATGAATACAGACTTATAAAGTGATGCTGTGAAAATTCACCAGTCACTATATGGCAACCCTTTTAGGTAGCGTTTCAGTAATATTATATCAATTTAGGTGTCACATTCAAATCAAATTATTGCCACAGCTGAGAAGAAGGTAATCAACTGTCAGCTCTCCTTTATTAGCACTTGTCATAACATATTAGACCGACCGGTTAATCACACTGTCATCACATTTCTGCATTGTTAGTAATAGCAGACTGCTGTCTGTGCCCTACCAAGAGCCAAATGCCTAAAGCAAGCAGCGAGGCCACTTGGATGAGGTGTCAGGTGGTGTTGGAAAAAATATACGAACAAGATTTGAAAGCGTCAGTGTGTTTGCATAGACATGTATTCGGGCAATACAGTTGATGTGTTCACAAAGGGACAGACTGATAGGTGTAAACAGAAAATCGGATGTATTTTTCGACTATGTTAGAAGAGATAAATGGGTCAATGACAAATAAGAAAATGTCAGGTGGTGCGACCATATATTAATTTAAAATAATATACATTTAATGTATTTAGCACTGAGTATTTTTCCCCTCATATATAAGAAATTTAACATAAAATCATGCCAAAATATTTTATTAAGAATTTTATTGAGAAAATTAACATTTATTTCTCAGTTTTGTTCTCTGTTTGTATGTTCGGACGGTCGCACCACCTGACATTTTTGGTCTTTCAAACACCAAAACTCAAAAAATCTATTGAATTTCAATAAAATGAAAAGGGTTTCTTATAAAGGACATATTGTAGATCCATTTGATATATGACATGTATTTATTCAAATTCTTTTTAGGAAAATAATGAATTTGGACACAAAAAATACATGTCACGTCATTGACCCATATACGTTTTAATCTCCCAACCTTTAGGTTCATTTTTATTCCCGACAGATGCTGCAGAATATACCAAGGTCGCTGCTTCTCTTCACAGGCATTCAAAAACGATATTGTGCGATGAATGTAAGTAGAGCTGCACAGTGTGCAATTAATTCATGATTCATAATCATCATTCATCAAAACAATTTCCATGTAATGACATTGTACTTTGAGGGGGTGAAAGTGTGAACTGTACATGTTCCATTAATCATTTCCTTTGCTGATGCACTCACAAATCTACTCACATACTTCACTGAACACACATGTTCATATTATTAATACCACAAAACAAAGCTTTTTTAACAACATGATAAGAGATCAAATTAGCGGAACATTAGATGAGCATGAAACAAATCGTGTTGCAGACTCTCCATCAGAAGAGAAGCCCCCGTTGTGGCTTTAAGGGCTGTTCTTGTTTAATTAAGTTGTGGTAGAAAATAAAAGACTCGTGCCCCATCTAAAACTGATCAACACTAGCCTTTGGCAATTTTAGGTGTGAGCTAATACAAGACTGACAGCGCGGGGGTTGACAAAAGACATGAGAGCGTCAGATGGAATATCACACAATAATGAGACGACTGGCAATTATTTTACCTTGAGCCATTGACCTAATCTGAAGTCAGACAGTGGACGGGAATGGCCTCTGTGTTCATTAACTGACAAAGCTCAACAGAATGTGGAGGAGATGTATAAAACAAAACAGACCTGACCAGTGCTGTTTATGAGAGGTTATGTACAGGAGCAACATTGCAGAATGATGTTTTGTTCTTGGACTTACAAATAATTTTTAACCCAATATATTTTTTGTCACTTCAAAACGCTTAATTCTGGGGGGTTTCTAGATGTAAATGTCAGGCTTAGTCTATTAGTATATGCAAAGCTTGCTATATTTGTACATTGATTTGCACATAACACACAAAAATCAAGCAGAAGGTGGTGTTAATGGTTATTGGTTCATGGGATTTCTGAATTTAAAAGTGATTCATTTATAGGGGTGTAACAATCTACAATACAAAAACAGCAAGATATGTGTCGTTGAGCTATGCCAATGGTAAAAAAAAAATGTATGTTCAAATTCAGTTTTATTTTTCTGTGACGGATCTATTAAGTTTATTAGTTTACATAAAGATGGCTGAATCAAACCTTGAAAGTTGTCAGTTCTTTAACAAAATGACCAATTTAAAAAAATTTGTCATTTGAGTGTTTCTTATATATTATCTTATATCTTATATATTTTTTTTAATATTGTCTTGCAACTCAATCGCAACTGTAAACCCAATTCACCTCTATACATTAAGTGAGTTGTGACCATTTTAGAAGTCTATTAAGACCTCCGGTGTATAAACCTAAGACATGATGAAACATTATCAATTCTAGTTTTCCTTGGTGAGAAAAGAATGTAGATCTCTTTTTAATGCTGGTTTAAACACATTGATCAATAGGAGAGGTCAGTATTTATTGATGTAATTAACTTAATGACAGTCTTTATCAGATATAAGATATTGGTGTCATTAATAATACACTGAATAATGCAGAAATAGTCTAAGGATAAATGACACATATTAAAAAACCTTTGCAGGTACTACATCTGATCAGGTAATACAACTGATGTACTTTAGTGATACACAGTGTCGGGTATTTTCTCACTTGCGTTTGTGCTGGAAATGTTTTGTTCCATAAAGTGCCAGTGAATTTCTAGTCCTGAGCCTTTCTGGGATGACTTTGCGGGAAAGGTTATGAATGTTGAGAAGGGTTTATTAAAATACCTCAATTTACATTCTATAGCCTCCAAAAGTATACTGAGCTTTCCTTGAGCTCAGTGGTAAGAGCATTGTGTTAACAACGCAAGGTTGTGGGTTCGATCCAAGGGGATTGCACATACCCAAGTATAAACGTATAGGTTAATGCATTGTAAGTCGCTTTGGATAAAAGCGTCTGCCAAATGCATACATGTAAATGTATACAGAACTGCAGCCCAGGCAAAGTATTAAAGGGACAGTTCACCTAAAAATACAAATTCTGCCATCATTTACTCACCCTGTTGTCATTTTAAACCTGTGTGACATTCATTTTTCTGCAAAACACAAAAGAATATAATTTGAATAATGTTGGTGACCAAAATCCGTTGGTCCCCAAGCCTTCTATTGTATGGACACAAAACCCCAAGTCAATGGGAACCAAAGGTTTTCTGTTGTTCTTCTGTGTTCTGCGGAAGGTTTGAAATGTCAAGAGGGTGTGTAAATACTGACACAATTTTAATTTTGGGGTGAACTGTTACTATTAACAGAAGTGTTATAAGGAGTAAAAGACTCAATGACTTCTTTTTGACCATCATCTCCTCAAACATAAGCGGTAGATTAGAACCTATTCGTTCTTTATATCAGCATTTTTAACACACAATTACAGAAAAAAAGGATCAATATCATAAGTAATGAGGGAAATTTGTAAATTTGGGCAGACTCTGTTTGGGCTCTAACGAAACCTTAATTATGTGATTAAAGGTCACTTGAAGTCTATTTACCAGAATCTCAGTTTAGTCATCGAAATATCTAGTTGGAATTAATAGCAAACTAATTACACAGACATCCTGTTTCCAATACTGACTGAGAACCGGCATGACAATTAAACTCAAGCCTAATTAACTACATCTGTTCTGCTGTTCACTGAGGACTGTTAGGAAACGTCTGCATTTGTGATTTTCACTTTTATATTTCAGCGCTCCTCTGTGACTGGTCGTCCTTCTTTCTTCCTGTGACACTGGAAGTTAAATGTCAGATTTTCATGGCCACTAAGCAACACTAAGATCTTATTTTATCTTATTTTTAAGGATGTTCATTATTCTTCAAACTGTTGTTGTATAGAAACGGCTTTTTATGCACTTTCAAAGGACAGTTTGTATGATGTTCATGTTAAAAAATATTAGTACTATTAAACAGCGTCGTTAAAATCATTACATTTAACTTTAAGATTCATAAGGAGAGAAAACAACTTTGAGTATAGCAGATTTAGTACTTTCATTTTTATTTGCTTTTTCCTTTGATGTACAATAATTGCAATTATTGACGTGTCTTATTTTCTTCCAACCTCAGTCTCTGGGGAAACAAAATGAAAATTCTCTGCTAATCTGCAAGACATTACGGGAAGTAAAAGCTTTATCTATAAAAAAAATATATTATGCTCTGAAAAGGAACAGATTTGTTTACATAGCTTGAGAATGTCATCTTTCTCTAAATGGAAATAGCTTTGCATCCTCCAATTCTGGTTTTGGGTCCAAACATCAGGTATTTGTAGACTTCAGTCCAAAACTCTTTTTTATTTATTTTCGAATCTTAATAACTTATCAGTATTTTAAACACATCTCGACTGACATTGAACAATTCATGTCGCACAAATAATACAATAAACGATTTCACTAATAATCAGAAACATATAAATAGACACTGTAGAATTGACTTAGAACCAGCTTGTGATATTTTAACACGTTTACAAGCATGAAGTGGTGTATTCATTCATTATTCATTTACTCAAGGATGGTCACATTGTGAAATTTGCTAAATATTTTAAAAATACAGAATTCATACAATGCAATTCTACAGAATTTTGGACACCCAACTTCGTTGCAACATTTGCGCCTGTTCCACTTTATCCCCATCTTAAATAATGTGGTTCGGGACTATCCACACTGTACTTTGTTTCAGTAACCGTTTTTAAATGAATGTGTGCAAAGGGACCACTCCCTGCTGTCCTATTAAAAGGCCCTTCCCAAAACTGTTCATGCAATTCTCTATGGTGTGGTGTCCACATACTGTTAAACATAATGTATTTGTGATTACATTTCAAGCATTTTATCAAATTGAACTAAATAAAACTATTGTAAACCCAATTCAGATTCATTAAATAAGTCAATTGATCACGAACACGAGGAGGACAATGTTGATTAAAGTATAAAGTCTTGAATTGAAGGACAGATTAAATGAAGATGTATAAATGAGGTTAGTGAGGAAATTAGATTTAATCTTGATGGAGTCAATTAATATATCAAGGTAATTGATGAGTTGATGATGGATTTTAATTAGAAGATCTTGATTCAGATCACATGATAGAAGCGATTATGGTGAATGTGTGTGTGTGTTTTTCATTAAAGCCTTAGATTAGATATCAGATTAAACATGGAACTAACCAAAACCATATTAAACACTTAAGAATCTTTCAATCAGGAGCAAATGACTCTCTGGCTAGGTGTCTCATTTTCTTGGCTGCGAGTTCCCAAGGGGGGTAATTTTATGCCCTAATTGCCACAAAAATTGCTCTGTTCTTTTGTCTCCCTGTTGTATTTGTGTGTAAAAAACAAAGAAAAACAACAGATGCTTAACTAATCAGAGAACCAGAGGTCAGTAAACTTCTCAGGTCTAGAATGACAATAGAAAATCTAAATGAGCCAAATGTGTCCACATGCCATGGGGATTAATTGCACATTAACAATTGATATAAAAAATCATTATTATTTTTATGTTAAAATAGCTTGTTTGCTTGTTTTAAGGCTTTAAAAATATATATATTGTTGAATTAAAAAATCTGTATGCGAATGTAAAATGGCATGCTATTGTACCTCAGCTACGCAAAGATTTATTCTATTAGGGTTACACTGCTTTTACACGATACATTGTTTTTTCTGTACGTTTCCTTAAAGAGATAATTGAGCGATTTGATTGTTTTTTGTTTGATCCTATACAAGAATGCCATTTAAGTGAATCCATACATTTAATTTACTCTCACAGTCAAAAACTAATTAAGTACACAGGAAATGAGTGGAGGGTCGGTTTAATCAATCATCCCACGATACATTTAGATCCTACTTCAGTGGAACAGTGAGAATCAATGCTTGGGGAAATCCAAAGGTTTTTTTCACTCTCATGGAGCATTGGATATTGAAACACAGCATTAGTGTTTACATGAAAAGATATGTAGAACCACTGAGATCACAAAAGTGTTGTTTTGTACACAAAATCATGTTGAGTTTCATATTTTAGATATTTCATCTTTCGGCTTGATTTGGGACATCGAGAGAGATTGATAATGTGGTCTAAAGGTTGCCTGCCTGTTCAATTTTCCATCTTTTTATGATGTCACAACCAATGAAGTTGTTACAGAAAAGCAACCATGGCGCTAGATACGGACATGATGTGGCTCATGACAAAAGGACAGATTTGAAAGTCATACAACATAATGTTGTAATGCAGATGATCTTATTTGCTGGTAAATGAGATCATGCGCAGCTGCTCCTTTTTCTGCCACATCTCGATGTCCTTATGGCTCATATTTTGGACGGTACAGAGAAACATGTTAGAGAAATTGATATTCATGTTGAATCGTAATCTGTTTATGCATATATTAATCAAATCACCACAGTTTACCCTTGAGTGTACGACCTGTCTGATATATCATTGTGGGCATTAACATTCACCGGAAAGAGCCGTGTCGAAGCTCCTGTTGCTCCTAAATTGACTATATTGCATTTGTGTGAGAAACGGAACGCGAGCGTAGACGAAATGAATGATTTTGAGAGCATCTGTGCAATATCCCTGCCAGTCAAACTCTTTGTTTAATTTCATTGGTGAAAGCAAAGCTGCTCGTCTTATTTACTAAACATTCAATTACTGTATTAAGTGCACTTTCGATCAAATACTAAAAAACTTTTCATCTCTTCCCTGCATCCCTTACACGATATGATTGATATTGTGACCTGCAGATCCGATATTTGTTGGTAGAAAATGGATTTTGCTTGATATTAAATATAGTCATGTAATCAGGGTAATGTCTGGGTGCAATAAAAATATTGTTTGAGAAACAAAGCAAATTTCATTCCCGGGCACAGGCAGAAAGAAAGTTAAGCGTGCATGCAATATTTACAACGTTATTCCTTCTTTCATTCCCGCTCCAATAACCGCCACACATCTGCGTGACCGAATGCTTCAAAACCTAACGCAAGTCACTGATTAGGTCTTCGTAAACCAAAGCTGAGCAGTTCTGAGGTCAGACGCTAAATGTCTTTTGTCCGTGTCCATTGGCAACAGCAGGTATGCTCTTCCTGATAGAGGTCATGCGCATGGCAGTGGTGCTCTGGAGGTAACTGCTGTTGCGCGCTTGGTATTTGCGACGTCTACACATCAGCTGGTTGTTGAAGTGCCTGCGGAAGCTCTCGCTCAGCAGGTAAAGGGCAAAGGGGTTCACGCAGGAGCTGGAGAAACTTAGCACGCGCGCCACGAGCGTGATGATGAGGTGCAACAGCGATGAGTCGATTTGTCGATAGTTGAAGGAGCGGTACATGTAGAGGACGTGGTTTGGGAACCAGCACAGCGCGAAGAGGCCCACGAACACCAGGACGATCTTGGCAAGACGCTTTCTTGTTTCCGTCTTGGGGGAAGGAAGGAACATGAGAGAGAAAAAATGACAGATCATAGGAGTCAATAAAACATGAGGTGCATTCAAGATGTGGAAAAATTCAATAAACATGCAAGTTCAGCAGTTGATTTGTTAGACTGATTCTGAACTCCCACATTGATTGTAGTTTACTGGAATCTAGGTTGATTTTGCAGATCATGAAAGTGCTCGGGTTTGCAGTTTGTTGTGGATTCAAAGTACCTATTTTTTGTGTGTGTGTTTGAATAATTTCACAAAATATAACCCTGGATAACAAAACCAGTCAAAGGTCGCGTGGGTATTTTTGATTGTTTTTTCTTTTATGCCAAAAATCATTACGATATTAGCTAAAGATCATGTTCCATGAAGATATTTCGTAAATGTCTTCCTGCATATATATAACAAGTTTATTTTTGTGAGTGATTCAACAAAATCATGACCAAAAATGAACAGAAAGATGCCTACAAACGTTGCTCGCTGCTGCCCGCTCTTTGGGAATTACCCATGTTTGGTATCTATGTAAAGCTTAGAATTTTTCCTTTCGGGTTCATCTACTCTTCATGTCATTTCAGCGGTAAGCCAATAGAGAGGGTTAAAAAAGGGACCCTTGTGACTGGTTTTTGTTATTATAATAACATAAATCAGATACATTTGATTATGTCTCTCAAGTAAAATATACATTTTTCCCTAAAAGGGATCATTTACCTGAAATGTAAAAATGTTTCATCATTTATTCACCCTTATTCCAAACCTGTATGACTTTCTCTCTTCGGCAGAATACAAAAAGAAGAATGTTGGTAACCAAACAACAATGGCCTCCATTGACTTCCATTGTATGAACATAAAACCATTGAGACATTTCTCATAATATCTTCTCTTGGGTTTCACAGAAGAAAGAGTAATTTCAATGACATGCTGGTGAATACTGAATCATGCATGCTGATGCATATTCACCCATAACAGAGCAGGACAAGACCAGTGTTCAACTTAAACAATGCTGATGATATACTGTAGCGTCAAGGGCAAGAGAAAGCCAAGAATGTTAGCTGCCTTGAAACAGCTGCTGAGAGAGAATATTAACTAGAATATCTGTCATCCTTAAGGAGTCTGGACACAATGTTTAACAGATGAGTCACATCGCAGTGTACATGCTCTGTCAAGATATGTCAATGAAGAATATCCCATTCAGGTGAGGCTAGTTTTATTTGAGCTCTTAAAATGTTTATGGTGTGCTGCTCGCTTGAAGGAATCTCATCGTCCATCATCATAAACGGGCAAATGGCACTTAACAGAACAGCTGTTACTTCAAATTATAGAATGGATAGTGCCGGTCATGGGTGCTGATTGGTTGTGTTTGGCACAGCTATGAACTTTTATATGAACTACTGTAAGGATCACTGCGCAGGACCATAACTGATCATCAGTTTTGTTGCGTGCTGAAGGAAAGTTGTTACTGTTCATTAATCATGGACTATATCTTCTCATGGATTGAACTTGAATGGGTCCTTGATATTTTTATTATGTGGTAGCCAGTTAAGAAAAACCATAAAATGCTTTGTGTCTTATTCACAATGTAGAAAATCCTCTCGTACCATATTGCTTAAAGGAATAGTTCAGCCAAGATAAAAACACACGGTCATAGTTTATTCACCCTTGTGTCATTAGAAACGTGTAGAAACCCAAAGAAGATATTTTGATAAATGTCTCAGTGGTTTTGTGTCCATACAATGGAAGTCAATGGGGGGCCAATGTTGTACGAAGAAGAAAGTCATGAAGGTTTGGAATGACATGAGGGTGAGTTAATATCATTGTAAAATGTTCATTTGAAGCTGTCTAGTCATCACTTTAGTTTCTGATAAAATCACCAAGCCTCTATGTTTAAGTTTTTATAAAAATATCGTTTTTGCCCTAGACCCATAATGACCAAACAGGAGCAAATATGAAATTTAGGTTCAAATATTTTCTCATGGTCCAGAGACTGCCTTAAATAAACTTTTATAGTGTCTTGTGGACAGAATATGGAGCCATAAAACGATGCATATAATAAAAAAATCCGTGAAGCATCTGATCTTATCTTTGATATTTAATACATAATTCACGAAAAGGGTTCAAATGTCCAACAGCTTGCGGTGCTCGACAAAAGATCTTGTGTTTGAATACATAGAGGATTAGCATTCTATCGATGTCATCTATACACTATTCTCTTTCAAGCTCTCACCTGTCTTTTGGAGTGCTCGCTAATCTCACCAGGCATATCATGAGCACTCTTGTTAAGTGTCCTTGCGATGTGATAGTAGTAGACCGAGATAATGCTCAGAGGAATGAGGAAGTAGACTAGGAATATCATAATTGAGTGAATCCTGGGATGCAGCTCATTAGAGAGGGGATACGGCACACAGGCGGTGAACGTCGTGTTCTTGTAGGGCATGTGAACCACCTGCGAGAAGACAGCCTCTGGTACAGCCAACAGCACCGAGACGATCCAAATGGTGACGGCCTTCAAGCAGGTCCAGAATACGGCGCTGGAGGTCTGGATGTCCAGTGGGTTCACAATAGCTTTGTGTCTAAGGGAAACGTATATGAAGAATTGTCATCACACAGATTGCTGTTCCTTTAATCCAGGTTGTGGCTGGATGAAAGAGAAAATTGGCTAGTTTATAATCAATTTATCGTTGCTTGAGGGAAAACACCATGGTCTCCTATCTTAAGTTAGAATTGATTCTATGCCGAGGTTTATGTTTGAGGTTCTGTGCAGATTTGAAAGGTTTGCTTTTTATCACGCAAGGTTGTTTAGATTAAAGACACAAGAGCTCAAAAGGGTTCCTGTCATTCTATGACTGTTTCATGTTCACAAAATGACTGTTAAAATCTTACTGTCATCACACAGCAATACATTTTCCTTATTAGATAATCTTATTAAGGGGCATCTTTGAAGAATTTGATAACCCTGGGTACACAATCGTGATGGAAAATGACTTGTGAATTGTATTGCGTGATGCTATTTGGACTTTTATACTTTTTTAAATAACTAAGTATATTTATTGGGACAAATTAGATAAGTAATAAGTGACGTTGACTGCTTTCAAGTTTCAGAAGAGTAGGGTACAATGTGAATTATGATCTTGTGAGTTTAATTTGATGTTGTTTACTTGCCATCTTTTCCAAATATTAAGAGAAAATATTTGTCATATAAAATTCACTGAGCGTGATAAATCCACATTTTTGTATCGCCCTTGCTAAATAAAAAATGAAACATTTTCTTATCTAAGTAAACCTAAAAAAACACTTGTAATCTGAAATGGAAACAGTAGTTATAAATGATGTATCTCCAGGCTGATCTCTTTTCAAAGGAAAAGCGGTCCTATTGGAAATACCATTAAACAATGTATTTACTTTGCATTACCTTTCAGATATTCTGCTTGAGGTTAAAAGTCTACAGGACAAAAGACCACAAAACCAATCGAAATTTAGGGTTGTGAAATTGGTTGGCTTTTGTTCCTAGGAAATAGTCTATTTTCTTCTATTGACAGTGTCTTTCTGACGTTCATCTGTCATCGTCTTTAATGTAAATGTAAATCTCATGTGATTATATCCTCGCCCTGAATTCTCTCTTCCACCAGGTTGCACCGCCCTAGGCTTGCTCTTTCCTCTCACGTTGAACACGAAACACCCAGCCTGACTTAAGGTGCCACACAATCACAGTTTTATTTCTTCTTGAGTAAACAAGAACGAGTTGAACATATGAACTGACGGACGTGCTTTATTGTATGTCACGCTTAACTATGAATGTTAAGATAGCATTAATCAGATAAAAGTCTTTAAGACGATCATTTACATCTATGCTTTTGGCAGATACTTTTTTAACCAGACAGATTTTGCCCCCCGTTGACTCCCATTGTAGGAAATATTATTTGTCATTTCGAACACAAAAGAAGACATTATAAGAATGTAGGACAGCAAACAGTTTTTGCGCACTTTTAACCACCATTGTATTCTTTCCTACTACGGTAGTCAGTGGGGGGCAAAATCTGTCTGGTTCTAAGCATTCTACCAAATATCTTTCTCTTTGTTCATCAGAACAAAGAAATGTGTACAGATTTCGAACAACTCGAAGGTAGATGATGACAGAATTTTCATTTTTGGGTGAAGTATTCCTTTAATTACGATTCTTTAATTATGACCCATGAACTACAAGAAAACATCTGGGTCAACAGATGCAAATCCCTCCTGTTGCTCTTGATAAAAAAACTATCATCATTTTTAAATGAATTTAAAGAGAATAATAGACAAGCATAGTACACTTGTCCTCCTGCAAGCGGAAGCTCATCATTTAAACAACCCTATGACTCAACTTGGCCAGGAGAATATTTATCACAAGTACCTGACCATTGATTAGATTTAGCATTACAATTCTCTTTTGGGGAAGGGAGCTGTTAATGTGAAGTGTAAATCGATAAATGAAATGTGATTGGACCCCAGGGTCGTGGCATAATCACTGTGGCACAAATGAACTTTCAGGTGATCCAGACAACAAACAGATCATTGGGAAGATCAACAAATCAGGGTGGAAAAGGTCATTACCTTTAGTCGGGGCCCCTTGCACTAAAACCAAAAAGATACGATATAGTAGGACAGACAGAACATTCCTCATCTTCTCCACAGAGACCCACCAACATAAATTATAAAGCTCTTTTACAGACCCGCAGTCATGCAGATAAAAATGAGACTGTCAGATAATACATTAATAACAAAGTTGCCAATCATCTTTTTAGGATGTGATGGTAGGAAAAACCTCAACAGATACGAGGAAGCTTTCAGGTGCAGATTCTAGGACTATGAATATTTTAAATGAACAATTAACGTTATTATTGTAAATGTGGTACACAATTATTTGTTTGCAACAATGATGCCTCTACAGCTTTTTCTGTCTTATTTGCTTATGAAAACATTACATTCTGTAATACAATTCACTGCGGTGCAAACAAATCAGAATAATGATGTCAGGGGCAGGCTCTTCTAATTCTAGCCTTCAAACATTATTTATACGTATGAAAATAAAATCCAATTCACAGCCTGATGATACATTTTTCGTTTGTCTACCACACAATCATGTCAGACAAATCAGCTGCATTTTTGTTGCTGAGAAATCAATCTGTGAGCTGTTTGCCAAGCATAGTGGAACCCAGAGCCTTAAGATTATTACGTTTTGTGAATGAATGTATTCATATGAGTTTGCTCTTAACTACAAGTGCTAAAAGACTTAATGAGACTTAATGAGAAAAGTAATTAGAACTTAAGTTGTAGTTTGCAAATTTTACATTATGTACATTATGTACATGCATTTTATTTCATTGTAATACATTTGTTGAATCGTTTGTTTCTGTATGCAGTTCATTCTTTTTTTTTGCCTTACCTGTCCGCGCTCAGCGCCGTGAGAGTGAACACCGAGACGCCGACCGAGGTGAGCTGAATCACAGGGATCATCTTACAAGCCACCGTTCCAAATATCCACTCCTCGTAGAAATACCGGATCGCGTCCACGGGCACACAAGTGACCAAAAGCAAAATATCTCCCACGGCCAAGCTGGAAATGAAAATGTTGGGTACACTTCGCATCGCGCTCGTGGTGATGAATATTTTCACAAGTGTTATGTTGCCCAGCAGACCAATCGTTATTATAAGTATATACACCGAAGGAATCACGCATCGAAGAATGAAATGCACTGTTTCCTCTCCATCTGGTGTCCAGTCGTCTGTGGAGTTCTCAAAGATTGAGGTATTCTCGGAGAACGAGATGTTTTTCAAAGTGTTATCCATATTTTGGTTTAGTGGTTTGAAATCGATGAAATGAGGTAAAAGGGTCTTAAAAGTTCCCCCGCGTGGGTGAGAAGCGCTGTCCACCAAACTTAGTGCTGAAATGTGCGTAGTCTTCAGCTCCTTAAAGTTGACTGGTTTCTTTGACAGACAGGAGCCAGTACGGGGGGAGCCACCACCTCAATGCGCACAGTGTTGCAGTGAGCAGCACCAAAGAGCCCAATTTGTAATCCTATCTATCAATCTATCTATCCATCTATCTTTACGCATTTGTTGGAGCTTTTACCCAAAGCGTCATACAGTACATTTCATGTATTTTTATAATCTTCGATGTGTTCTAATGATGTATTTTGTAATATGTATTTAAGAATCGGAAAGAGTTGTGAGCTCTTCGTCACTATAACACAAACAGGGATTGTGTTTTCTGTAATTGTCAGTGGCTGCTTTTGTCCGCGCTCCCTTATCAGGATTCGACTGGAGGTCTTTCATGCTCCTTCTATGACTCGCAGGGGGATTTGCTGAGGAAAGAATTCCAATAAATACGTAATCAGAAAACCAGCTGGGTCTGGACAATTGGAGGGGAAAAACAGGTAGCCTATTTGTGTGAGGGGGTAAAAAAGGCTCATTGCAGTCCCTTGCAAAAATCTGGCACACAACATTGAAGAGAAAAGAGTAATAAATACTTCTGGGTGTTTAAAGATCAAAGGTAATGTTTATAATCTCTTTTTTGGAAATAGTCAGGCAAAACAGAGCAGACGTTTGTTTAAGTTTTTATGACATAGATTTCAGTTCTCCAGAAGGAATTCGTTGCGGAAACGATTTATTGGTCACATGTGACAATATAAAAATCCTATAATTGAATTTATTTAATGAAAAATTTTTACTTGAATGAGCTGGTTTTCCGATTCACTCTTTCTAAAGTATCCCAATTTTTAAAAGCTATTCAAACTTCTAGGGATTTTTTTCAGGAATGACGGAGTGTTTTCCACGTGAGCTCTAACAGATCAAATTCATCTCATGCGCCTCTGGCTATATACATGAATGTGTATCAGACTACAAATGTCTCAATAAAAGGCTAAAAATGTCTCACTATTTCCCTCACTTTTTCTGTCTCCCTTTATATTAACATGTTACACCTGATCTTTTACACCTGTGCTACCACATTATCACAGCACATTTTCATGATTTGTCATGGTCTTAACCAGCATTACTCTGCGTTTTTCATTTTGTGTGGCTCTTAACGAAGAATACCGATGATCTTGATGTAAATGTGGCCTCCGGTCATATGGCATAAATCGTCACTGGAATGGTAATTTCATATGTTGATTTAGTGACCTCTGCTGGCATGTGTGATGCGACAAGGTTAAACAATATATTAAAATTATATCTATTTTGTTATAATTATAAATACATTTGATAATATGTTTTGTTGCTAAAGGAAATTAGTATATAATCTACAAAAGGGCAGGATTTATATATAAGAAGCAGCATCTGTTAGTTTTACGCAGTATAAACGGTTTCTATTAAAATGAAAACAAAAAACAGCACAATATGAATTTCCTTAAACTTCACAAGAGAAAAAAACTATAAATGATTTCTCGAAAAGGGAAGTTAAGTTTAATTAGAAACTTGAATTTACAAAAACTTTATGCACAAAACCATAAAACATGTAAATAGACAACTACTCATAATTTTTACAAAACAGTCTTTAACTTGGATATGATGAAGAATCACTTTGATTGACAGCATTTGCTTGCGTCTGCACCACGTGCGCAATGACCGCACGACCAGCGGACTTCAATACTCCTATTTCGGTAAAAAGCATCTCTGTTGCCATAATGATCTATTCTTTTGCCGGTTTCTTTGATGTCTTGTCTGCCCGTTTGCTCTTTGGTTTATGACTGGGAGAAGCGTGCCTTTAGAAAGGCGCCCCCCGACATGCGCTTTTCCAGCAGGTCTGTCTTTCCCTCGGGACACATGAGAGCAGGACCTCGGTTCTGATTTAAGAAGGGGGATGAACAACACTCCGCCTGGATTACGGTTGGTGTGTGGATTTTTAATTCACAATTTTACGTCTGTGGAACATGTTTTACTCTGTTTACGTTTAGCAGTTTAGAAAGTACCAAACCATTAGTCTAGACAAACTTAAAACTGGCCTGCTGGCTTTGAAGAAAAAATAATATAGTATACAGATAAACATTGAAGAAAAGACTTCTTAAGTGATACACCTAGATATAATTTAGATATCAATATCTTTAATAAGTATATGGAAATTCTTGTAAGGAATCCCCAAGATAATCCCCCTTAAGCATCTATTGTTGCATTGACTTTATTGTCCTGTTTGCAAATCAAAATTAAGTTAATAGTGAATTATTTAAGTATTTGGAAAGAGCATTTGACTTTAACTATTTTTATTATGCGATCTTAGTGACACAATTGCATTTTTGCTCTGCTCTATTGTGAGTAACAAGAGTTGTTTTTTGCTTACAGAGTTGAATAGGGATTAGCCTTGGCTGACCAGGTGTCGTGTGGCCTTTGTTTTTTCCTTTTTTGTTTTCTGTTTGTTTTGTTTTTTTCACTGAGTGAGTAAATTGATGAAGGCAGTGAGGATAAAAGAGAAATATGCATGGACAGGGAGTTTCTAAAGCAAAAGGTCATTGACAGGTTCGGAGTTGCCATCAGCATGTGCCTGCAGCTAGAAGATTGGCAATGATGGTGACTGAGTAACGTTAGCATTATGTGTCATTTTAAAGCCAAACTATGTCCTTAACCTACATCATTAACTTTTACGAGGGATGTGTAAGTATGAAATCCAAAGGTTGACTTAATTTGGAAAATGAGATATATTTTGAGCTATTATGATTTATTGATTGTTGAAAATGTCTGAACCATTGGGTGTATATTTGTACACTATTACTTTTTCATCCTGTTAAAACTTTAATGTTAAACTCCATCTGATATTTCAGCTCAGGCCTCCAACAGTGATAGGCCAGTTCCACACACTGTTTTTCGGCTCTGTTCGTACATTTTTCCTTGGGGTCCTTGGATTTGCTGTCTATGGCAATGAAGCCCTCCACTTCAGCTGCGACCCAGACAGAAGGGAACTAAACCTTTACTGTTACAACCAATTCAGGCCTATAACCCCTCAGGTAAAAGTGCAGAAATGTATTTGTTTTTCTTCTATAGTGATAAATGACTAACAAGACATTGTAAAGTTGTTTTATGGACTCTAATGACCGAACGGTGAAAAACAATAAAGTAGAATTGAAGCAGTTGGCATTGGAGCATCACAAAAAATTTATATTTAGCCTGTGGAATCTTGAATATATTTAATGTAGTTTTTCTTGTAGGTATTCTGGGCATTGCAGCTAGTCACTGTCTTGGTACCTGGAGCTGTTTTCCATCTTTATGCTGCCTGTAAAAATATAGACCAGGAGCAGATCCTCCAAAGACCCATCTCAACAGTTTTCTACATCATCTCTGTCCTTCTAAGAATTATTTTGGAAGTTTTATCATTTTGGCTTCAGCGTCACCTTTTTGGTTTCCTGGTCGAGCCTATTTACATGTGCGAGGCCAGTGCCTTAGCGAAGATGTTCAACTTCACAAAGTGCATGGTTCCTGCACACTTTGAGAAAACCATCTTCCTTAGCGCGATGTACACTTTCACCATCATCACCATACTCCTCTGTATCGCTGAGGTTTTTGAGATCCTTTTTCGAAGACTAGTCTATTTAAACCAGCCACTCACTTAAGAATTTGAAGTATTTTGAGTGATGCTTCAGCAGAGTTTGTTTGATGTTTTCTGTAAGTCTCTGAAAGACAGAAAGCACATAAACCCACATACCTCTGCATTTTCTGTTGGTAGACGTACAGTATGAAGACATGAATTGGTCCTTTTTAGGTCTAGAGGGACCGCCTCTCTAGCAATGGAAACTTTAATGTATATGTATTTTTGATTGATCAACAAGCCACGTACTTATTTGGCAATTATGTTTAAAACAATTTAAGTTTCATAATTGAATATGTAGTTTATATCTAAGCATTGCGCAAATTGAGGGTAATATTTCAAATATTTTATTTAAACATTATTGTCGATTGTTTTTTGATTGGTGCAAGACTGCACGGTAATAATTTCTGCACTTGGTCATATATTGATGGTATATTAATTATACTGTTCATTTCCATATTCTTTAGTGTGTGTGTGTGTGTGTGTGTACAGTTTTTACAGGGTTTATGTATCTGTATCTGTACTTTTCATCATCCATCCATCCACCCAACTTTTCTTAATATTCTCAGCTTTGTGTTTCATCTCAGGTACAAAATGGCACACTGTGAACTATTATTTTGTGTCAGAGAATAACTATTTGCCTTTGTGAATAGTGAATTAAAGAAACATCTGAAAAGAAACAGCTTGGCCTACACATCCTTCCATGGTAGCCTTTAAGTTTTGTACTTTGTTTAGGGAGTTGACTTTTACAGGCTTTTGAAAACTGACTATGAAGTTTTGATATATTATATATACTATATTACTGGTATAGGGAAATATTTTGTGTAAAGGAATTTATTATAATCCGTAATCTGAAGTACAACATTAAACTACTTGTGAGGTTTGGTCCGATTAATCAAAAAAGCGATTTAAAATTGTGATTTATTTTTAATACAACACACCTTTGAGATGGTGTTTACACATATTGTAAGAATAACACATATTTTGGAATACAGCAATAGGTACATGATGTGCAATGTGATAATACAGTAGGATAAGCAAGAACAAAACAGGAAAGGAAATAAAAAATGATCGTGCTTTGTTATGACTATATTATAAATAATAATAGATAAACGTGTGCACTCTATATTTTAGAAATGTTAATTTACATTCATATAAAGAAATCTTTGATCCGTGTTTCAGCAATATACATTTTTTGGTCTGGCATTTACCGCTCCTCACCTGTGGAGGTCACTAAAGGCGTGGCTGGCTGCGCGTTCTCGCGAAGACGCGGAAGTAGCTGTTTCTCGTGGAGCTGTCATCTTTGTTGTTAGTCTTTTTTTCGGCTGTATAAGTTAGTAACATTCACTTTTTTAAGGGATGGCTGCCCCACCTCAGCTAAAAGCGATCCACCATCATTTAAGAACGGCGCAGGAGCACGAAGGAAGAGACCCCGTAGTCGCCTATTACTGTAAGTGTGAAATACACCGCTTTGTTGTGCTATCTAGTCACCACGTAAGAGCATTTTACTGAATAAATCTGACATTTTCAAGTAGTATAACACTAATAAAGACTGTTGAATGGTTTAAACTGTAAAAGTACTTGTAGTTTACCTCAGTGTGTTACTTGCGTTCATATTTTGCCTCGGTGTTCAGTTTCTTTGCTAAGCTTGCTAACAGTTGCTGTGAGATGTAAGTTACGTACATGATTTATATAACAATAGATCGAATGTGTATAATATTTACGAGTATATAACTTGTGTCACAAGTTCATGTTAAGTCAGTGTTTGATATATCGGTCCAGTTCCCCTGAAACGTAGTCCTGCTGAAACCAGTTTAGCAACAAATGTGGCAACACTGACTTGTTTTGAAAGAGTTGTCTTAAACTTTAATAAAACTTGAGTATATCATGGAGGCTAATGTTACCGAGGACAGTGTCATTTTGTTGAGATCTAAAGTTATGGGTGATATGTCCAGTGGTTAGTTACACATAAGGGCTGCTTTCTTGTATGACAAGTGAAAGCTAACTTCGTTGGCGTGATGCTATTAGTGGTCAGATATATGCTGAATCATTTCGGGCACATTGTTGTGTGCTGACATCACATTTAAAGGAGAATATACTGTTCGTTCATACTTCCGGCAGAGTGTCACCTAATGTATATAATGACGCCATCAGGCTAATAAGTACGCACGGTAGACTTTGAAGGGATGATTCATTTTTCTTAACGTTAGGTTTCAACTAATACTTTAGTGGTAGTACACAAATATTTTAATATTTTTAACCTCAGTGTTTGCAAACATTAATTTTGCATTTAAAGGTTTTGCATATGATGCAGAGCTGATGGATTATAACATGTGTGACCCTGGACAACAAAACCAGTCTTATGGGTCAATTTTTCAAAATTGAGATTTTTACATAATCTGAATAAATAAGATTTATATTGATGTGTCAGTTGTTAGAATATGACAATATCTGGCTGAGATACAACTGTTTAAAACTCAGGAATCTGAGAGTGCAGAAAATCAAAATATTGAGAAAATTGCCTTTGAAGTTGTTAATCAGGCGCTGTGGCAGGCCATCCACTCACAAAAATAAAGTTTTGATATATTTAAGGGAAATTTACAAATATCTTCATGGAACATGATCTTAACTTAATATCCTAAGGATTTTGGGCATACAAGAACAATCAATAATTTTGACACACAGGATGTATTTTTGTTTTTTACTAAAAATGTTCCTGTGCTACTTAAGACTGGTTTTGCGATCCAGGGTCATATTTATGTAATACCACTAGACGCTTTATAGAAGTATAATTCCGGTGTGTAAGTATTTAAGATTTTTTTAAACAATACTACTAGAACATTTCTTGGAAAAAGACATGATATTGGGGAAAATGTTATTTAAAGGAATAGTTCACCTAAAAACGAAAATTTTGTCATCATTTACCCTCTTGTGACTTCAAACCTGTACGAGTTTCTTTCTTCCACAGGTTCTTTCATCTTCCTTTTATTTTTAACTCAATTGTCTGACCTTCTTTGACTGACGGAACATTCTCCACTTTATAGACTGCGGGAAATAACTTGGCTGGAGTCCAACAAGCCCAGCTAAACTGCTGTGTCACAGTATCAGATGTCGTGCAACAATTGCACAAATTTAACTTTAAACGTTGCAGTCTGGGGTAGATTAGTGGACTTAACTAAACTGTATGACTTTCAATTTAGTTTCACATGGGCTCACTTTGTCAGTGGATTCATTCCCATGATGCACTGCATTTGAATGAATATTTTTTTGTTTCTGACATTTAATATTATACAGCGAGTAGATATAATCTGCGATTGGACAGTGGTTAAATTGAAATATTACAAAGCAACATCCCAGCATCACATCATTATACCACTTTGACCAGATATTGTTCTTTTTTAGCTTTCTTGTTGTCATGGCAACAGCAGAGCGCTTGTCATGTAGACTGCAAACAGTTCATTGTAGACATTGAGTCTAACCTCTCTATAACTTTGCTCACACAGTTTGTGATGTTTCTTTCGGGAGTCTAAATGTCAAAATTGTTTGTATGTATCAGACTTTTCTGTGGAAACCAGAAGAGGATATTTTGAGAAATGTCTGGTGGATCTGGTGGATTTGTGTCCATACTAAGGAAGTCAATGTGGGCCAATGTTGTTTCGTTGCCACACTCTTCAAAATATAATCTTTTGTGTTCTCCAGAAGAACAAGAGAAAGAAAGAAAGTTATAGAGATTTGGAATGACACAAGAGAGAGTAAATGATGAATTCATATTTTTGGGGGGTGAGCTATCACTTAAAATCTGAGTAGCTGCTTTTTGGAGATTTATAATAAAAACGTGCCACTGGAGGTCAGCATTTAACTGAGACCGGCCTTACTGGAATGGATTTGGTTGCGAACTTTATGGAACTTTTACTGTTGAGATTCTACCTCAATGTTAGATTAATTAAGTTTTCTAGTTGTTCACACTTTTCAAACATTAACTTAATTAAAAAACATTTTCTTCATAGACTGCTTTTTGAACACTTTCAAGTCAGTGCACATACTAATTCAAATCACTGGTTACCTCAATAGTGTTCCACTAGACTATATACTTTAATAATCAGCTTCATGTTTAGTGTCATTGTGTGTCAGTCTTCAGTTTTGTCTCATATTGGTAATAGCCCACTGTGGGTTCTGTCTCTCTGACAGAACTTCAGTTCTCTCATTGGCACCATGCTGTAAACCTATGGAAAGGCCCTCTCTGACATTGTTTTCCTTGCTTCTTGTTGGCTGTTATCCAGTCTTCAGACCGAGCAGCCGCTACATAATAACATCCTTGTAGTGGGGAAAGTGGAGTGCGCGGGCCGACATTCCTGAATATACAATACTGTTCTTACTGCAGATGTCAGTGAAGTACCCAGGGCTTGTCCTCATCTGAAGAGTCAAACTCTCTTTCGTCCGTCAAACATCAAGCTTGCGTTAATGCTTACTCGCTCAGAATAAGCATCTGGGATATTGTGGAACACTTGGTTGTTTGGCAAAGTGTTTGGAGAGCATTTTAATTCTAGTCACGAGCGAGTACTCTAATCATCTAACCAGTAGAAAGAATAAACAGAGGCCGGATTATATGATTATTTTCCATAGACTTTAAAATGCAAATTATACTAACATCACCTGAGCGGAGCTTTTTAAAGTCATTTAATTGAGCTTTGTGACCATGTTTAAAAACCAAACATGCATGCCATGCACTAGAAGATGACGTGACAACAATGCCGTTCTGACATTTGTATCACTGTCCTCATTTTCACTCACTTTCATTAAAGCGGAGAAAGAAATAGAATCGCCAGTGGCAAAAAATGGATTATAGTTTTTATTTTCATGGTTTGTGACTGAATGGCCTCAGTGTTGCATTGTTTCAGATGAAGAAAATTGGATGTTGTGCAGTATGGGCGTAATACAGTTACAAAGAACGACTTTGTCACTGTATGCTGTGATCTACTATGATGGACATCAGACCTCCGCAAATTGGGCCTCATGGAAGAGGAAATTGACTGTTCTTAAAGAAACTAGGACTTGAAGAAATGGAAAAGATAAAGGCTGTGTCAAAAAAGAGCCTTTCCTCTCAGCTATCTACAGAACCCCCATTTATTTTGTTCACTCAAGGTTATCTAGCTGATAACCATTTGTGCTATAACTGTAACCCATCTTCTCCCAGATCCTGTAATAGAGATGCTTTCCTGAGGACACGGTGTAAAGAAGTCGTACATAATATCATCTCAATTTTAGTATATGAATATAAGTTTATATAAATATAACATGATTCTGTCGAGCGGCATACAGTACAGACACCTTTATGAGGGATAACTCTGTGTTTGCCTTGGCCTGAGGACTCGCAGCTGGGTATATTTGCCTTTGCTTTTTTCTTCCAGGAAGTTGTAATTGTTGGTTCACTTGTTTTACTGGGTAATGAGTTTCAAATCAGAATTAAATGAGTGATTTCTAGGTCCGCCTCTTACACAAAGTGCCATTGAAATTTCTCACACAGTTCGACAAATGTCACTTCAGCTTAGCATGCGCAATTGGTTTTGATTTTGTTTGGAAATTTTACTACAAAGAAAATGTCTTTCCAGACCTCTGCTCGAGCCTGTTTTCAACAAAAAACAAATACATCATAAGATTGTAAGGACATTTTTAATGGACTTTGTTTGTTTAAAGGATGGTACAGTTTGGCAGTTATGAATATCAGGTTTAATATTACTTTCATAAAAATGTGTTTTCTTATTTTAATTAATACAAAATGATGTTATTAAAGGTCCAGTTTATGAAATATACCGTCATCTAGCGGTGAGGTTGTGGACTGCAACCGGCGGCTTACTCCAACCCTCCCTTTCAAAGCCCTATGGTGGCTGACACAGAACAACGATGTCGTCATGTTTTCGATTCTTTGCAGAAGATAACGTATATACAAAATGCTTTGTGAAGAGCCGTTTGTCCTTTACGGGCTACTGTAGAAACAACACGCCGAATTCCATGCAAGGGGACACGCGGTGTAAGTAGATAGAAATTATAGCTCATTCTAAGGTATTATAAACATAACAAGTCATTATGTAAGGTGTTTATACAATTCTGAAGACATAGTTATGCATATTATATTGCATTTTTAACAATAGATCCTCCAAAATATTACACATTGGTTCTTTAAGTACGTCATAATTTGTTCTCTATGTTAGCTGATCAATTTTTCTTACATAAGCTATATGTACTGTTATAATAAATGAAACTAAATTGTTACTGCAATATGACTTTAGTCCCTGTTTGGGCATGGGGGAACTGTTAATCCCTTATTATTACACAAATTCGATGAAAGCCAAGAACTATTTTGTAAGGCCACGTCTTCTTGATTTCCTTAGGGACAGCATATATTCACCCTAGGTGAGCTTTTAAATTGGTGAAAGTGTGGGTGGGACCGCCTCATATTATCTTCATTAGTGGAGCATATCCCTAGGGCTCTGGTCTCACTTCTTCTTTCTTAACACTCAAAACTTAATGGCTTTGAACTTGTGCAATAGGAATTGATTGTTGTCTTGTCGTTTTCCAGGCAGCCCGTAATGAAGACCTCGTTTGAAATCCTCTTTGAATTCTAATTAATTAACTCTCTGCTTCCTGTTTCATGCCTCACTTATGCTGTACGTTTGCAGACCACACATCCAGTGTGAACTGATTGATGGATATGTGTAATTTCATTCATATTTAAATAGACTCTGGGGTTTATGTTCCTCATTTGTGGTTCTCTGAATTTATTTGAATATTGCAGTTTTGTGCTTATTTTTAGAGCACTAACATCTGTATCTCTACAGTTCTAGCTCTAGTATTCAAAGTGGGCATCCAGAATTAACAAATGCAGCAAAGGCTCATGTGGCCGCCCTCTCAGTTCCATGTACCACTGTTATTCTGTTGTTCTAAAAAAGCTGGAAGAATTCTGTTGTTCATTGCACATGTGCCAAATAAAACACCTTTTACCAGATGTCGGGGCTTGACCATGTTTTGTAACCCCAACTGATGACTGGACTCCAGCGTTATAATGCAAAGACACATAAAAGTAAAACACATGTTGGCTGCTTTACCACTCGTCTCTGACGTTCAATAGAAATGATCCATTGGAGGAAAGTACATAAATACGGATACAATTGGTCAATTACTCCATTGGACAATTGTTTAGCCATTTTAGCACAAGCTGTTTCATTAAGTTAGGTGCTTCCAAATTTTTGCTTTGATAAAATGTGACAAAACGTAAGTGTTTGAAATTTAAATTAAAATGCCTGTCCCTAGATTTGTTAATTTGACTATAATCGGTTCTCACTTTCATCTATTGCAGGTCGACTTTATGCCATGCAGACGGGAATGAAAATAGATAGCAAAACACCAGAGTGCCGAAAGTTTCTTGTGAAACTAATGGATCAATTGGAAATGGTAAGTTGAGAACACCCTACTTTTTATGTGATTTTATGTAAATCCTTAGCTTGATCTTCATAGAAACAATATTGGTTTGTTTACTGCCTAGCGCCTAACTGAAATACGTGTAGACTAAAAGTTTGCATTCTTTCATGTGTCTGGCATTTATTTCCAAATAAGCGATGAGTGACCTTTTGCACTAAGGGCACTGTATTCTCATCACAGTTCAAAAGGCTGCGTTTATAGGTCTCCTCACACAGGGAGCAGGAAGCTAAAAGAAGCTTTGCTTTTATGCCAAGCCACTGTTATAGACATTTCGGAACCAATTAGACGAGAGTGGAGACCTTGGAGTCTCCAGAGCAGGCTTTTACTATCGCCTTAGTGCTGTTCATTAAATGTCACAGAGACAGGAAACAACAGCCTGTGGAGAGGCAGATCGTGGTGGGCACATCCGGTCAAAAGGTCTTAAACAAAGTTCTGCTGTATCCTGCATGAGGAGGTGATGCTCTGCTCTTTATCAAGATGTGAATTGTCCAGCTATCATTAAGAGGACAACGCACAAACAATGATAGACATATGTGTATTTTAATTCTTTTAACCTTAAAACGATTCCATTCACTTCTAAAGCTTATAGAATAGATGTTATCTCACTACTGCGATCATAGGTCATCCACAAGCCTATAGATAGCGTAACCCTAGCATAGCGTGCATTATCAAAGATTCCTTCTGACAGAATCGCTGATGCATTGCAAATGCCTGTAAGATATTTATGACCTTAAATATCTGGACCTGAAGGGTGTTTTGATCTTACACAGGAGTCTCACACAGAGAATCAAAATACTTGCAGGAAGTAAATCTTGCATGATAAGGTTCACTTCACCTTTACCATGCACTCGTACCAAATATCAGCAAGTTCCTTTGCCAAATAGAACATAGCTACCTTCAGCAACACTGGGCTACAGTATTAAAATCAGTGTTTTTATCTAAGGGGATTTTGAGCAGAGGCAAGATCTAGTTTCACGAGCGTCGATTTTGTGTGGCGACCGACAGAGTTCAATCTCGCCTTCTCTCATGTGTTTGCACACTTCCTTCCGTATGATGTTTTTATACAGTATTCTTCTGCGAAACAGCACAAATGAAACACTGTGCCCTGCAGGGCTTTTCCGTGAAGTAGGTTAACATTCTATTAAAACGTGAACAGTGAGTCCATTCAGTCGCCCAAGTTTCACCTGCTGTAATGTAACCAGTCGTATTTGCTTTCGTGACTTTACAAGGAAACCCGACGCTCTCTAGCAGACTGTAACATCGCAGAAAGGAAGGCAAAGCTCGGACTGGCTAAAGCTTTAACGTTTGGGCGCCAGCCATTTCAAACCTTTAAATAAAAAACAGGTTCAGGTCTGTGTGTTTCACAGTTTTCCTAGATAGAGGTTTGAGCTGAATGTGCGAAAATCTCCCATTCCATTTGATGCAGGACCACCTCAAACATTGCTTTTGGGTTTATTTCTAAAATCTGAAATGTATTTAAAATAAAGATACAGCACATTTATTGTCAATGTACCAACATGGAGAAAGACAAAGTGCAAAGGCGAGTCTTATTATAAACTGCATGCCAGGAAAACCCAAAAACTTATTTCATGTGCTGGTGAGCTCAGTATTATTAGAGGCGAGGAGAACATTAGCCTATATTAGCCTATTTTAGTGCTTACTGTCATTGTGGTTTTCTTGCATTTTAACAGTTTTCTGTGAATTATACAGCTACAAATTTATTCATCTGGTGTCGTCGAAAGGATCATAATAATGAATGATGTCCACTAATTGTGCGTGGGCAGGTCTCCAGAGGGACTCACTTTTACAGCAAGATATTAATCACAAGAGAGTTCTGGAGTGGAATCCAAGTGCCTGATGCATCTCAGGAATTAATGAGTCATGCCATGGAAACTACAGCTTTGCAGAACAATCATCTAAAATCGTGCAGTTTTTGTCACGCTGAGCCGCAACTGCATGACTGCCATCATTTTAATTAGTGTGAGAACTACACACGAAAGAAACTAATAGGTGCTTCTGATTTCTGCCTTTCAGATGAAGAACGAGCTCAGCGACAACGAGTCCATCTCGCAAGAAGTAGTTGGCAATGCCCACATCGAGAATTACGCCCTGAAAATGTTCCTCTATGCAGATAATGAAGACCGATCAGGACGTTTCCAGAAGTAAGTCAGCGCCTGGGTGGATTCTGGAATGCGTTTCCATCTCCCGGACTGAAGTAGATTTGTTTTGTTATTTTTTGGCCGTTTGAATGCGCTGGACCTGATTACTGTTTCCTCTCTCTGAACCGTGACACTGAATAATCCCACTGTCACAATTTCACGTACAGCGAGTGAGTCGCGGGCTAAAATTAGCAACAACGCTGACTCTGTACAGGGCGGTTGTCTGGGAGTGAGACGGCATGGATTAGCCAGGTGTAGCGTTACAGGTCACGGCAGCATAATGAAGCTGTTGTGGATGGTGACGTCATAGACAGCGTACGACTAGTAACTGGCAATGACTCAGACCTTGGGTTATGAATACCGACAAGGTATTACCTTGGTTTTGGTGAGATACATGGAACCTGTATGTCTGAGTGCACGTTTACAAAACGTTCGCTTAAAAGCAATAAAATCGTAGAAGGGTCAATATAATTCAGGATGTTGTCACAGACGTCGGGATTTTATATGCTGTGCAAGGACTTGGGAAATTCCAGTTTTTAGTTTCTTAACGGTTGCTATTGGTATAAAGAAAACAACAGCAGTGTTTTAAAAGACAAGCAATTCCTAAACAACACAAACTTTGACATTACAAGACATTTATCCTTGTGCTCTATGTCCTCTTCCTGCCCATGAGGTTTAGAGTAGAGACCATTCTCGCCCTAGGAAGCTGTCAGAACTGCTAACACTCCGTCCAGAGGTCACTCTTCAAAAAGGATTCATGTGCTTAGGTTTGTTTAAACAATGCGAAAGGCGAAAACATTGATTATGGTTTTCCTCATGCAATGCCAGTATTGTCAGCAAGGAAAAGGTTTTATTTTGAAGTCAATGTTCTGACCTGAGTAAGGTGCGTGACGATGGGAAACTCATGAAAAGAATGATGTACTCCTAGAGTCTACAAATTTAAGTCACTGTAAAGGATCTGTATTTATCTGCAGTGAAATGGAAGCGAGTCTGTTCCACTCTGCATTGCAGATTTTTATACGGTGATAGTTGTGCGCAATAAACAGAGATAGTAGTATTTTACTCAAGTACATTTTTTTAAGTATCTGTATTTTGTGAGACTAAATTTTAAAGCATATATCATAGTCCAGTACAATTTATAAATGCATTCACATACGTTTTTACCTTTAATACAGTACTTAATTACATTTAATGAAGTTACATTTTAAGTGTAATGTACTCAAGGATTAAAAGGTTGAAAACAACATTTATTTATTAAATGTAGTGGAGTAAAAAGTATGATGTGCTTTATAATGTAGGGAAGTATTTTTTGTCTAGAGGAAAAAAACAGTGATAAATTATAGATATTTTTGTACTTGAAAGTAAAAACTCTTAAATAATATCCACCTCTGGCAATTAAAGATAAAAATATATGAAATTCTACGTTGATCAAGATAAACAGTGCTAGTATCGGATCAGGATCGGTATCTGCCGATACTCAGAATTCAGGTATCGGAATCGGATCGACAAAGGAATAAGTGGTATCTGTTTGACCGTGATTATGTGAGCATTTTGCTGATCAGTAAACAGATTGGGTTGCTGATTATTTTAAACTTATATGAAACACAGTTCTAGGATCCTTTTTCTGTCTAGTTTGAAAAAAACATTGGTTTGTTTAAGTGTAGCAGATATTTCCACCCTTGAATTTAAAGTGGGTATTGAGTGAAGTGTGACTGTGATTAATCTGTTCCAGGATGGTAACATGTGGCGGCTGTTTGAGAATTGCTCTATACATGACTTTCTGGGTAATTGTATAGCGCCCATAGGAAATTAAAAACACCTAAACAAACCTTTGTTAGAATTGACATTTAAGCAAGAAGGCCGGTATGGAGTCAGTGCAAAAAGCAGTGTGTTAATGACATCATCAGCATTGCAGTGGTGTGTTTATGGCTTCCATGTGTGGATAGAAAAGTGCATCAAAAAGAAAAGACTGCGAGTTGGGACTGCGAATGAGAAGTAGACTACATTATTAAATGCCCTAAACCAAAGATAAGGGAAAAGAAAACCAGTAAACTGTAAACCAAAAATGTTTGTATTTGTGATACATTAATGTATGTCACACCTTCCTTTTAAAGCATGCATATCATGCAGTTTATAATGTTTAGAATTAAGTTAGTATAACATTTCACTTTATTTTTGTTTATTTAATACAATGACATTTCTTGGAACGTGATTCTTTGCGAGACTCTTTTTGAATCGCTTTATGAGTTTTAAGGGTTTCCTGTTTCTTAAGCCAATAACAGCAGTTTGATTTATTGTGAAATACATAATTCATTTTCAAAACCGATCCAGTGCAGTTATTTATGTCTGATCATATATCATTATTTAGTTTCATGTAGTTTCATGGGATGTGTTATTGACCAGAATACTATTTTGCTGTTTGTAATGTTTTGATATTTATGTCGGAAGTACTTTTTCAACAACTATCTGTGACAGAACAGATGAATCTAAAGAACAAAAGCAGGTCTGGTAAAAAAGGAAGGGTCATTTCAAATTACATGATCATTTTTACAGTCTAATAATAAATTCATTGTAAAAAAAGTATATCCATTCAGGTGTAATATATTCATTTTAGATTATATATGAGTGTATTTGTTATGTGTTAACAGTTAAATGTGTCTTTTGATTGCAGAAACATGATCAAGTCCTTCTACACTGCAGGCCTTCTGTTTGACGTGTTGAGTGTCTTTGGTGAATTAACAGACGAGGTGAGGAAGATTTTCATTCTGCACATTGACTGCTGCATAGGTCTTTTTATGATGAAGTGATATAGCTCACGAAATTAAATAAATACAAATAACTGCATATTTGTCCAGACCTTTGGTGGTTTTTATCTGTGGGAGGCAAATATAATATAATAATTAAACACTTGGGCAGTAAAGCTTCAAAATGACCAAAAAGCACCATAAACATATCACAAAAATGACTCATACAGGACCGCTGTAGTTGCACTATATCTTTTCTGAAGTCATATAATAGATTTGTGTTAGGAGCCGATAACTTTGTTATTCATTCACCTTCGGATTTACAACTTGGCAGACTGCTTACTTTCAAACTCTTAAAGAGAGACACAAGTTAATATAAAAATACAATAACACAACATGACAATCTAAAAAGGTGATTTTTGCCACCCAAATAGTTCTATTAATAACAACATTAACTCATATTTGACTCAAAATTGAACATTGCTTTAATAAAGTTTAATAATGTCTGTGCTGTTGCTATTTAATTATTTCGCTCCGATAAAAATTTTAGATTATTCAGACATGCAACTCATTAACTCCATGCAGTTAATTATTAAAATAGGGCCCTATGAAATCAGTTTAATTTTTTCCTGAATTAGTTTTGTTTTTCCCAAATCTTTAAACTAAAATATTGATCTCGTCAGGCTAGTAACGATCGGATACCAATACTAACGTTGGCCGTACACCCGTCCCTAGCCGGTTGTAAAGTCTTACAGCAGCGCTTAACTGATTCAGTTTGTGTTCACGTTCTTTTGCTAAAAAGTCCACTACAATACATGAAACCACACCACTTATTCACATGCAGAACAAGCAGATTACATGTTTAACAGCAGCTGAATAATTATTAGCTCTATGCATAGCACAATTGGACGTTTATAACCTGTTAAGTGATACTTTCCATCCGTGTTTTCCGTATCGCAGAAATCATAGGGCCCTAATAAACCATCGGTATCTACCTTTTTCATGCTATTGCCGATATGCCGATGGTGTTAAATTAATCCAATATCTGCCGATTAATATCGACAGAGTTAAAGTGCGACTATAGACTTCTTAAAATACAGCACATGGGCAACTTGTAGGATGATCTCCAGTTCTCATTTACTTTTTTACACGATCAGACCGGCCAATATATTCTAGCACAAGTTCACCTAGTGTTCCACAGAAGAAAGTCATATGGCTTTGAAAGGACATGATGACAGATGACAGTCATTTTTGGGTGAACTTTCCTTGTAAATATGGGTCTGAATTGTGTTCTTTGACACAATCACCCTGTTTCTGATGGCACAGAGAGACAAGCTCACCTAATTTAGTGGAACGCGAAAACGTCTAATGGAAAGGAATACATCAATAGCCACGTTCCCGAGGACACATCTGAGAACCGCTGCGAAAACATGGAAATTGCTGGGAAACTGTAAAGCAGAACCCAAGGATTGACAACGCCTCACCACTCTTAATGTACACTGAGGTTTTAAGTGGCGATTCTTGGCAAACTCGTGCCTGGAAAGTGTTGCTAATCCACCAGTTGAATCTTTCTTGGATACCAGTGTGCCTTTTAGGCCATCTCTACTGGTCGCCATGGTCGCAGATGTCTCTTTTATACAGAGGGGAAGTGACCTGTGTCCGAAGATGGACAATGTTTCATTGAGTGTTCTTCGCTCCCTAAGGGCCAGACATTTTCCTACAGTAGACAGCTCATTGGATTTACTGTTTCAACAGTCTCTGTGTAACACTAACCCATACAATGAGTCCTCAGAAGCCCCCTCCATTACTGTTCTGTTTCTCTCTGTCAATGCCACAAGGAGTTTAGATATATTGGATTACTTGTAAGAAGGAAACTTTTTTTAAGTGCTAGACTTGAGAGTACTCAGGAGTGATGAACGTGCAAGTAGAGGTTGAAATTTAAAATGACTTTAACACTCTTGGTGTGCACTTGAGTTCGTGTTTGTGAATATACTCTATATGAGTGAATCGTTCATCCGTCTAGTTAAATTTATCCGAAATCCAAACAAACAGTGTAATCTGTCTCTTTTGTTTCACTAATTGAACAGTTCTTATCTTAATGACTCACCAATTGACTCCTCCCCTTTTCCCCCTATCCAGAACATCCAGCACAGGAAGTATGCGAAGTGGAAGGCAGCATACATCCACAACTGTCTGAAGAATGGCGAGACTCCACAGGCTGGTCCTATTGGATTGGAGGGGGAAGCATATGGTAACCGCTGATATTATATCTGCTCCCCGTGAACGATTCTGCGACTCCTATTAACAAAATACACACTAGTCGGGGAACCACTGAGTGGCTTCCTCAGCACAGCTATGTAAATGTTAGCACATTGTGTGGCTTATCAAAGTTGGGAACGGCAGGAGATGACCCCCTAGGGCTGCTATTTGTGTAGTGATTGGCTCTGTTCACAGGGGTTGCCACCTCCTCTAATGGTGTGAAAATGATCCACCGTTAGATAACCTAACTATAATAGTTCCACCGATGACAAATCAGTCATCAGTATTGTGAAGACTTAAGAAAAAATAATGTAACTAGGCACGCACATCAGACGGTACGTTTCTGCAAGAAGAAACTAGAAGGATGACAGAAAAAAACGGTGGTGCCTTCAAAGCTCATTACTTTGTTTGGTTGTTTACAATCCCGTTTTAGTAAATTGGAATAGGCTCGGGGTAATGGATTCGTTCTGTATCGAGTTATGCGCATAAGGCCAGCATTAGTCAACATTTGGATTTGCACGTTTGGAAAAGAAAATACCATTTCATCCTCTTAAAGAAAGTGTTTACACAACGGCAATACTAAAGTGCTTTCCTCCGTAATGCTGATCACCAAACAGAACATGACTGTAGCGTATGGCCAGGACGGTTTAGATGTAACCATAATGAAACACACCTGAACCAACTAATCCAGGCCTTTGGGATTAGTGGGAAATTATAGACAGGTGTGTGAGATCGTAGTTGGATCTAAAGAAAAATAATTGAATAACACTGGCACAGAATGAAGTCCTTTACTGTATAAAGCAGAATGTGAAAATGGGAAACCATGAGTCAAGAAATTCTTCATGAAGACCTTTTGCTGGTCACTAAAATACGACCCTTCTGCTTAAAAATACAACTATTTTGGCCTGATATCATTATGAGGAGCCTTTAGCGATAATGTGAACGCTAGGATAAAGACTAACGCATTCGAGAAGATTCCTTATGTTGAAAGTAAAAGATCGTCCTGATGCTTTGTGAGATGTAACTGCAGAGGGGTGCAGTTAGATCACTCTCCCCTACACATCTGCTGGGCGTGCTTCTTTTGACCTGACCTGCTCATGTCAGAGATGAAGTCATGCGCACACTCAGCCGTTGGGACGGAGACACATGCAAAGTATGTTTCTGTAGTGTGTGATATAATAGCATAATATTGACTGCATCATTTGTTCAGAACCTAAATCAAAGTTGTTTTGTAATGAACTGCTGTTGGTAAGTGCCGTTGCTTCATGTAGTAATGATATGTAGTACTATTTTTTATCTTGCTTTACATTTTGCAGCTGGGCCCCTCTTGTTAATGGGTGACCTCATGTTTGGTTATTCCCACTGGTGTGCTGCATTGCCAGAAGAAAACTGATATCATTCTTTGTGCCTTGATGTGCTTAAGCACCTAATGTCTCTTTCCTTATGTCTGTCAAACAGCATTTTCCTCGGAGGTCCTTTTGAGGAAATAATATGCTAGGATGTTTATATGCTGTGTAACTAGCACAAGACTCTATTTAAGACTTGCATAAGGACAAGTTCTGTTGCAAGATCCTTCTGACAATTAGAAAGTTTAGTTCTTATTCCAACCAGCACGCCAAGATAACACAGCCAAAACGTAGCTCCTGTGGAGGTTGTAATAAGCATAATTGATTTCAGTCTTTTTCCAAAGCCACTCTTTTCCACCAACAAAGTAAATTACAGCTCACCAAGTGTGTTTACGTGGGTGTTTTTTTTTCTTTTGGAATAATGAATTATCATGTGGGAATAGCTTCTGCTATGTTAAGAACCATCCAAGCATTATTGTCTCCGCTCTGTATGCGTTTGGCTTGCCCACGTACGGGGATATATGCATGAGAGGCAAGCCGCAGGATATGGGAAAAGGAGTTTTTGAGGGGAAAGAGAGCAAATCTTTGACAATTGTTTCAGTTAGCATACCTGTATTATTCCTCATGTACAATAATGCAGTAGCTGTTAGTTTCCTGGACTATGCTTCACGCATACTCAATGGAAAGTTTTTTGGCTTGTGTAGGAATAGGGTCAAATAGAAATGAGCTCGGGTGTCGGTACAAGTACGGTTTGGAAAAAATGACACTTAAGTTAGCAAACTGCACGATATACACATGCTGAGATCATTGTCTAAATGACTTTTCTTCAGTAGTAAGTGAAGGATTCCACCATTTAAATTGGGCTGTGTTAAATTGACCATGGGTATATACATAAATTACCATGGGTAGCTTGATTTGAATGACTTTAACAGTAATGACCAGTTATGATGTTGTGCTTAAATCGTATATACTGTACATTGGTGTCTCTGTAGCTCTACCAATACCAAAGTTTAACTCTCATGGAAAACACACTGATTGTAATGTTTATCTTGAATGCACTATGAGCTGCTTTAGACAAAAGTGTCTGCCAAATGAATAATTGTAATTACAGATTATATGTATTGGATTTCATTTTACAGTAAAGCCATTGTGGAGTATGGCTGTGCGCAAAAGTAATTTGTACACCTAATAATAAAGCACTTCATAAAGTTAAAGTTCCTGGGTACCTACTTTATACCACCAGTTTTAATTATTTTTCTAAACTTTGTATTTAATGATGTTTCTTACGGAAAAATAATAGTCATTAATAAAGCAAATGTTTTGGGGTTTAGTTTCTGCCCTTAAAATGTCTCCCAGCTATGGCTGTATTTCCTGAAACGTATCATGCATGCTTCATACTTGTTATAAACTCTATGCGGTGCCAGATGACATGACTGCAATATTCCAAGCCTCTTGCATACTAAAGCAATTCCATCTGTTCACAATTTATCCATTCCCTCCCTGCCACTAATTAGCTCGGAATACATGATTTTGGTGTAATGTAGGTCACAATAATATGGCCAATAGACGAGTCTTAGGTTGAGCACACCCATAGAAACGTATAATAATTCACCTCAGATATCCCCACAGATCTATAATAAATACGGAGCTTTATTGGCTTGGAGCTCCTCTTAAGCCTCGTGTTGATTTTTGCCTATACATATAGTGCTAGAGCCAGTGAGGACTCTCTTTCTATTGCACACCTGCTTTAAAACAAAAGCCTTTGGATAATTCTCATCTAACAGAGTTTTAAAGTCAGTTAAAGCAATCGACCTTCCCGAATATTACTACCTGGGGAGGTGCACAGGTGCAGTGCATGCAGTACATTTTCATCATTGCTTCAGAAAAGTGCATGATGTGTTCAGCCTGCTTTCAGGATACTCTCAAGATAACCACTGTATGTGTGGATCATTACTCCAAAGAACAGAAGAGATGGCAATTTGTGTAGAGACCCAGCTTGTGGTCTTCAGAGAGTCTACCCCATTCCTGTTTCACAATTCCTCATCTGCCTTCGCTCCCGGAGCGAATCTCTTCTCCAGGATCATCCAGGAATTCCCCGGATCTGTCGCAGATCAAGCCCGTCTGCACAGAAACCATATGAAGGCCATATTTTCATAAGCACCTAATGTTTGTTTGACTTGCCCCACCCTTATTATTTTTCTGCGGATTATGAAAATAAAGCCCCTGACACAAGTCTGGGAATGAAAAAACACCCAAAAGGTTTAAATCGACAGATTTTGGAAATGTGTTTTTCATTTGCTTCATTTATTCGTTCCTAGCGAAGGAATGTTATAAGTTTTACCTTGTTATTAAATTTTGCTGATGTAGGCAAATATATACGGTGCTAACCTCTGAACCATGTGTTTAAGTGTAACACAATATTTTTGCTAAATAGAATCTTCTCAGGGGTTTCAGAAAGGCATTATGAATGTGGGATTGTCGTAATATCTTGAATGGAAGAATTCAGCCACAGTTTATTGGAATTCCCAGCTCCTTTCTTCGCTCTCCGCTTATTTTATGTCTTTATTTATTTATGTTCGTCACTCATTTTGGGGTGTCTTAGGGTTGAGCTTGCAATTGATTGAAATTGGTTCCATGTAATAACTGCTTTCACCAACTTATTCCAGAGTTTTGAGGCAAAGCATAGCACTGGCATGAGATGTCAAATCAAATAAATCTAAAATGTCTCTAGATGTTTGAACATTCCACATTTCCAAATGTTACAATAGGTTTTATACAGATACGTGCTTTGTTTCCTTTGCCACAAGCATCTCCTTGGCTACAGAAAGTTGTCCGGGTACTTCTAGATTATGGAACTTCATCGGTAGTAGGTTCCATGATCTGTTTGCGTATTTTAGTGAAAGTGTTTGTGTGGACATAGGAGTCCTTTCACAACTGGGTAGGGTAAATTGAGAAATTGAGCTTCTTCAGCTGTAAGAAAATGCTATGGTCATGACTGTAGTAATGGCTGTAGGATGTAAATCCTCTTTTAAATTGATGAACTACATGTTCTATCATACTTATAAATCAAATGATCATGTGAAGAATGAGTGTAAGCGGTTTGAATCAACATTTGTGCTTTTTTTATTTCTTAGATGATGAATTTGGCGCAGAGGGCGGTGGGCCGTCACAATCTCCTCAGGGTCCACCCCATTCCCAGCCTTCTTTCCATGGCCATCCAACAAACCAACCCTCATCATCCAACTTCAATAACATTCAGATACCCCCTGGGTCACACGCTCCGGCCAATACACCTGCAGAGATTCCTCCTCCAGAAGGTAAGCATGCAGCACATCTAAGTCCACCTGATGTTTAGTTTAAGGTCCAGTTTATGAAATTTACTCCACCCCTCCCTTTCAAAGCACTAGGGAGGCTAATGTTGTTACGTTTTTCACTTATTTGCCGAAGGAGATAACGTTTTTACGAAACACGCTTTGTAGAGCAATTCAATTCAAGTTTATTTATATAGCGCTTTTCACAATGTGCATTGTTCCAAAGCAGCTTTTCAGCACCAAATAAGAAAAAAACGCAGAAAGGTAAAACACAGCACAGTGTTTTTTGAATGGTGTTTTAGAAATGGTGTTTATAGAACAAGCAAGATCATTCTAATAATTAAATAAATAAATGCAGTCTCCTGGTGTGCATTCCAACACTGCCCTGCTGTGGCGAGGAACCCAAACTCCAATGATTGATTAATGGAGATAAAAAAACTCGGGAGAAACCAGGCTCAGCCGGGAGGGCCAGATCCCCTCTGACGTATCATTGATGCACTCAGTCACCCCGACCAAAAGCAAACATCCACGAAGAAGAGGGAGAGCCCACCAATAAAATCCCCCCCAACCACAACCACCCAGCAACCTCCAAGAGCAATTTGTCTGTTTAGAACTACTGTAGAAAAAACATGGAGAATTCCATGTTAAGGGACTTGTGGTGTATGCACATAGAAATATCTCATTCTAAGGTATTAAAGCATATGCTTTATGTAAGGTCTTTATATTCCTCCGTAGACATAGTTATGTATGTTATATTGCATTTATGTCAATTACTCTATGGACCTTTGATTAAATATTCAACTACATATACTGTATCTATGTTGAGAAATAACGTGAAATATTTATGTGTAGTTGCCATGCAGTCGGTGAATGATTTACAAATTCTTCATTTGTTTGAACAGCAGCTAAATATAGTTGAGCGAGTCACTTAAACTCACTCTCCATTGTCATTCATAACAATCCAAATCCCTCAACTCAAATGTACAGGTTAATCAGGACTGCTGGGGGAAAGCTGTTGTGTGTCTGGATCCATATTTCCTCCTTGGGTTTCCTGTTTTCCCAGCTCTACCTTTAAAATAACAGAAAGGCAGGCTCAATGTCCCCATGTGGGGCACATTTCCCATGGTGACTGTCCCTAGTGACCCATACCACTGCAACCTAGAGGTGCAGTCATTTAAATTGATCAGAGATCCCACTATAAACCTGGCCAATGTACTGGGTATTATTGCTCCCTTCCCTGATGTTGTGCTTGACACCTTGTTGAAGGAACAGTTCTTCAAAAATGAAAATTCTGTCATTTACTTGCCCGTTTTGCTTCTTGGAAAGACCATGCTCAGAGTTGCTGGGCACATCTGAATGTAAATCTTTAGCAGTCCAGAATCAATAGATTTCTTAGTTCATCCATTTCTGTATCCTATCAACAGTCATAGAGTATGCAAAAAAAAATGAGCTAATGGACTTTTTTCTTTGTTTTGGAACAGCACAGCCCATCAAACCAGTTCCTGTTCCACGAGCCATGCCAGTGGTTGATCCTTCGCTCCTAAACAATACCCAGGAAGGTAACAGCTGCTGTGAAGCCCTTTCTCCTCTGAAATGCAAACACAACCTTTTCCTACTTTTTAACATAGATAAAACCACTTTTCATTGATATGCTGAGACGTTTTAGCTCTTATGGCAAGAGTTTTTTCTTTTTATAAATGAAGGCCTTATGAGAAGCAGATTCAATGTTTTCCACTGCGAGTGGGAAAAGAACAGCCACAGACAAAGCTTCAGGTCTCAAAATCAAAATTCAGTGCAAAGTAATGTTAGTGGAATGAACTTTTAATAAGAATTCATGCAGCTTGTGTGAGAGATAGTGTTAGGATTCGGTTTGTCAGTTAAATAATCTGTCAATTAAGTGAGGTCATGATACACAAGAATAGTGCCTATTGTTATGCCGATTGCTCTAAATTGGAGTGGTTAAGTCAGGTCTGCCAAACCAAATTACTCCAGTTACAATTTTGAGATAGAAAAGTTGCTTATCCAGCCCTTCCAGACTTGTATACACTGAAAACAATGTTTCTACTGATTTCATTTTGGTTTTTAAAAGTCTGTCTGCAGTCGTGGCCAGTTCACAGATTAAGGGAAATAGGGGGGAAATTGCATAAATATAGCGATAAACATTAATATTACATATTAAATAATTCACATTTATTTAGGCACTTAACATCACATAGAAAGATAAAACGATGGCATTGTCTCACTTCAAATTGCTTATTCAAGCATCCTTATAAGCCAGACATCAAGGGGCTTCGATTACAGCAAATCAGCCGTGACATTGTCTAATAGGTTTGAGGAATAAAAGGCGGCTGTTTAAGACAGTAATTGGGATGTGTCACATGCCTTGAAGGTGAGATGATTATTGTGGATGTCAACCCTGAGTACTGCAAAGTCTCAAGGTGTTTAAAGCTAAGTGAAGCCTTAAATAGTTTAACTGACACAGTGATACGATTTTTTAAGAGACTTTTTGGAGTCAGTATGGCTTTGTTACGAAAAGATCTACAAAAATCATGTTTTTTATTTGACTGACATCCATTAGTCATATTTGTACCGATCAGCACTTTCAGTTTACCGTTCTCTCTTTTATCGATGAAAGCTACTTAGCTCATAGCATTACGGTAGCCACCAATACACTGAAAATAAACTACACTGTCTGAACAAATCAATCCGATTTCCTTATTTAGGAAAAACAAGGTCTATGTTCTACAAAGATAAAGCTTAAAATAACTACAATAGGTAATAGTCTTTATCTTTAAAACTAGAGCTCAATTAAGACTTTATCTTTAATCCATTTATTAATAATGTAAATCCTACAATGCTGTTTGGTTTTAATTTATAGTAATTAAAGAGTCCAAAATAATGAGTCCTTATGCTTTACTTTTGTTTTAATGAGTAGACAAATACGCTTTGTATTAAAAAAAATTATCCCTATTTTTCTTAGATAATAGTTGTGATTAAGTAAGAACGTTTAGCAACTCCAGGTCATTCGTATGACAAAGAGATAACAGTACAGTTCTACACTAAACAGTAACAAACATGTTCTTAAATACAATAAGTACCACGTTAGAGCACATCGCCACAGTCTAACTGGGAAATACATCTTAATTATTCAACAAAATCCCTTATCACACATCAAACACCAGCAATAAAGTGATTGTTTACCTAAACATTTATATTCTGTCATCAAGACAGAATTTCTTTCTGAAGAAAGTTGGTAACCGAATAGCACTGGCCCCCATTCACTTGCATTGGTTTTGTGTCCAAACAATAGAAGTGAATGGGGGCCAGTAAACAACATTCTTCAAAATATCCTGTTTGAAAGAAATAAAGTCATAGAGGTTTGAAATGACAAGAGGGAGAGTAAATGATGATGGAATTTTTATATTTGGGTGAACTATCACTTTAATGACTAAATATAAATGTAATGTATGACTTAATAACATTTATCAAGGAATAACTGCTATCTCTGCCGTGCTGCACCAACCAAAGAATAACCAGTCATTGATTTATGTCATTGATCTACATACACTGTTATGTAGATTAGTATTGATCTAAGGATGACATCAGCCAAAATGCATCTTCAGCTCCAACTCATCTTTCTTCAGCTATAATGAAACGACCATAGAAAATCAGAACCAAAGTTGTTACATAACCAGTATCCACTTGTTGAAATGTTCAAGACAGTGGTTAAAGCCCTCTGTGCATATATTAGCTAAATTGATATGTAAGCAATGCCATTGACTAAGGCAAATAAAGCATTATGGTTTAATATTAATTGTGGAGGAGATGTGATCCAGAGGTCTTCTTTCGTTCCCAGAAATGATATACCTAAAGTGTTTTGAAAGCTCAGAGTGTCTTGGTGGTCGTCTCTGTCCAGGTCATTAGTGTGCTCCCACATTATGGATTCAACTCAAACTGTCACTCAAAGTGTCGTTGTGAGAGCCAGCAGAGTTTACACTGCGGTACAGACATTCATGGACTATAACTATAATGTTTCAAATGCCTACTGGCAAATGCCTGAATTTAAATGTTCATAAAGTAGCTCAACCTCAGCTCACCCTATAATTTAGTGTGCTTGTGAGACACGTATGTATCATGTGGGTACGTTATTTTTTTCTTCTTTTTCCTTGGGAATCGATACATGCTTGATACTAAAAGCAGAAAGATAATCAACTGTAAAATGTGTTTTGTGCTGTGTCATAAATACCATTTTTAACACATTTCGAGCACTTCATCATCCACTATGTCACACATTGTCTCTATGAGACACATGCTTTTCTTTTATTAATATGAATATAGTGTTCGATTACAGTTACATATGTACAATATCATATTCAAAATCATAATAAAAGCATGTATATCTTATTTCCCTGCTTTGTAATAAAGAAAAACTGGGAAGCTGGGAACTTCACAGCTGTGTCAAACTCCTAGTCCTCAAGTCCTAAAATGTTTGCATTTTTTTGCAATCTTTTGTTTCATACAGGTGACGTACGGCTTACAGCAGAGGACTTTACCCGAGCACAGAAATACTGTAAATACGCAGGCAGCGCACTGCAGTACGAGGATGTGGGCACTGCCGTCCAGAATCTGCAGAAGGCCCTCAAGCTACTAACCACTGGCAAAGAATGAGACCATTGTGTGTACCCCCAAAGCCACTTTATCAGCGATCTGGCCCGCTGGAACTGAAAAAGGGCCATTTCCCCATAACCTCAGCTGTTTCAAAAAGAGACACTCCACAGCACACTCCCACATCACTCAATACAACATCTGTTTCTGTCATATCGAATGTCAATAGATGCTCATTACTAGGCTGGTGAGATAAAGATGCCAAACTGAGAAAAATCAGGTGCATATGTGAAAGACCCTTTCAAATTCTGAAGAGTGCATACATATTCATGGTTTGGGGTATTTTTAAATGTTTCTGACTTAAACAGGTTTGGTTAGACATGCATGGGTATAGGTGCACGTCTACGGATATCTCCGTAAAAACAACTCTTGTTTCACAGCTCACACATGAGCGTTATGCAGAGACATTTCTCCCCCTTCACTGTCTTTGTATATGATTCGGGTGGAAGAATTTCAGTTAGTTTATGTATTAACCCCACTTTTTGCCGTAAACTAGGATTGTAATCAACAATAAATCTTCTGTTATCATGTGCTGTGAATTGCATTCCTTATATTTAAATTTTCACAATAATTAACAGTATAGGATTGAGGATTGCTTATTAAATGGACTCATTGCTCCTTTGCAGCATCACGAAAACCACAAGCGTATCTCACAGTAGTTAAACCTTCAAATGAGGGAAGGTTAGCATAGTGTTAACATTTGTCCTCTGGGCAAACAACCTTAAGCAAATCACTGTAATTTGAAACCAAATCAATTGGACACATCTAATGTACCCTGTTTATTTAGTCTTAGTTAATTGGAAAGGCATTCAATCGTATTCTCCTCGCCGTCATAAATTCTTGATTTATTCCAAGTCTTGGATTCAGGAACTATTGATTAACTTTACAGATTAAGTAACTGAGTTTGGGTGTTCCTGTAATAAGAAAAGTAGTGTTTTTTGCAAAACCGACTGAACTAGAGCAGGATGTGTTGTCACTTTAATAATAATATGCTCTGTGATATGGGAAACATTGACCGGCCCAATGGCCGTATTTATAACCATGGTGTGAATGAAGAACTTTTTACAGTCATTGTGCATAAAGTAATCGGGAAGCAATTCATTACAATAGACAGATTCCTGTTGTTTTCTGCTCAATTTACGTTTCTCGCGAATGATCTGGCAGCTTTATGGTCATTGTTTTTCGTCATCGCTTGCCATTGCCCTGAAGTGTAGTAGAAAGGTTATTGCACTTATCTGTAGACAGACGATGATATCACTTTATGCATCTGCATTTGCCTGAATCTTTTCCTCCCTTATTGTGAATGCAAATGAATATCACCTGGTATTTTCCATCCGAAACTTAGTCTTAGGTGTGACACTGGATGGGTGTTTTTATTGGGTGTAGTAAATATACAAACTAATGCTTCAGCCCTCATGTGGTTCACAGATAAAATCCATCTAAGAGTATACAAATGTGCCGACAATAACAGTTATTCTTAGTTTGAAAATAGATTTTAAGAGTTCATAATGTACATTTCATGTGTTGGCATTACCCACACCATTCTGTAATCTACAGGTTTTACAAGCTGCTGGTTATTATTAAACTCGATCTTGTATTTTATTACATATTGAGCAGAATAAATGAGTACTTTGCGAATAGCATGCGTTTGGATTCCAAACTTGGCCTTGAAATTGTTTTGCATTTACAGTCCTCAGCCAAGTTCCTGGGTCGTGGTGATAAAGCGTGTCATTTTGCCTTTAAATCTCAGTGCTGAACATAAAGGCAGATATAAATGTCATTAGGCTATAATAAATGTCTGTGTTGTTGCGTAACTGGGTCCTCATACAGTTTTACACACCCACAATACATCAAGACCTAACAGTAAATGACTCTAAAGGGACGCACGCTAACAGATTCAAAGAAACAGGCAGGTCCCCAGCTTTGATAAAATGTGAAATGTGTTTTGTGCTATAATAAAATGATCATTTTAATTGAGTTCACACAAACAGGTGGGCTTGTAAACATGGGCTACATAACAAGTCATTTCAGCAGACCTGCTATTTGACCTGAATGTTGAAATGTAGATGTATCAGAGATGCATGCAAATGGAATGATGCGACTTACAGGTACTATCTGACCGGAAGATCTTCTCTGACGTTGAAAACAAAGTAGCCTAGTTGACCAGGGTGACTGAGGACAATTTTCTTTTGCAAGTCATTACAAGATCTTCTAAATATAGAGAATAACATAAGACATAAAATACACTTGTGGTAGGCTAAATGCACAAATAACCCTTTCACCCTATCTCTTTTTATTTTGTTTCCATGGGTTCTATTTGTAGCATTCGAATGTAACATTTTAAATATATTTGTGCGGTCTGTTATTAGTATGATTGTTTATATATTTAAATATTATTTAATTTACATTTGGGGGTCTCGGGATTTCTCTTACTGAAGGGTGGGGCTCTATTCAGAACTGCCTCCAGTGGTGGGACACACACAGTTTTGTCCAGTAAACTCCCGTCAGCGCTTAACCCAGGCCAGCATCTGTCCAAACGGAGAACAGATCCATCAAAACCGATATTTGCTATCTCTTTTGGTATCTCTGTACGACAATGCGCTTTTGATACGCGTCGGCGTGGCGCGTGAGTTGGTGGAGCGCAGCTTCTAAAAGTTTCTCTCAAGTTCAGTCTGAGGAAAAGATATAATGCGTCTTCTAAGCGACGAGCTTCAATGAAATCATGTAAGTTTATCTCAACTTTCTGGATTATTCTTCATTAAATGACACATTTAGGCTTTATCTTAAGAAACAGGCTATTGTTTTCTGATTGTCTTTCTCTGGCCGTAGCCTTCTTTTTGTGAGTAGAATTCGTAAGAGATGATGTGTCCAATTCTAACAGATTATTTAGTCGTTTGGATAAAACATTCACTGGGAACATAATAATTATTTACTTTTCATTTGAGCCATTGTTTATTTTCCAAAAAGACAACACCTCATAACTTGCATACAAAGCGCAAGTTTGTCCTGATAAGATGCGCTGTGCATATTTTGACGTTGTTTTACGCAGGGCAGAAATGCATCGATAACCCCAAAAGAATGGGTGTTACATTAAAATTAGTTGTTTAATCGTGTATAATGGAAATATTTATAACACTTACAGATATAGAAAAATAAAGAGTATATAAAAGGGTAAAAGAGCTGGGCTTTCCAAACTTGCTCCATCATTTTTGCGTCATGAAGCATCGCGCGTGTATCAAACTTGTTGCCTAGTTCATCTGGTTTATAAAGTTGGAATTTGTGTCATTAGATGTGATGAGTTCAGGTGTCAGAGAAAAATGAGGGAATGACGAATATCCAATTTGCCTGATGACAGATGTGGTGTCTCTAATAATTAAAAACTGTTGATGTACGTTGCAGTCACTTCTAAAGCTTAAAACCTTTGTCATTGACTGCTTGTTAATTTTTTACCAAGGCCAAAACCACCATAGACATTAATGTCCCCCAATTTTCCTGTTAGTGGTCCATCAGTTTATTTCGTGAATCATTTTTCGTTGAGTATAACTGAGGCTGTCTTGAAGAATAAGACAGAAGATAACTTCTCTTCGAGTGTAGGCACATATTACCGAATTTAGGAATTGTATTCATTTCTAACTTCATAATTTTCTATAGTCTTTTACTGAATACGCACTTTCTGCCATGATGAATCAAGTTCTTTATTCTGCTTGCATGGTCTCTGGAGTCGCTGACCCCATTCATGTATTTACATATTCTTAGTTGAATGTTCTGAGCCATATTCATGTTTTCTTTAATGTCATGTATTACATGAATATTATATAATGGTCAAAAGAAATGGCTTCTGTGCCTCTTCTGTGTCTCGGAATATTGTGGTGAGAAATGTGCCGTCCCATAAAGATGATTTAAAGTCTCTATTAAATAACTTTATTTATTTAGAACCTAAATGATGTACCATTCTGATTTATAATCACCATTTGAATCTGGATGTTGACTTTGAATTCAACTCAGATAAGACTATTGACATTCCCAGCAAAGCGCAATAACCTGACCTTGTTTAAAGGGATAGGATCCCATTTAACATGTTTTTATTCAACCATTTGGGCCTGTTGATGAAGGTGACGGGTGGCGTGCTGTTGTTGTTAAATAAAATATGACTACAGGGCCACAGCTATTGTGCCGCTAGCCAAATCGAGTTTCTCAACAATGGTTGAAATGATACAAGATCTTGAGACCTCACACATGATCTTGTTCTTCACAACTTCAAGACTTGGCAACAAAAGATTTGGACTTGTGTTAGTAAGCGTGATATCAAATGAAGCATTCCGATAATCTCATTATAACATACTCAGTCTCAGATGAAGGGACTTTTCCATCCATTTGTTTTAATGAAGACATCCGTCAACCTAATCGTATTGCGAAGGAACAATGCCCAATTAAACAAATAATGTCTTTGAGAGAATAACTTATGAGGTCTCTAGTGATCTTCTTTTCCCACTGGAGTCTTCATTTTCCATGAACTTCGGATAATGGTTTGCTGGAGTTATTTTCTTGGAAGCAGATTTTAGACCAGAGGTTGTAATTGTTTGTTAAAATTCAGTTGCAGATCTTTCATTTTAATGTGGTTCGTAGTTAAAACCTCAAATATGTGCATATACGTTTTGAATAAAAATGTTGAAGAAATAAATCCAACAGCAAAGCTTTGTAGCTTTGGGCATGTGGGAACATTTTCTCCAGGGCATATCTTTAGACTATTTTTTCACGTTTAATCTGAAAGAAAAACAGACGGGCCTATGGTTAGTCATATACTGTATTGCTCTTCATGGAAGATGTTTATTTTATGCTTCTGCCAGCAAGTTACTGACAGTTTGTCACATACTGAATGTTTTATGCATGTGTACAGTCTACAATAACTCAAGGTATATTTTACCTGCTGTCGCTTATACAGTACACCAGTAAACACATTGAATACAGTTATTCAGGTGAATAAACCATGGCTGACTCTCTTGTTTGGCAAACGTATCTTAGTTTCTGGTTTGCTGTCATTTCAAGTTATGCTTTGTAAATGTTGGTTTCAGGAAACTTATTACCCCTGACATGGGAGAACGATTAGTCATTATGTAACAAGGCAGCTTTTGCGTCGCTGTGGTCGGTCTTTTGACAAGAAAAAAATATGTTGTTTCCATGCCACAAATGCATAATTTAAACCTTCAAAGTTCTCCTGAATTATAGAAATGTCAGAATATATAAAGATATTGTGCTGCCGTCAAAGTGTTTATGAAAAAAGCGTGAGTTTTACGTATGAAGTGTTCGAACGCTGAGTAATAAGAAGCAACAACCGTTGTGTAAACAACATTTGATGCCAGGGAGGTTATTACATGTGGTTTTCTTTTCAATTTTTTTATCTACGCAACATCCAAATAAGATCAGTATTAAATTGAGTTGTGGTTTTGTTTGAGGATCTCATTTGCCAAATTTCCCTCTCAGGGTTTCGTTCATCAGTGGTAGGTGGTGGAGATGGAAGTTCCAGAAGATTCTCTCAGTTGTCCTGCTGCTGATGTGCCTTCAAACATCAGGTAAAGAAGCACAATACATAAATAATATTACAAATACTTTGACATCCAAAACTGTAAACCATGATTATGTTTTATTGATATGATATATTTATGTATTGTACAGTGTTTGCATGTATGTTCAGTATTGTATTCATCATGCTAACCAACATTGCTTTCATTTATTATTTTTCCGTTTTTAATTCCTCATCTTGACTTTTCATGTGCTTCTGGCTTTTTTCAATAACTCTCATCTTTATGTACATGTTTGTATCTTTTACTCTCAGCTTCCTTGAGTTGCATTTCTCATCTGCCTTTATGCATAACATGCTTTTGTTGTGCTTTGCTTAGAAACCACCTGCCAGCTATACAGACCTCAGCCAAATGGTAACATATAAAAAATCACAGAGAGTCAGTATGAAACCTCTTATGAAATCTCCTTTACATCTCTGTCCAAATAAATGACACAATCATGCTGCTTGTGGGGATTTACCTCAGCCGACGATAATGAGCTCATTGCAGAACGATCTTGCGTATACGTTGACTAAAATGGTACCCAAGGACGAGATGTGGATCCGGCCAGCCTTGTCCGTGGCCTCCCAGCATGCACCTCCTGACTAAACTGTATACCTCCTGTCATTGCGCAAAACCTTTAGTCGTTTTTGTATAGGTGACATAAGTCTGTGTAACAACACCCCCTCCCCCCCCCCCACACCCACATACTCAACTACCACTAAAGAAAAAATCATGGCGCCATGAACCCGTATTTGATTTGTTGTTGAATTTTTGAAGTTCTCAGTAAGTGGCATATGAAACGCATGTGAATTTTACTATTAGTCGCATACCATTGGCTGCCTGATTTTCTCATACTGTTATATTGGTCCGAGCAGGAATGTTTACAGTCTTTGGCTGCCCGTCAAAAACGGTTTAAAGGAAAGATCAGTTTTAAAGCCGGGAATCAGGTTTAGATGGGTTTTCAGAAGTGTGTTAATCTTGTGTGCGTTCAAAGACCGCTGAGACTGTTTAAAAAAAAAAAGATTTTAAGAGTCATTTCAAATACATTTTAATTTTACAAAAAAATAAATAAATCAAAACAGTGACTTCTGGTGATCTTACAGACCTCATTTAGATCACATCTAAATCAGATGTTGCTCAAACTTGGAAAGTTCTTGATAAAATAACTTTATTAAATCGGATTTGTCACATTGTGTAAACAGCCCGCCCAAACATCAGAAGCCGGAGGGGGGATCTTTACTGTCCCTGTGCGAAGGCTTGTCATTAAAACCAGATGTGATTTTGGCATTCGTAGGGAACAAACCCTTTGCGCATAGGTTCACTCTATGCTTTTGTTCTGTGTTTGCACTGTAGCCGCAGCACAGCATGTCACACGTTTATTTGTGGAATACCCTTGTTTTTCTGCCACGTATCATTAGCGTGGCTGTCTTCTTTTTCCTCGTGGGTATGTAAGCAGGTTTTGTCTCTGTTCCCAATAGGTCTTTGTAAAATAATTGCTCTGTTTTGTTTAAGAGCAAAGTAAAAAAACTCAGTTTAAAAGCAGATCTTTAAAGGAATGCTTCGTGTTCTGTTATAAACACACACAAAGACAGACATTTGGAATGACAGAACTCAGTTAAGCAATTACTCAACCCGTGGCTTAAGATTGAAGTGCACCTGAGGTACAGACACAGCATGAAATCTACCAGAAGAGCCGGAGAAATTAGAAACATCAGGAATTCAGCGTTCACATAATCAAACGCTGCTGAAAGAGCTATTTTTACGTTTCGCATGCTTTTAGCACCGCTGTAGATCTGGCCTTCCATCCTTTGGCATCTATTCAAAGCGGCCTTTCTTCTAAAATAACATTTTCGGATCAAAGCTCTTCATTCCTCATGTGCAATCAGGCCTTCATTGACCTTCATTTCATCATCAGACACTTCACCACATAGCTCAAATCTCATTATAACAGCAGTTTTATTTATTTATATATTTATGTTTTGACCTGTGAAGAATACGGCTGATTTGTCTAGACTGGAAATGACAATTGAAAACAAATACGCTTGGCTGTTGTAATGTTATTACTTTACACAAACGGTTGTCCCTGATGTGTTGATGTCTGAGTGTAGAGTGTTGTTTCTGACTGTATGTACAGCTGTGGAAAAAATTAAGAGACCATTTTAAAATTATTTTCAGTTTTTCTCGATTTACTATTTATAGAGACTGTATGTGTTTAGGTGAAATGATCATAATGTCTTTCACATTGCTGTTGGATGACTTGATGATACTCCTGAGGTAAGAATTTGTTGAAACTTAACAGAATACATCTAGAAGTGGTGATTTAAAGACATTTTGGAATGGTCTCTTAATTTTATTTGCGTCTGTATAGATGACAAACACAGTAGAAAACATTCAGTTGAGTTGAAACTATGTTCTTTACGGGATCCAGAGCCCTGGATGTGAGTGCCAGGTCAACAGCGTGGCACAAACACACTGGCATGGTTGGCCGTACTGCGTAATACTGTGGGCCACTCTGTAGCGCCAGCTGACAGCTTTGCACGTCTATAAAACAGCGGGATATTCCAGTAGCGTGATTCTGTCCAATAGTGATTTCAGCTTCTTTCTGCAGAACACTCTCAGGCCACTTGTCAAAAGCTGATCAGACTCCTTGCTTGTTTAAACCCCCAGGCATAATGGAGGAAAGTGTGATCCTTCCTTACATATTTCCTTTTTTCTGGGCAAAGGTTGAATTTTCCACCATTATCTGTCCCAGATGTTTTGATTAAGGCTCGGTTGGGGCAGGCTTTGCCGTGACGGGTCGACTACTCTGGTGTTTGTGCAGTGTATTTGATGGACTGTTATGAGAAGGCTCAGATAGTTCAGCTCATGAATATGAATTAGTAACTTTTCGAGCTCAATCGACGGATATATCTACCGTCAATTTGGGAATTGCCTGAGACATGCAATAATCTGCTATATATGTGTTTTTGGGTTCACAATGCCTGCATGTGATCATAAATGTGGTGTAAGAATTGTTTTACCGTCTACAACTTGCATTAGACTTATTGTGTTATACAGTAATAAAGTCTACACAGCTTTAAAAGCATTTCCATCACATACTTTCCATTTTTGAATTTTATTAATTTAGTTTTATTATAATTTTGCTTGGATATAGGTAGAGGTCTGTGGGAAAACCACAGGATGTAGATTGATAAATAGCAAACTGCACCTTGCATTATTCCATTAGGTTATCCAAAAATTGTCATATAACAAAGATATTGCAAATATGGGTACAATTGCCAAAAGAAATAAAACAGTTCTGTTAATCTTGACACCATATCTTGATGTGCTTTTATATGCACTTATTATATTAGACTACACAGTATAATAGATATTGAAATGTGTTTGCAGTTTTCGTTTGGGGCGCTTGGTTATTGTTGTCTTTCGTGGCTACTTATCGAATTGATTCTCTTATAGGTAATGGTATAAATAGAATTTAGATTAAATTATAAAAGATTTTGAAATCCAGTCTCTTTTTAGGCTGTCCACTCTAGTGAGCACAAGGTATCTAAAGAGTCATGTCTCTAAAGTGACTGCTATTCTTGAATACAATACGTGGTTTGGGCTTCATCCCCACAACTGGAAGATCGTTTTTCCTTTACAGAATGGATGCATTTTAACATTAGAGTCCAGCTCTCAAGACCAAATTTATTATTCCCACCTGGAATCTGTGTGAAAGCAACGAATCCTACATTTCCTTCCTTTGTTTTTAGACTTATGACCACAAGAGTTTAGAGGTAACTAGCATGAACACTCTATTTCATCTCTTCTTAGCCACTTTAATGGACCCTCGTGCTTTGTTGGATGTTTTTAATGCAAAGAGCTTTAACATCTCATGCATGAAAATTCAGTTTCTTGTTCTCTACAGTACAGTTACTGTAAGGGAAAATTTCTGTTTCCAAATAAGAAAAAATGCTATGAAATAACATGAACGTTCCCGAAGAACACATTGTATAGTGCAAATTCCCTCAAATGGAGAAGTTGATTTTATTTCTTTTCATCCCACTGGAGATGTCCTTTGACTTTTTTATGACATTTCACTGTCAGTATTGTTTGTTTATGGAAATCAAATTTAGTGGTAATATCCTGAGGAAGCTGCTGCCACTTGAGAAAGTTTGATTGGACTGCAGTGGGAATTTCTCAACGTTGTTAAATTTGCCAAAGTGTTGTGGTTTTCCCTTATATGCAGTTCTTCTCAAGATTGTATGAACAGGGGCCATTGTCTATGAACAAGTACACTTATTTTTGATACATTAAAGTTTCCTTATGGTTCTTTCAGTCCGTATGAGCTGACTCATATGAGAATCCTACAGAATTTTACTGGAGACATATTTGATTACTCTACCAAATAGTTAACTAAAAATGCACAAGCCTCTTTTATCTATAATGGAAAAACTGAAAGGGATTTTAGGATTTAATTCATCGGAATTTTAAACCAAACAGATTATTCACGCAAATTGACATGGTAAAAAATATATACGTTTTACATTTGACATTTACATTAACCTCACGTCGAATTTGGCGCTTTATGTACCCTTTTTTTAAAAACATGCAAATTTAATCGGTTAATAACACACAAATGAGACTTATATCTGTTTTCCTTCTTGTCTGTCCCTGATGCGCTGACTAACCCGGTGTCTGGCTGAACGCGTTTTCTTATTATCTGTTTCTCCTGTCCTTGCCCTCCGTGTTAACTCTGTCCTGTGTCCACTGTCGAGTCTCGCAAGGTAAAGTGACATGTGCCTGTTTAATTGCAGTAGCACCAAGCTGCACCACAAACTGCAATGTGCTGCTCACCGACTCCCTGGGTTCATTTACTTCCCCCTGCTACCCCTCTGACTATCCACCCAGTCAGGCCTGCAAATGGACCATACAGGCCCCAGCCGGCTTCATAGTGCAGATCACTTTCCTAGATTTTGATCTCGAGGAAGCGCACGGCTGCATCTATGACCGTGTCGTCGTCAGCACTGGCACGAGCGATGTCAAATTTTGCGGTTTAACAGCCAATGGATTTACTCTCAACTCCACTGGAAATGTAATGGAGGTTGCCTTTAATTCAGACTTTAGTGTCCAAAAGAAAGGCTTCCATATCAGTTACAAGCAAGGTATGTTTGAGGCAAGATTTCAAATAATGATTATTGTTTTATTCGATTGTATTTATTGATATGCGTTAGATGAAGTGAGATGGCATTCATTTGGGGTGCTGTCATTTATGTTTTGCTGTGCTTTTATTATTTGTAGCGTTATGAAGTCGATACACTGCAGGTAACTGTTCCAGGTGAACACAAAGTTTTGGTTTAGTTTTGAAAAACATCAGACCTCACAGATAACCTGTAGCAGCATTATCAAGATTAGATTGCTAAACTCTACTGCTTCATTTCATACTGCAGCTGCTCATATTGCATATTGCATTGCCTTTCATCCTACCATTATCATCCCATTGTATTTTTGTGTCGAAATTCCCAAACATGTAATTCAATTTTATTATCTTATTGATTATTTTGTCAGTAAGAGTATTTTGCTACAATACGACAACACAAAATCACTCATCACTAAGAATAGATGGTTTCAAAACAACAACATTATCAATCATTACTGCTCATGCACACTTTTGTGGACCAGTCTTAACTACAGGTACACATACGCAAAGAGTTCCTGCAGAATATTTTTAATATCAAGAAAAAGAAATAAGAAGTAAATTACATTAGCTAGCTAGTAAAAGTAAAAAACAGTAAAAGTATGTCTAGTCAGTATTATTTTGGGTTACCAGTAGATAAACAGATACTTGGCTTAACTTAGATATGACTGTTAATCGACCCATTTTTTTTTTTTTATAAAACAATACAATTAAACAAATGTATTCAATTAAATTATTATACAATAAAATATTAATATAAATTAATGTGAATATAAATGGATTCAAATATAAAACATACAAGTAATAATTCTTTGAAAACAATGCACACTGGGGTTACCACACCACAAGATGTTGTTCCGATGTTTTATCTCAAGACATTTGTAGGTATTTGTCTCAGAATGCACTTGTTGGCAGGACTAATTCTTACGAATCTCATCTGAAACCGTTGCTTGAGCCTGCATAAGACTGACAGCGCACATGCGCACGCATCTCCTTCATTGAGAGAGAAAAGCCAAGTATTTATATTTGATTTGTTTTCGTCATATTTAACATCCCTGTCATATAATAAAACTATAGGGAGACAAAACGTGACACAGAGATTTCTGCGCCAGCTGTGGTTCTCGATGTGGCATGGAAATCTTGCTGTTGTGTGTTTCTTCATATTTTATCTTTAACCCACTGGTTGTGTCATGTAGTTAGCCGCTACTTTTGATATATGCTTTAGTTTTGGCCGAAGAGTCCTGTACAGCGCTGTTGCCCTTGTTGTTGAAATGTTCATGCTGTCCATAAATATTAATAGTTATAGTCATTTTGTCTGTTGTTAGATCCGTATTCAGTGGTGGACAGTAAGCTACAGTATAACCTTATTCAGTTAAACTTGGCGCAGTATTATAAATTTGGTCGTCAGATCTGGAACTACTTCATAGGAGTGCGTTTAACTGATAAATAATGCAAAACTGTGGAACCTTCGTAAGCCAATCAGAATGAAGCATTCGATAGCCCAGTGGTACAAATATTGTTAAAACTATTCAGACCAATCAACATACACATACTGGGAGTTAACTTCTGGCCAAGGACATGCGTCCGATGAAACTGTCTCTAATAATCAGTATTTTGTTAAAACGTTTCAACATTTTAAAAATAAAACAAATTTAATTGAGAAGCAAAACTGTTTAAGATATTAAGTATGATTGAATTAAGAATAAAGTAATTGAATTTAAATTTAAGGAATCTTAAATAAAGCAATTACCTGGAAATGTAAACTTAATTCAAGATGCATTCCCTGTAAATACAAAGAGCTTAAAAATCTTACTATTGTAGAATATTAGATATCATTTCGCATTTCAAGTACATTTACCTTGATATGTAGAAGTTTAAATATTTTGCTGGAGAACAAGTATGATAATGTAAATTTTGTTGTTAAATTTTAGAGATGTGCAATAAGTATAGTATTGAATAAGTAATAAAGTCTGATTTATAAGTTTGTGTTAAATATTTGATGTTGTCTTATCATAGTCCATCAATTCAGACCAAAGTACTATGAACAAAACCTTTTACGTACTTACAGTATGTACTGTAGCTGTAGCCTATTGTCCAAACAACAAGGGTGCCTTTGTAAACTGGGAGATGCATATTTGTTCGCTTTTTGCAACAAAACAACGCAATGTTCTGAGAAGAAATACAAAACTAGCACATGAAAACCGTTCTATTAAGAAGGCAGACTGATGTTAAAGTATAGATATACCCATATTTACACTGTTTGCTTTATCTGGCCGTTTGGGAAAAAAACACGTTCAAAACCAATGTCATTAATGTTTAACCTTATGTCAACTACTTACATGTTCTATGATCATTCTATGCTGGTGATGTCAGTAGGGAATGTTCATCACAAATATGAAGTGCAACGAGCATTAATAAAAGCCATGCAGAATCTTAAAAGAAAGATTTTTCCATTGCAGATTTGCTGTGGTTTTCATAGTGAGAGCGCCAACATACACAAACCTCTACCAATTTGGAGCGGTGTTAAAAGTAAATGTGTCAGCAAATGTGACTTAAGAGGTGGTTTAACCTGGGCATTGAAATATGACTGTCCAGTTTGGAAGAACTTCAGTATGTTGTCCAATGACTGTTTAATATAATGTTCCTGACAAACTTGGATGGTTTTATTAGATTTTTTCTCAACAGTAAGAGATGCCACAACATTTAACATTTTATTATGGTAGTTGATTCCTATTTGAAATTAGTCTAGTGATGCACAACAGTATGTTTACACTAGAGACTTCCAATAGAGAATTCTATTCAATATACCAAACAAAATCACATCAAATTCTGAATTTAAGATCTGTTTTAAAGTGTTTTGTTATTGTTAAGAGCAAATATTGAGGAAAAAAAGACGTTTACTCCTAAAACCCCTCTGTTGCTGTCTACTGTGAAAAAGTAAATTGCTTTTGGTTCCAAAAACAATTTTAAATGGATAGTTTACAAAAAATAGACAATTCTGTCATCATTTAATCACCCTCTTGTCATTTCAAACCTGAATGACTTTCTTTGTTCTGCAGATATTTTGAAGAATGTTGGTATCTGAACAAAGGTGGTACCCATTCACTTCTATTGTATGAACACAAAACCAATGCAATTCAATGGGTTCCGTTGTTGTACGGTTACCAGCGTTCCTTAGAATATCTTCTTTTGTATTCTGCAGAAGAAAGTCATACAGGTTTGAAATGAAGATGGTGAGTAAATAATGAAAGCATTTTCTTTTTTTGGGAGAACTATCCCCTTAATTGAGCATTTTTAAAGACATGTGCATTGTCATAAAATGTAATGATTTTCTACTCTTGCAGTGGCTGTGGCTCTGAGGAACCAGAAGGTCACAATACCAAAGAGCAGCAAGAGTATAGTAAGAGTGTCCAACTCAGTCACCCTTCCTGAACTTACCGCATTCACTGTGTGCTTTGAGATTGCCCGCACTGCCGAAAAGAGCACAGAGACTATCTTTACTCTGTCCGGCGGTGACGGGACGACATTATTGGCATTTGAAAAGATAGCGAGCGGAATGGTGCTGTACATAGGCGGTTCCTACTGCTCTGTAAATGACCTGATCAGAAGCTCGGACATCACCTCGGACATGGCGCTCCTATGTCTCACCTGGACCAAGTCTTCTGGCCTCGTGGCGCTGTACTTTGGAGGCAGATATCGTGCCAACATGTGCGCATCCTCTCAGATTTACACTCTGCAGAGTGGAGGCAACTTCCAGATTGGAGGAAAAGGGTCAAACTTGATCGGTGCGGATGAACAGAATATGGACGGCTTCATTTACAATTTCCGGTTGTGGGATTATGCCATGCCTAACTCAGAGCTATCCGCCCTCACCTGTGATGAAGAGGGAAATGTCATTGACTGGGATCATCGCTTTTGGACTATCCCAGGCGTTTCCACGCAGACCGACAGCACGCTCAGCTGCAGTGAGTATTTGGTTTTGGATAAACGGTGTCAATGCTGGTTTTGTTATTGATTTCAAAACGCTTTCACATAGTGCTTGAAGGGATAGTACACACACAAAAAATATATAAATACTGTTATCGTTATACTTTACTTCTTCGGAAAATGAGACCTATTTTAAAGTTGGAAACCAAACAACATTAACCATTGACTTCCGTTTTATGAACATTTGAGACATTTCTCAAAATCACTTGACTGATGTTTCACATAATCTTTTAGGGGTGTAACAGTATATCCTAGTATCGCAATACAAAAACATTGAGATATGTGTCGTATAGCTATTAAAGATACACTATAGAACTTTTGCTCACGGGTTCGCCATGTGGTTGATATGCGCAGTTGTCTGTCACCAGTGTTGTAAATAATGTCGGGGTATAAGCTTCTCCTGTGGCAGTTTATATAAAAACCTTGAAATAACAAAATAACAATAACAAATGTTACAAATTGTTTTAATGTTTTGGGAAAAATCGGTCATTTGAGTGTCAGTTTCTTAATTTTAGTTTTGCCCCCTAATGTCGTGATGCAATCGTAAACCCAGTATCATGTATTGTATCGAATCGTGGGCCAAGTGTATTGTTACATCCTAGTATCCTCAGAAACTACGTTGGAGTACAAAAATACCATGGTATCCATTAAAGTATCATGGTTTTACCATGCCTCTATCACTTTGGCACAGTAATTTACCATCACATGTTTCCATTTCTTTTGCATATTCTGAAAGAATGCAGAAAGGATCTTGAGAACTCCTTCCAACTACCTACCAGCAAAGCTTAGTTGCAATTATCACAGTCCTTCAAAAATCCTTCAACGCTCAGTGTAGGGAAATGAGCTCTGGTTGGGATAAAGGCAGGCGTGATTTAGATGCATAACAAGCCTCACCAGGGACTTCTTTCTTCCACTTAACTGGTTTCCTGAAACTCTAGATGCCCAACACAGCTGGGCCTGCAGTCCGTGGAAAAAAGCATCCCTCTAAACTACGGCGCCTCAGATCAATGCTTGAACTCTCAGTATACCTTATGTTCCTTAAGACAGATAAAGCTATACATCTTACATTAACATTTGGCCTGTGGTATGTCTTGGACGTGCTTTTTTCCACTCGCCAACAGTTTGAATACTGGTCTTTCCTTGTCAGGAGGATGTTAAAGCATGGGATCGGATTCCTTCTGGTTTTATTTAGATAATATCAAATCATATATGCCAATAAATAAAGGCTCACATTGTATTTTTAAGTTAATATATACTATTTCCAAAGCCTTTCAGGTTGCTTGGTTGGTAAGCATGCAATGTTGGATCCTCCCAGGATACACAAACTGATAACAAAGCGCATCTCGTACTGGATGTACGTAGTTTTACGCTTGCCAAATGCAGAAATGAAAACGAAATTGTCTATTTGATGTTCTCATTTTTCTGACTTGATAGTGTGGAACCCCCATCGCCTGGTTTGTGTTCATTGCTTATACTAAATGTTATGCAACTCATTTCTCATCTTCTTTTGCAGTCTGTTACCCAAAATGCATACATTTAACCACAGCTGTTTCATCTAGTGGTGAGTTGCTAACTGCTAACATGCTTAATATGCGAATAGTGGCTTGCAATGCATAATGTAAATCAATGTTTTGCTGTTCCTACAGATGCTTTGGTGCACATAATTGTATGTTTTATGTTAAAATGCATTAATAGGCCTATTTAACTAAGCTGTACTCTGTGATATTTTGTCATATTCATTCATTTAGGATTTTTGCGGTATCATGCTAAACAATCCATATTTGCTTTAAGCTAGCATTTTTTGACCTTCACAAGAGCAAAGTTAGACCCCCAGAAGCCCACAGCAGACAGTTAGACGCTGGAACCAATGACACATAACTATTTCCTTTGCTCAGTTACAACCAGCTGTGCTTGTGATGTTGGCATGAAGTCAAGAGGCCCGTGAAGTTGAGCCTGTAGCTAAACTAATGCTGTCACTAATAAGCATGCTTCTAAAAGGCTACCCTCCCCTTTGTTTTCATTGGCTACTCAAGTGGTTCCCTCTCATCCTTTTGACAAGACCAGCGGGAGACGGCGATCACACCTCAGCGGAGGAGCATTCTGGGTTTTATCCTCGCCCTGCCTTTTAATGCAGAACTTTGAGATGATCAGAGCTTCCGTGCTATAACCCTAGACAGCTGGCAGCTGCCTTAGTGTGACATCTTTATTCATGTATTTAAGAGTGTTTAAAGTCATCCTGCTATGATGGATTAGCTTGACATCTAGAGATTAACGGGACTTTAGTCAATTTTTTTCAAAGGGCTTTGAAATGACCTTTCCCCAAAGTTTTAAGAAGAATAGTTCACCCAAAAATGTTAAATCTTGAATATATTACTCAGCTTCATGTTATTGCAATTGCTGCTATTTTACAGGGAGTACACCGTTGTTTTCCATACAGTATTGATCACGTTCGTCCAAAGATTCAGCCAGGACAAAAAAAGGGTTGAAGTTGCATTTTCCTTTACAAGAGGACATCACAAGCTAGAACGTTGCAAAACGTTACACAGTCTGCTTTTTAACAAAAGTATTTCACAGATATTGGTCAGTCCTACAGAAACGCTCTTGAATCGACCAATAAATTACTGATGCATTTTCACGACTAAAAGCAAGCGCATGTTCTTTTTCTTGGGTTTAGCTTCAATTTACGTGAAGATTTGGTGTGGATGCATTCAGCTTGAGCTTTTTGTAAAACACTAGCAGATGTATTGGATGGATTTGAAAAGCGGAATGCAATGTAATTTAGCATTCCAGACATCCCTAATGGATTCGTGTTGAGAAAAGGTGGCATTCCTGGGCCTGGATTCAAACAGACCGGCAGAACATTTTAGTCACTCAACTGTGGCAAATTATTAAATTCCAGGTTTGAGTGGTTGGCGTTTGAGTTTCGGCGTGGACATTTGAGGTCACGTTCTATTTTTCAAGCCCAGAGGAGTGATGGGAAAAACATGACACTTTTACAATCTAATTCTTTTTCTGTGTTAGACTTGGACATTTTTATGCATGGTTGAGAGAAAGAGAGAGCTCAGAATCCTTGCAACTATTTTTATACCGAATAATCATTTTTGATTTTCATTTTGTTTTCAGGTTGTTTCTCTCAACCTTTAACAATTCTGCAATATTGCACATATTTCATTATGTAAACATTAAGCTATTTTGGGTATGGGATTCTCACATTGTTTGTTTCTTAGATTTTTTGTGTTCCCTACTTTCAAAACATTTATTATTGTTAAATAATTTGAAATTGTTATATTACAATCTTTCAAAGGTACAGCCATACCAAGTCTTCCCCCACAAACCCCAAGTTGTGCTTCCCCTGGACTTGGCTGCCCAGGTAAGGAAAAAAGTTCTTATATTCCACTATATACTCCTTATATTCCAGTAATAAAGTTTTAATGCTGAAGACATAATTATTATTTCCTTACGTCACGTTATAATTTGCATTAACAATCATCACCATCAGTTTTAGCTCTTCGCATTTATACAGCTTTGCTAATTAACAATATTCATTTATGTCTTATTGATTTTTTGGTTTGTAGAAGTGTTCAGTTGTACTGATTTCTTTTGTCGTCTGGAGATTAGTCTGCACTCTATCAAATTAAACAAGTTTTTTTTAACAGGGTACACACTGTATAACTTAATTAGCAAGTTTTTATTTATTTCGCTTTGTGCTATAATTTCCCAACTGAACAGCTTGTCGGTGTGCATCTATAACAGTACATCCTCAGCAGAAAACCCTAAAGGTCATTGTCATATTTTAACTGTTTTTCTTGTTTTCCTTTTGGGAAAAAGACAAAAAAAGAATCTTAAAGGAGCTTAGGACCAAAACCTCTCCAAAACCAGGCATCTCAATGGTCTGGCCTAGAGACTATCAAAATTGCTTTTGAAGGCTGTATTTTAAAGCCTAAACATAGCTTTAAATGAATAGTTCACCTAAAAATAAAAATTCTGACATCTTTTACTCAACTTCGAGTTGTTCAGAATCAGTACAAATGTCTTGGTTCTGATATTTGATACTAAACAGTTCTTGGACCAAATTGACTGCCATAGTAGGAAAAATTACTTTATACATTTTTTTGTTCTGTTGAAAACAAAAGACAATATTTTGAATAATGTAGGAAAGCAAAAGTTCTGGTGCCCTTTTGACTTCCATTATCATTTTTTTATTTAATGGTAGTCAATGGGGCCCATGAACTGTTCAGTTACAAGCATTCGTCCTCGTCCAAATATCTTCCGCTATGTTCAACCAAATCAACCAATACAGCTTTCTTGAGCTCAGTGGTAAGAGAATTGCGTTAACAACGCAAGGTTCTGGGTTCGATCCTAGGGTATTGCAAATACCTATGTAAAATGTATAGGATAAAAGCATTGTAAGAGTCTTTGGATAAAAGCGTCTGCCAAATGCCTAAATGTTAATGTAAATGTAACCAAACAAAGGAATTTATTTAGGTTTGGAACAACTAGAGAGTGAGAATTTACATTTTGGGGTGAACTGTCCCGTAAAGATGTTTTTAGCAGGAGGTGATGCACAGGCAAATCTCATGTGATTCCATTTTCATAGCATCATCAATACGGTATATTTTTGGGGAAAACATTCTTGTTTGTGGGCCGAGTTTTTCATAAATGCAATTGTTTTTGTCACTCTATCTTTCACAATCATCTCATGCCATGCTTGTGACGCACACAAACCATTTGCTCCAATGATTGTTCTTGCGTTTTTGGTTTCACTCTAACCTCCATTTAATGCCAGTGTGCCCTTCTTCCATCCCCGCCACCAGCAACATTAACCGTTACCAACGCATCCATTGCCACCACTAACATGATTTCTACTAATGCAACAGCCCACGGTAAGCATTCTCCTCTGCCTTTCTCAACATTTAATGCCTATGTTCTTTTTGTTTAATGGGGTAATGTCATTTGCATAAAACAGAACAGGTAGTTTTCACTTTTTTTCCTCATTTGGAGAACATCCCCATTAGCAGCAAGAGTAATGCTCGTATCCAAAAATGTAAAGCAGTTATCTTTTTATTAATCCCAGTTGCTGTGTTCCAAAATAGCAACCATAATTTTTATATAATGATTTTTAATATGCATAATGAAGTAGAGAAAGTACATTTGTGAGTGAGAATGGTTGAATTATATTGTAAAGCACAGGTCTTTGCCGGTTATGTCCATAGATTTGAATGTTCTTTTGTTTTTCATTGCTGTCAAATTGCAGCATTCATTGCAAGTGCTACATCAGTAACTTGAAGCATGAAATGTAGAAGTGATGTGCTAGTACAATTTTTTTGGGGCATAATCATAATATTTACTCAGTTTTACATGGTATACAACTGGAGCATTGTGAAGTATTGTATGACTTGCTCTTTTCCATGTTTTCACGGAATGCTAATACAGTATGTTATTTTTTTCTCTTTTTGTATATTTTTCGTTGACGCTTTAGATTACGTCCTGCAATGTACAACAAAGTAAAACAGAATTTACAGCGTAACTAATTGTAACAATAATGTACCTCTTCAGTACATATCTTTAGGTAAAAGGGAACAAAATGCAAAGCTTGGGGAATAAAGATAAATATGAAATATCTATACTGCAAGTATTTTAAAACTAAGGGGTAACTATTTTAATATAACGTGGAATGCATAACCTGCAGTATGCTATACAACAATCTTAGCATGAACATACACTCCATTTTTGTAATCACAATGTACCCATAATTAAGCTTTATGGATATTACTTAAAAAGGAAGGGGTTCATATGTTATTATTTTATCAAACATGAAATAAGGGGAACAGATGTGTTAAATTTTATGCGCAAGCAAAACTGCACGGATGAAGCACGCAGAGTTTTGACTTTGGGATTCAATTTCATTTGATTGATTTACGGATTGTTGCTCACAAATTATTAGATTTTTTAATGAGTTCTTTTGATGAGTTTTAATGTGTAAAATGTGCAAAATCAATGTTGAACTTTTTTAACTATCATCAAGTAGTTCAAGAGAGGTTTGATTTACAGTAGGTTATATGGCATGCAGTTCCCTCATAAATATATATTTTGACACATTTATTCCCCAAACTTTGCATATTGTTCCCCTTTACCTACATATATATGTACTTTAGAGACGCATTATTGTTACAAGTAGTTACGCTGTAAATCATGTTTAATTATGCCGCACATTCCGGTCCGTCATCTAAAGCGTAACCTTTTTTTCTTTGTGTGATCCATGTTATTTTGTGATTTTCTTTTGAATTATTTGCGGCATGGTAGTTTTTGTAATGAGACGGATCAGTACTGTGGGTGTTTGCTTTTCCACATTTAAGATAATGGCTCTGAAGTCGATGCATGTTATTATTTCTCCATTCTCTTCCTCAGCTCACGCTACCACTCTTTCATACACAATTACTTCTAGCATGCCTCTAACCACACAGTCTGGTAAGCAGATATCTAGATTGCCTCTTCTTTTATTTTGTTTAATGAGGTATTATAAATAAAAAATTACTAATATCAACGCACGGCTCTGCCTTTGTTTACCAACACTAGCTCAGCTCAAGACCACTAGTGCTTACACAACAACCACTACTAATGGTAAGCTAACAGTTACCTAATAGCACATTTCATTTTTAACATTTGACATATCTTTTGTAGTTATGTCATTTTTTTATTGTTTTACTATTCATGTCTGTGTGACATCAAAGCACAACACCCTTTAAAGGGACAGTTCACCCAAAAATGAAAATTCTGTCATTTACTCACCCTTTAGTTGTTCCGAATCTGTACACATTTATTTTTTCCAATGACACCAATCAGTTCTCGGCCATCATTGACTACCATAGTATGAGAACTGACAATGGTAGTCAAAAGTGCCTCAGAACTGTTTGCTTGCTACGTTCTTCAAAATATCCTCTTTTGTGTTCAACAGAACAAAGACATTTATGAAGCATGTTTTCTCACTACGGTAGTCAATGGTAGCCAAGAACTGTTTGGTTATAAGCATTCTTTCAAATATCTTTCTGTGTGTTCAGAGAACAATTTAAGGGTGAGTAAATGAACACAGAATTTTTATTTTTGTGTATCCAACTTCTTACCAACGGGAATATAATTTTGTTAGATAACATAATAATGAAACAAGTTTTAACAGAAAAAAAAATTTCTAGAGCTTTTCTCAAAACTGACGTCAGTTGTCACCTTTTTGCAATACAGTAGCTTTAAACCAACTTGTTTCAGAAAGATTGTCTCTGTGTTTCTTAGAAAAAGGGGATGAAACCTCAGTTTTATTTCACGTGTCTTCATTTTAAACACTGTTTCAGTTGTTTTATCAAGTTGAATTTAAAAAGCTTGTTCTTGCACATCATACCTTTTTATATATTTGTGGCATTCGTGCCATTTCTTTGAAAATATATTAAGATTAGTTTGATATTTAGTTATCTAGTGTAACACAGTGACACACTAAATACTGCGTATCACCGCTCAGAAACATTTAGATATAGATGTAGTTGATGGCATTTGTCAATTGTGTGTTGTTTTCAGTACCTGTTTATTTGAACACATCCAAAATTTATTTTTGAAACTAACAGTGGATACCTGCAAATGTTAAACATCTTGTAGCATTTAAAAAGAATGTCCTGTTCTCTTCCCTGTAAATTGTCCATTGTAATTGGACCAAATCGTGGCACAGATTTTGGCTGATTCCTTGAATTGCTGAATAGAGCAATAAAAAACAACACAGACCAAAACACAAAAACAAAAAAATGCATGTCAATATCTTGTGTCGTCTTGTGTACTTACGCATAGCTTTATTCTGTTTGTGTTCATTTACCTAAACCCTTCCCATGCCATCCATCATTTAATCCATTCCTTCATCTGCAGCTGCTGCTACTAACCCACATCTGTCCATCAGCAAAACCGTTGGTAAGCCCATCTCATGTCATACGTGGCTTGCTTGTGCTTATCAGGGGATGTTACAGCTAAACCTCCTTTTGAATGGGCAGAATGGGAGTCTGTTGTCTTATCCGATTTGGGAATGAAATGATGGTTTATTGCTTTTAAGCTCTGGGTGTAGTTCAAAGACCAGGTTCTATCTATTTCTATCTACCAAAGATTTGATTTTTTAATGAAATATTATTTTTTCATTTTGTATTATAATTTATTACTGTATTATAATATGATTATAACCTCTTCAATGCTTACCTGAAAGGTGATGTTTTTTGTATGAATTGTTTTTTTCTTAAACTATTATATCAGACGCCTGCTGTTTAGTTAAGCAACATTGTCTTTGTGCTATTTTGTAAATAACTACTTCCTGTCTGTCTGTCAAACTCTTGAAAACTTTTCAGGCCCAACAGTCCTCAAACTTTACTTGCTCCTTACACTTTTATATGTTTTTTCTTTTTGACTAAAACCTTTTCTGGCAGCTATTATGATTCTATGCTGTTCTCTTGCTTCAGCTCAGCTGCATTTTAACTTCACTGATATGCTTGCATAGCCATCTGTTTTTTCTATAATCTCTAGTTCCTTATATTGACTGCCTAGTCCCATAAATATGTCAGATATCATTATTTAAGGATGTGTCTTTTAGCCCTTTTCCTCACCTGCATTGCTTTAATTTACATTTACTTTACGGCCTTCTCCTCTTGACTGTTCTGTAACTTAATTTTTCCAAAGTACAGTACAGTTTTAACCACTGAGTTGTTGTTCTCAAAGTATTAGTTTGCCCCCTCAAAACAAATATTTTGTCTTGATTTACTTTTGTTACACTCATATGGCTTGCTTGCTTCAGTGTAACACAAAAACTTCAATATTCATTCTATGTTTTTAAATATATATTTATGTTAATTGCTTTGTGTTGTATGATGTATCTCTGTGAATTTTACTGAATCCTCACTCCCTTTGCGAAATAATTGAGCTGGAGCAGAGAAAGAGAGGGCTGCATATTTGTGGTCATTGCTGCGGCTTACTCCTCGTTCGGAGACACCGTCCTCTAGCTCTCCCCCTGCTAGGCCTCTGGTTGTTCCTGCCCCCCGAAACTCAAAAACATCACTCGGCTTCATCTCCACACCCCTCATCTGGCCCGTGAGGAAGAAAGTGGTGGCTGCTGTCACTCGACCACACAAACGTCCCATCATCCATCCAACTAAATCTCCTGCTCAACCGCCGATAAGCGTAACGAATGTATCCCACTGGCTCAGAATGTTCACAGTGGCATCCGTTACCAATAAAACAGACTCTACAGACATGACATCAGCCTATTCCCAGGTGACTCGTCCGTGGCAACAAGACGCTTACAATCAGAGCGGAGATTTTGAGTATTTCCAGGTGGCGCCATTCAGTAATCGTAAGAATAAACCTCTCGCACCCCAACCGGTCCAAAGCGATGGGAACAAGAACAGCTCTGAGATCCTTGATTACCCATCTGGGTTCGTCCCCGAGGCATTTTTATATGATATTGACTTGGACGACGATGATGTCTTCAGCCTGTTTGATTTTGATTCCCCCTACCCTTTGGCTGAAAGCCTGACCACTACCATTCCTCATAACATGTCTTTTTTGGAGCTAGAAAGTGTGTCTACTTTCAACACTACACTTTCTGAACCTGTGGGAGAGAATGTTAGCAAACAAGAACATTTACACAGTCAACCAGACCTTAGTTTACCCTGGGCTATGTCAGAGTTGGCCCAGGTCTCAGAACAGCTTGAAACAGACAGCAGCTGGACACTTATCCCCTCTGTCACCATGAATCTAGGAGAGACAGGTGTGCAAATGAACCAACGTAACCTAAAGAGTCTCTCGGCCCAAACGGTGGCACGGACTTCCCTCTTAGGGCCAGAACGGTCGCCCACACACCCTGTGGATATGAAGCTAACAAGCACTGTGCCCTGGAGCCACTCAGAGGCAGCTGGCACCTGGGACGCCTTTAATGTTTCGCAATACGGTCAGATCGAGCCTACAGCGGTGAAAACTTTAGCAGGGGGTTATGTGGGGACAAGCTTGATAGAACCTGAGTTTAGTCACACTGATACCACGCCTGTCATTTCTTCATCAAACTCTCGACAGAGTTCTCTCCACTATCTTCCAGATCAAACTATTTTACCCATGGAGTCTTTGGCAGATAGCCGTCTTTCTCCACAAGGCAGCTTTCGTCTCTCAGCTGAGACGTTTATCTCCTCTTTCTCTCAAGCTCAGAGTCCTGAAGCAACAGCCGGACCACTTATGGATTCAGTCCGCATCTCTGCCACTCGGAGTTCACACGCTCTCCTGATGTCTACTGCAGGGGTTCAAAGTGACTTCTTAATGACAAAGGCCATCAGACCAAGTCCATTGTCTCTGTTGCAGCACTCCGATATTTTCTCATCTCTTACACCAGGCTCAGTCCAAAGTCTCCATGTATTTGATGCCAACAACAACAATAAACTGGTTTTACCCTCATTAAAGAATCCACTTATCCTCTCTGCTGTTGACTCCAGTCATTTTCCAACTCCCACCTCATATACAGGCATTGAGAGTGCCGTTTCTACGTCAATAGTGGGTAGCCAGTCCAAATTAGATTTAGTTCTGGCGCTGGAGCCGTCGAATGTAAACAGATTGCCTGAGACTTTTTTCAGAAGCTCAAATGGCCAAGCGGATGTTAATCCTTCAGAGGTGGAACTGAGGAACTTGTCACACGTGCCTGATAATTCTGTCAGCGGGAACTTTGAATTACCATCCAGTTCTGTGGTGGCCCTGACAGATGAATGGAGAGCCTCTCAGTCTTCACCCCTTAATTCAGCCTTTCAAATGAAAGTGGAAGAGATAGATGCATCGCCCACATTCGCCACACCCTCTCTTGACATTTTTGACTCTGGCTCAGAACACGTCTCGTTGGCATCGCCGGGCGACTACAAAGCATGGAGGAGTGCCATTGAGATCGAAATCCAGACAACGGATTCCCCAGAAATATTTCCATCCCACACCATTTTTTCCGATGCACTGAGCGAGATGTTTGTGGTCCCGAGTAGACAAAAAGAGGCCTCGGCTTATGAAAGCCAATTCAGGTATCAGTCAGAGACGATGTACATTTCTGATTTTATTGAACATATCATTCCCTCTATGTCTTATGGAGAATTTCATCAAGATAATTTTGTTGCTTCATATGCACATAGTCAAACAATCAGGCCAACCCACACAGATGCTTTTCTAGCTAGTTCAGAAGTCCCATCCAGGTCATTGAAAAAGTATGTAATGCATGACCCCATTGGTTCACATACTGACTTGACAAACTTAGAGCAGGTTGTGAACCTATCCAGTAGTATTTCACACGATGGACAGTTAAAGACAGAAAAAGCAGTGACAATTCATTCTCAAGCTACAGAGACTTTGAGTGTCGGCATTTTGGACTTTGCAATCTCACACCCAACACACTCGCAATTCCCCACATTTGCAAGCAGCCGGCCAAAGCCATCAGAGCTTGAAATGAGTGCTCAGATCCTCGTTCCAGTCATCCACCCCACCAAATCAATGGACGCTGCCATCTCAAGCAGCAACCCCAGTGAAAACCTGCTGGACACTAAACATGTCCACTCTCCTACAACAAAGCAGCCATTTTGGTACAAGAAAGAATCAGCAAACCCCTCCAGCAACGGCCACAATGTGCTCGTTGTTCAGTCCGCCACCGCAGATAGCGAGACACATCCGTCTCCAGCTATTGACGACCAGTCTTTTGTCCCTACAAATGGCACAGTCGCCCCAACCAAAGGAGTCGGCACAGGTTCTGGTGCCACCCATGGGAGCACCACAGAACCACATGAACTGGCTTCATGTCCATGTAAAGCTCCCTTTCCTTTTACATGTCTGTGTGGACTTTCAGCCGGGAACAGTATGTTTTCCAATCGCGGTCTAGAACTTAGAGAAAGAGTCTGAATGCTGTCTTTCTAAACAAGTGATTTGTAGAATTGTAGTTGCAAAATCAGGGCGAAATCTGCCTGTCCTCTAGGTGTACAAATTGTAGACTTTGATTCTATATGATTCACTGTAGTTAATAGAACATTAACCATACCCAGATCTTTATTTGCTGGTTGTTGCTCGCTCACTTAAATTGAGCACAGAATTTAAATTTTCCTGTTATTTATCATGTTTTACTTTCTTAGGAGACTGCTTTATTTATATGCTATAAAACATTTGTTCTTTATGCAAATCTATTGTTTTCATTCTATTTTTCCAATTGACTGATTTGTAAGCGGTGGAAATAGCTTATTTCATTTTATCAGGGTCTCCTAAGAAATTTTTGGCATGGTGTAGTGACGCATCACATACAGTAGAGAAGCACTAACAATCTCAAATACATGAGAGCCATCTTGTGATAGCAGTGGAGCATAGCAGTAGATCTACACGTGCTTGAAAATCAGGCTTTGGGTTCTATTCAAATCCTTTATACTGTAGTTTATTTTGCATTACTTGGAAAATATCTGATTAAGTAACAATTATAACACATTTCTTTCAAAATCGCCTGTGCCTAAAAATAATTTCATCTTCTGCTATGCAACACAGAAATGTAGGACTTGTGTATTATTAAGTAAAGTGTATTTTTTTGATTACTCTGAAACCTTGATCTCCTTGCAATTCCCAGAGGGTCTTTTCTACAGGATATCCCTTGTGGTAAAAGATGCAGAGACAAACACCCCGGAGAGTGATGTTGAAACCATGATAGCTCAGTGGGTATGTTTGTGCCTTTTTATTTACATAGTTATTGTGCATTAAAAGTGGATATGATTGCATATATAAGGTGGAAAATTGCATTGATATAACATGTTTTCTACTTTTACATCCATACCCACATATACAGCCGTGGTCAAAATGAACAAAACATTCAAAAATTTAATTTAATCAGCGTTTCTAAAAGTATTGTGGCCATTTCAATCCAGTGTCAAACCTCATAAGCGACATCAAGTCATCCAACAGCAAAGTAAAAGACTGAAAGCATGACAAGACACATGAAAACTGTGATATAAATCGAGGTTATCACAGAGAAAATATAATTTGAAACTTTTCCTAAATACATGTACACTGTTTCATTGCTTAAAGGTGAAAATAAACCGATCTTCTTTCTTTCTAAACATACATTTTTGTGTGTTATGTTTACAGCTCAACCAAACGTTTCAGAACTGGATCTACAAAGTGTACATTGATAATGTCAGGTAGGGTCTCTTTTTTGAACTAAAAGTGTAAAAGCTTTTTTTGCTTTTAATTTATAAACTGTCTTGTGCTCATGCTTTTCAGACTCGGATCGAATACCCTTCTTTCAAGATCTGCAACTATACGGTGAAACATTTAGTTGTTTTATATCTGTTTTTGTTTCGTTCAGTTTTTCTTACAGTACATGTTGAATCTAAGCTTTATTCTAATCTTTAAAAGAGCATTTGATTTTGATGCTGTATTCCGATATCAGGTATACCTGCATGGCCCTGCTGGTGTACACGAATACCTTAAATGCAGATCTGGCAGTGGGAAAAGTTGAAAACAAAATGCTAAGTGCCACTGCCATTGGGAACGGCTTGATCTTGGACAGTGTGACTGTGAGCTTAATGGGTATGACATGTTGCAGTGATCAATAATTGTGGGATTGATTTCAACGTTTCACACATACTAATAAAATGCATACAATTCATGACATGACATAATAAGGTTCTGTCAAACACATAAAATAAGATCAGTCCCGTGTATGTAAATGCTCAGAAGATGTGAAACCTTTTTAAAGAGGTAATTTAGTATTTTTTGTTTCAGAAAATTGCCAGTCAGTGGAGGTTCCATTCCACTACAGATGGCCGGAGAGCCGACCCACAGTCAGCCAGTATGTGCCCTGTTTCCCTTACAAAGAGCAGAATGCATCCAGGACTTGGTGAGTAGACGTTAATTGATGCCTTGGTCATGATGTAAAAAGGAATGAATGACTAATTGACGCATTTACAGTCAGTGACGATCAGTGTTGGACAAGCTACTCTGAAAAATGTATAAATTACTAGTTACTAATTACATATTCAATAGTGTAATCAGATTACTGTACAAATTACTCTCTCGAAAAAGTGTTTAATAACTATTTACTTTCTATATCTTATCAACCCTGATTAGTTAAGTGAATCAAGGATAGACATGAAACGGCCCCTTTAATTCATTTAAATAAATGATATAAAACTGCATAAAGTAGTATTATTGACTGTCCAAAGTATAACAAAGATGAGAATTATACATTAAAGCACGGACTTTAATGTTGGACTTTAAATTTTGATGTCAATTCCACTATTGCACACACATATGTTACACAATGTATTTATTTACATCAAAAGCAACTGTAATTAAATTACAGATTTTTTTAGTGATGCCTTCATTCACTTTATCAAGGGTAAGTAACAAAATAAGGAACTATTAAACCCAACACTGGTAATGATGTATTTTCATGTATTTTTCATGTTATAGACATTAGACGCTTTACTGCATACATTTTTACATCAGAGTGAGAAACAAGAATCGAATCCTTCTCAATGACCACCATCATCATCCTTTAGTTTTCCCCACTCTTGTATTTTTATAGCACTAGACCCTGAATGTTTAAAAACTGTTTGTATCTGTCAACTGTGTTGGACATTATATTTTAGAAGTTTTTTCCTCTGCAGCATGATCAGTCCAGATAATTACACATCATTTTGGGGGCCCCCGGACCTTAGAAACTGTACGGATATAGAGGACATTCCCGTGACACAAGGTACAGTATACTCTGCACAGCACTAACACACAGAAAAACAAAATGTTTATTTAACTTTTTCCCAACTTTTATGTTGATCCTTTTCCCAATTTGAATATTTTCCAATTAGAGAACGCAATAGACGTGACTATACAGCTCGCAGATATTACCAACAATGAGCTCTCTACGGAGGAAGTGAAAAAGGTTGTCGACAAAGTGAAGGAGCTGGTCAACATGGTCAAAATCAACGCCACACTGGCCAGAAACGTAGTTGAGATTATATCCAATGTGATGACCAGCTCAGAGACCGCTCAGCTGGCTGCTTCAGAAATGTATGTGCCCACTACCTAGTTTTAAGAGACCTAAATATGTATTTTGTTTTTAATTTTATTTAAATGTATTGTATTTTGTTTCAGAGCTCTCAAAGCAGTGGATGAACTGGTGCTGAAGGTTGAATTTGATGGACCCTCGTTGACCATTAAATCCAAATATCTGGCTGTGGGGATTTCTGCCTTCAATGCCAGCAGTTACAACGGGAGCACGTTCAGTGCATTTATATCCTCTAATACGACAGATCCTCAGGTAAATATCATTAACTTTTTCTATTTTTTCCATTGATTCTCGTTCTTTAAAAATTAAAATTAAAAAAACTTTTATATAGTGCAGGCTAAGCTAACAATTTCTTTAGGCCATTTTCTGAGAAAAGAAAGACTGCTATATTGCACAATATACATTTGTGACCCTAGACAACAAAACCAGTCTTATGGGTCAATTTTTTAAAATTTTATATAATCTTGAAGATGAATAAATAAGTTTTCCATTGATGTATGAGTTGTTAGAATACAACCGTTTAAATCTGAATCAGCACTGTGGCAGGCTATCCACTCACAAAAATAAAGTTTTTATATATTTAATGTAGGAAATTTACCAAATATCTTCATAGAACATGGTCTTTGCTTAATATCCTAATGATTTTTGGCATTATTTTGACCCATACAATGTTTTTTTGTCTTTTACTAAAAATGTTCCCGTGCTACTTAACACTGGTTTTGTGATCCAGGGTCACACACACACACACATATATATATATATATATATATATATATGTGTTTCTAAAAACGTGTGTTCATCTGCGAAAAGTGAATTTTGTCAATATTTAAAGGTACACTAACATCTACTGTTGGCCTCAAAGCTAACACAAATGGACTTTAAGCCTCAAAGCTCTAATAGTTATTTCATGGGATCTTTTAAGCTTTCTCAAACAAGTTGTCCAAACATTTTAACAGTAATTCCGAAGTGGAAGTTTTAAAGCAATCTTCAGCAATTAAAGCGCAGTGTAATGAGAGGCGACGTTCGTGGAGCACGCACAGGGGTCACCCATTGATTCAGTGCCGAGGGTTCCTGGAAAGTTGCGGGAGGAAAAAACAACATCGTCCAGTCTGAGTGGACTGAGAAAATGACCCATTTGTAGTTATTTTTTGAGTATGAGTGGTAGGGTGTATATTTTTACTACTAAGTAATTAAGTCGAATTTTAGTCTTTTGTCGCTTTAAGTTTTTATGGGTGGTTTGTGCCATTAAATTATATAGTTGTGGGTTTAACTCACTAATTGAATCCAAATAACAGTAACAGCAGTGTGTGCTAATGCAAACGACCGGTTTATTGCTCTTGTACTTTTCAAATTGGCAAGTTAAGAAAACATGTTATAGCACCAGAACACAGATTCTCTACCTGCCGAGCTCTGACTATTTCCACAAAATTGGAGTACTGAGTCACTCATAAACTTCTGCGGATCCCCTGCTGCCTGTATGTTTGTTTTGTTCTGATTTTGACTGATTAGATTTTACTTTCAGCTATAATAATGAAGTGCTGTTCAAACTATTTTATAAACACACACACGTCTCATCTTCATGTTTTTAGCATGGTGAACCTGTCATGATGTTATGATTATTAATTCTCTCTCTTAGATTGATTTGGAGTCCGAGGCCCAGAATGCTTTGGCTGTGGTCACTTTACCTCCCACACTGTTACAGAACCTGAGCAGCACAGAAATGGAAAGAACGTCCAGATTACATTTCATGTTCTTCAGCAAGACTGGGCTCTTTCAGGTGAGCGCTTAATATCCATGATGTCCCTTATATTAAATATGTTATTATATAGAATATAATATTGACATTTCTTACTGATATTTTTATCAATAGCACTTTGGATCATTCATGGTACGGTAAAGAATCTTTGGGTGTTTTAACTCGAGTGAACTAACTCCGCCGAATAAACTTGTTAATTCAATAAAATAAACATACATGTTATGATGAACTTGTATAATTGTCCTTATATTTTCCTGACCTGAATGTATTTACTGTAACATAAATATACTGTTAGTAATATTTACTAATAGCTAACAAAAGTCATATACTTACCTACAAATGCATACCACTACTTTTGTTTATTAAGAAATATTTTTGTGAGTCAGCAGGTTTTTCCTCTTAATCTGATCCTATATATATATATATATATATATATATATATTTACAATGGGTTAATTTCTTACTAGGATCATCAAAGAAACGGCCTGTCCCTAAAAAGCTATGTGGTGGCTAGCAGTGTGGGCAACTTAACCATCAAAAACCTGCAGGACCCTGTCAGGATAGAGATTGCCCATTTGGAGTTCCAGGTACTCGCTATTGATGTTTTGTTTGTAATAATTATACATCGGTACTTTAGTTTTACACAGTTGTGAAATAAAATAAATAATACAAAAAATATCATAGGATCTTGAGCGTGAAGTCATTTTGGTAAATAGTGTTTTTTATTATTTCATTCTCGCTGGCCTGTTCGGATTGTTAGAGCAATACTTTATCAATTTTATTACATATACAAACACTGTGGTAACTGTGGGATTTTGGTGAAACTATGGTTTTCTCGGTACAAGTCATTTCTCCACATTTCGCTGTTCTGAAGTTTCTGCCAATAATATTTCCAGACCCTAATTTCCTCTCAAAATTATTTATTCAGACTAACTTGAGCAATTGTGTCCAATTTGTGTCTAACACATCTTAATGTGTCTGCCTGTCCCGCAGAGAGAACCAAAGCCTCTTTGTGTGTTTTGGGATTTCGGCCTCCAAAGTAAGCATAAAATAACTGATTTATTTGCTTATTTTGAAGCATTAAAGGTTCCTATTTATTTATTGTTAAAACTAGATGGGGCATACAGAGGTATATGCTTAAAGTAATTGTATAACATACATTCGTTTCCATTAGACGGTTCTGGCGGCTGGAGCAGTGAAGGCTGTGAGGTCAGCCCGGAGTCCAACAGCAACATGACCATCTGCTTGTGTAACCACCTCACACACTTTGGCATTCTTATGGTGAGATTTGTGGGATTGGCAACAGAATCACCCAGCAGAGTAGTTTCTTATACTTGGCCGGAATTACACAGTGAAGCCAATGTCAGTGGCTAACCACCTCTGAAACAGATAGGACCGCTTGAGTATGGCACAAGAGACTTCTTACTTTTATAAAATGTTGATAATTGTCAGAGTTCACTTAAGGATGTGCTTTTCATTTTGAGTAAACTTGACCGTGCAGAATTCACTGTTATTTTCATTTGGGTGATATTTACCTCGCTCTTGTCTTTTAGGACATCTCTGGAGCTTCTGCGCAGATTGATGCGAAGAACAACAGAGTTCTTACCTTTATCACTTACATCGGCTGTGGCATCTCTGCAATCTTTTCAGCTGCAACACTGCTCACATACATCGCTTTCGAGTGAGTGCCCTATAAAAAAATTAAGCTTTCGTTCATTCATGCATTCACTCAAAACATATTTGTCAATGAAAAAATGCTTACATAGTTGTGAATTTTACATCGCTCTCTCTTATTTGTTGCTTAAGCATGTGGCCGAAATGCACAGACATTTTACTGCTATATATCTGAACTCTACAGGAAGTTGCGGCGGGACTATCCCTCCAAGATTTTGATGAATCTCAGCACATCCCTGCTCTTCCTCAACATGGTGTTTCTTCTGGACGGCTGGCTGGCATCTTACGAGATGGAGGGGCTATGTGTGACAGTGGCGGTCTTTCTGCATTTCTTCCTTCTTACATCCTTCACCTGGATGGGCTTGGAGTCCATCCATATGTACATTGCCTTGGTGAAGGTTTTCAACACGTACATACGGCGATACATCCTCAAGTTTTGCATTGTTGGGTGGGGTAAGTGCCATTTTGACACTGCAGTTTTTTTAAGCGTCTTTAGATAGTTGTTTGCTATGTAACTATCTCTTAGCACTTTCTTTTAAGAGTTCTCTCTGAAAGGTCTTTGAACACACTGCTTTTTCAGGTGTCCCTGCTGCGATTGTTGGCATCGTGTTGGCTGTCAGCAAAGACTCCTACGGAAAAGAATATTATGGAAAAGGAGAGAACGGACAGAGCTCATCTGAATTGTAAGTTTGCCAAGAGAAACTCAACTTAACGAGATTGTTACTTAATGTTGTCTTTTAAAAAGTAAAATGCAGCAGATCTTTGATGAGGTTTAAAGCTTTACTTTCTAAGTCTCATTCTTTTTCCGCGTCTCTGTTTCAACAGCTGTTGGATTCGAACCAAAGCGGTTTTCTACGTGACATGCGTGGGCTACTTTTCCATGATCTTCCTATTGAACGTTGCCATGTTCATAGTGGTCATGATTCAGATCTGCGGGCGTAACGGCAAGCGCAGCAACCGGACGCTGCGAGAGGAGATCTTGCGTAACATGCGCAGCGTGGTCAGCCTGACTTTCCTGCTTGGCATGACCTGGGGCTTTGCCTTCTTCGCTTGGGGTCCAGTCAGCCTGGCCTTTATGTACCTCTTCTCCATTTTCAACTCCCTTCAGGGTTGGTTTATGCACTTATGTACACCATTTTCACTATTTTGTGTGGAAAAATTCTAGTTCAATTAATGTATTATGTGACCATCTATTTTAACAAAGACTATGGGTACATCACTCTATATATAATACTTTTATAGATTTATATTAGATATTCTAAAAACAATTATGCTAATAGTATACAGTAATATTTCTTAAAATGTTGTTAAAATGTACATTTATAATTCATTGTAATATTAAGCATGATGTGCTGTATGAATGGTAACTATAAGATGATTTTGAAACGTTAATTACAGTCATAGGCATTAGTCTTAAATTGTCATGTTATTGGAAAAATCTTTATTTGTCGCCATAATTTGTTCAATTTTCAACGCTTCTAATAATGTACAAAGTCTAAAAGCTTTGCCGAAACCCGGGATCGAACCAGGGACCTTTAGATCTTCAGTCTAACGCTCTCCCAACTGAGCTATTTCGGCTTGTTGCGGGAATGCTCAGAAATACTGTAATTCTCTGTGTGAAACGCTAGAGGTCGCTTAAGTTTTAAGAATAAAATGTTGACGTAATCGTTTCATGTTATTTAAGTTTTAATAGGTGTTTATATATCCATAGTATTAATCGTTTTGTTTCATTTCAACAGGGTTATTTATATTTGTGTTCCACTGTGCTATGAAAGAAAATGTACAGAAACAATGGAGAAGATACTTATGCTGTGGAAAGTTCCGTTTAGCGGACAATTCAGGTAAACATTTATAATGCATAAACGAATTTCATTATTATCAAGTTGCTTGAGTTTGTTTTATACCACACAATAATATAAATTCAAAAGGGAAGTAAATTGTTGATTTGAAATAATAAGAACTGGTTATAAAACCATCACTTATTTTAGTGAGTGAAGCTCATTTTACCTGGTCCGGCTGAAAGACCAGATAAAACCATCTGAACACAGGCTTTGATAGTCTGGGAGAACCTGCCTAAACCAGCAATTTCCATCTTTAACCAGATGAGACCAGCTGTTAGGCCGTATTATCCATCCCATGCAAAGTAGGCCATGTCTGGTAGTGAAGATATTATTGAACCTATTTTTCAGATTGGAGCAAGACTGCCACTAATAACACTAAGAAAGTGAGTTCTGATAATCTGGGAAAGTCCCTTTCGTCCAGTTCTTTTGGCTCTACCACAGCAAACTGGACATCCAAAGCCAAAGCCACGCTAAACCCCTTTGCCAGGCACAGTAATGCAGGTAAGACTAATGTACATTTAAAACAAATGATGTCGGATGTTTGGGAAGCAGTTGTTTGTTTCCTCAACCCTTTGATGCATGCATGAGATGGATATATATATTTAAACCCTAAAGTATTCAAATAGCTTTGAAATGCCAGTCCATTGTAGCAAACGCTATGCATCAAAGGGTTGAGAATAAAGTCACAATGGATATTTTATTGCAAAAGTAGGTCTTCAAAACGTTGAATAGCATGCAAGAACTTAATGCTGTGATGTGTAATGCTTAACTATTTCTAGTAAGGGCCTTATCATTCATGCATTGTGTTACTTTGTGCTTTTCTCTACTACTGTATGTTATATATTGTGGTGACTGTATGCCCGGACTCAGTGGTGCTGTGTGTGTGTGTGTATTTATGTTTGTGGTATAGATAGTACCCTGCAATAATGCCATGGAGAGACTTCCTGAGGTAAAACCACACAAGCCAGCTCGAGTTCACGCTGCTTTTCCTTATTTGTGTGATCAACTTTCCGTTTTGGGATAGACTGAATTCAATCCATCAGCCCGTGACATGATATCTAACCAAACTCCCTCCTAAATGCTTCGTTTTGATCCTCCAATGAATAATCTTTCGCAGACATTAGGCGTATGCTGTGATGTTTCATGATGTAATCGTCGCCTGTTGGATTGAATCCAAGTTGTGGAGTGACATTGGAGAACTAGGAAGTGCACTTGGTTATTGTCAATAGCACAGCGAATAAAAGATCCTCTCAATTCCGGTAACACTTTACAATAAGGTGCTATAAGGTGACATTAGTTAATGCCTCAGCTAACATTAGCTAACAATGAACAATTTTGTTTTTCAGCATTTAATAATCCTTGTTACTTCATGGCAATACATTTATTCATGTTAGTTCACGGTGCATTAACTAATGTGAACAGTGACAACGTTTGATTTTAATGATATAATAGTAAATGCTGAAATAACGTGAATTAATATAAATAAATGCTTTAGAAGAATTGTTCATTGTTAGTTCATCTTAACTAATGCTTCACTGTAAAAATAATCGTAATGTACCAGTACATTTTATTTTATTTTATGGACATTTCAGTTAATGCCAAAATGTAATTCAATGCAGTGCAAAAAATTTCAAATACAGGTAAACAACCAATTCCTTTATATTAATACAATAAATTGTGATTAGAGTGTACAGATTCAGTCTATATTAGTAGACATTGACATGTCTCGTGGCTTTTTAGAGTTCTCAATGTCATTTGCACTGTGTTTGACACTAATTTAGCTCATGGTGGGCTGCTTTTATTTATTTCTATATATACATTTTTTTATGTTTGCATCCCAATGTTACTTCCACATGTGTGTGTTGTGAAATAATTACATTGACACCTTTATTTTCGACCGTTTAATGATCTTACAACCATCACATTTAATGAATGACTTCTTTGGCATGGTACACAGAAACAACTGATCCTGAAATAAATAGCAGAACTCTGCTCCAATATCTGCTTTGTTCTGTATTTTCCCTACACTTCAGAGTCAGATTGCCCTCATAAAAATGCATTTGTTGCATTACAAAGCATTCATTGAATCATTGTTCAGATACATTTAAAAGCCAAAAGCACAAATTAGATGTGCATGTGTGCGTTTGGAATGTTTTGCCTAAGAATGTGCAATGGCATGAAAAATCAAAGCAATGGCATGACGAAATAACGACTCACCTCTCATCGATCATTATTTGGATGAACTTAAAACTGTGAACAGACTGTCAAAGTATTAAAAATGGCTTGTGAGACAAACACCATATATTTGGGGGTTAAAAATGAGTGCCATTTGTCATCTTTGTCATCCTGTGACAGCTTGATTTTGTGTTTGTGTGCCAGATCAAACGATTCGAGCTAGTCTGATGACATATTGAAAAGATTTCTTTAAATTCTCAAGTGTTTGTCCTTGTTGAGTGAGATTAAAAGGGCGAAGACTTTTGAATCTGCTTAATAATTCTTTCGTGGAAAAACACCCAAGTGCTCCCTTTAGTAGTTTTGAAAGATCTCAATTTGACAAACTTTGTTTAAATTTGCCATATAAAACAAAGTCTGTAATCTTTCATATTCTATATGCTGTATATAGTTCATATTAAACATTTCATCATCAGATTTTAGAGAGCAGTCCTGTGCCAGCCACCGTAGTTCTTCGAAAAGGAGGGGTGGAGTTAGCCGTTGGTTGCAGTTCGCAACTTCGACGCTAGATGCCGCTAAATTTCGTACACTAGAACTTTAAGTCTCCTGAGTCTCTTTTTCTTTGTGTCTATGAAATGTACTGTGTGTTTTGACTCCCTTTATTTGCCGTGCTTGCAGGTAAAAGTTTCTCCAATCAGAGCAGCCCAAAAAGCAGCCCTTCCGAAGGGGAGGCGTCCTCATCCATACGTCCCGTGCATCAGGTCCTGGACAAAGTGAAGGGCTACTGCTCGGTGCGATCTGACAACTTCTACAAAAACATTATAATGTCAGACAGCTTTAGCAATAGCACCAAATTCTAGAGAGAGGGGCTAAAGAGAGGTTGTAAAGACAAAATCATGTTCATACTCTATCTTATGAATCCAACCCAACCTTCCCCATCAGGAGTAGAAATGTATAACCCTGTAGAGAGGGACAGCTATGAAAGTGTGGATTTTACATACTGTGATATTCAGCTTATACTGACTTTGTGATCTGTAAATAGTCATAATATATTTTACTGTTTGTGCCTTTTCTAATTTCTGTTTTGCGTACTTTCTTTTTGCACATCAGTTTTGAGTCTTTTTGTATATATACTGTGTAAATGCTTGCTACGGTATTCTTCGGAGAGAGTCAGCGGGACCATTTGGTATCCAAAGACTAAGGTATATTTTCCCATCTGTTGGGGACTAGAAGAACAAGATAGGTGGGAGCCTGAATCGTCTCGCTTGTGAATTTTACTCTGGTTTTGTCAGAGGTAGCTATTCTTATCCTAAGCAGCAGTCATGTATACATTTTCACTGTACATTAGCGAGTCTTTAAAGCTTATTTAAATCCCCTCTGTTTTAGACTTCCCAGGATCTACTACTGATTAACATAATACAGAAAATTGTTGATGTTTTTTTGCAAAGTGGTCATTGTTCTTGTGTTTGAGTGTGTGCAGTTATACCAAAAGCAATATTTAGGCTAGCAATGTAATTCTCTATGTCCGAGACCTCTGTTGTATATGGCAATGGAAAACAACAGCTTGACATCAAATCTAACACGTTCATTTGCTGTAGTTTAATGACATTGTTATTGTGACTTGGTATTTATTTGAACGATTTTCAAAACATGTACGTGCTTCAGTCAAGAAAGTGTTAGTAGAGTACATGCTTATCAAGGGCTTTTCAGTTTGTTCTTGTGTTCAGTGTAGATCAATGTGTAGCGTTTATGGATGCTTTATTGAAAATGTGACATCCTGCTTATTAAATGCACGTAAGCCAGTTCTCGTCTCTCATGTGTCTTTGAAACACAGTAACTTGATTCTTGCAAAAAAATGTAAAACCACGATCACAACCTGCACACGGTTTTGTTCTGGATGAGTCTTCACTGGACTGGCTCCCGAACGCGTTGGGCATTTTTGATTATTTAAAATGTTATTTAAAAATGCACCGAGGGCCAAGGAGAATAAAATTGTACTGCTTATGAATAAAAGTAGACTGATACATCGTGCCATGCTTGTTAATGTTCACCCTCGCCGACGATACAAGACAGTAGGGTGTCTGTTGAAAGACTGATAACGGTTTAGTTTAAAGTGACAATGTCTCAACTTGGCATGATGCTAACCAAAAATATGCATAATATTAAGCAAAATAAATGATCAAATTTAACAAACAAAAAATCATAACCTAATGAGTTATCCTGCCATATCTTGATAAGCTTCATCCGTTTTTAGCTCTTTTAATCATTTGTTGGGTTTTTGAGGGTGTTTCCCAGCACCTCACAATGTGGTTAGTGGTTGCCTCAAACAGTCTAACCGAAGTAGGGTAGACAGGAATAGAGTATGTTTGTTCCTTTGTCCCGGTAGTAAATGAGAGCGCCACAAATTCCTTCCAGAGGTTTCTTGTGAAAGCCTTCCTGTGAGGTAAACCAGAATTCCTGATGATTCTGAAAATGAACAAAGATAAATATCCAGCCGTACTAGGTATAAAGATCGGAGATTCGGGCCCGCTGCTTTGCGCATTAAAGATGGCTTATCCTTCATTATGCCAACGCTTATCAAAGACTAAACAAATCAACACCAGAAAGGCTTTAAACATCACCTCATGGAAAGCTAACTAAACTAAAGAAAGAGTAAATGCAGCTATTCTGAAAATTGCTAGCCTCTAGCACAATGGAAACGCTTAGCTTTGACATTAGCCTGTCTCGCTCTGTTTGATCTCTGGGCACACTTTTATCGGTTTCCCCTACAGTATTCCTGTCAGAGGTGATTTTTTTTGGTGTTGGTAGTCGATTAATGTCGAGTGTAAAGAGGATTTGGGATTGACATAACCAGTTGCCATATTTCTATTTCATTGGGAAATATGAAGACAATTTCTGAACATTGTGTGCATCACCTTATGATGTTCACGCGCTTTTCCTGTCATTTTCACTTCAAACAACCAAAGTTTAACAATCAAGAAATACAATTAGTTAGTTTTTTTATTCGCCTTTTTCACATGAAAATAAATATTTAGTAAATCCTTCAGATTATAAAATGCAGTTTCAACAAATCATATCCACTGATACGTTTCAGCATCTTCACCACATACAGGATTTTCTTTTAAATGCATCTCTTTGTATGTTTCTTCATTAAAAAAACATGTTTCTTTATTTACAATAGCCTTCATAGTGACCTTGAAATAAAAACTCTGCAGTTAGTTCCAAGAAACTCCTTAAAGGAACAGTGCAACCCAAAAAATTCTATCCTCAACTCACTCGACCTCAAGTTGTTCCAAATCTTTATAAATGTTGTTGTTCTGATTAAAAAAGAAAGATATTTGGAAGAATGCTTGTAAACATACAGCTGGCTCATTAATGACCAATATATATTTTTTTTGTTCTGCTGAACACAAAAATATATTTTGAAGAATGTAGGACAGCAATGAGTTCATTGGCACTTTTGAATACCTTTGCCATTTTTTCCTATTATGGTAGTCAATGGTGGCCACAAACTATTTGGTTACAAGCATTCTTCCAAATATAAAGAAGTTTAAACAGATTTGTAACAACTCGAGGGTGGGTAAATGAAGACTGTTTTTGCAACTGATGTCTGGACCTCAAACTCTTACTTTTGTCTATTCTATTTCCGAATTCTAAGAATAAACTGGATCCCACAATCATCGACTTATGCCAAATATGTTTAATAACAATCGCAAAGTACTTCAACCACTATGGTCTCAATAAATATTAAAGTCAATGATCCGGTCTGCTCTAAACATTATACTCATGTTTGCACACTATAAAGAAACATCCCTGGAAAATTTGAAGCAATACAATTTTACAGTATTTTTGCTATATACTGACAGTCAGAGAATATATCACTTCTACTTGCTGTATATAATGTACGGTTGAGATGCTAGCGTTTCAGGACAAGAAAAAGCTGAACAGTGTCAAATACTGTACCTTGTGATCCATCACAATAACAGTTACAACGCACTGAAGTTTAGACATCAGACTTTCTTCCTGAATAATACACAGTAAGTTACTACAATATATATTTTTTCACCCTTTTCAGGTTGTTTGGATTGGATTGTCCCGCCTTGGTCTCAGAGAGAGACTAGACTTATAATGTCCTTTGAAGTGTCTGAGATTTCTTTTGACCAAGACATGTTCCTCTCTGAAAACAAGTACAGTACATCAGTAAGATGGATTGTTCAGTTTCAATGTCTTTGAAACAACCTCCATGTAAAAATGAATTTAAGAACGACACTTACTCGACGCGAGAGCAAAACTGTAGGCACTTTGAATCTCTCTTGTCTCTGCAAAAGCATCTCTTCACATCTCGCCTTAGACGCACCTGAAGCGAGCCGACACCGTAGGGAACGACCTGACTTAAAGAGAACAGCAAATATATATAAGAATGCATCACAAACCCTGTCACCACTGAAAATAAAACATTTCATATAATAGCAACCATTTGAGGATTTTTTGAAGCTTTCTTAAGGTGTCGGATCCTAAAGAGTTCACACTCAGTTATTTCATTTCCCAGGAGCCAGACCTTCAGTCTTTGGTTTTAAGGTTGTTTTTCAAGCAAAGGCAGTCTGCCTGTCCTCAGGTCTCCATGCGTGGGCCACATTAGTGAAACCGCACACTTAAATACAACCAGACACATGCTTACAGGTTACCAGCATCTCTCCCCTGCACACATTTACCTCCATCAATCTGTTTACTGATGCATAGCTTTCTAGTCACATAGAGGAATCTCAATAAAACTTTTTTTTCTATGTTTCATCTTTGGTGTATGTGTAGCGTACCTGGGCGTATCAACCCAAACAATTCCTATGTGGCAAAAGTAAACACATTCCTTGTCCTTAAGGTTTTCACAGGAACAGCGTTTCACACGGCGGTGCATTTGAAGAGATGAGTTCACAGGTGGACTTCTGTTTGCATGGGACGGTCCGATTAAGACAGAAGCTGTGTGGGCTAAACAAAAAAGAATTTTAAACAAAAGTACATGAAAGTGTAAATAAATAGCCATCATTAAGCTTGGTTAAAAATGATTGATCTCCTTGATCAGCTCTCGATTCACACTATTAATACTACAAACTAAAATCCTTCCAGTCAAGTGTTTTAAAGCTTGGTTTTGCCTTGATGTCTTGCACCTGAACCGAATCTTCAAAGCTGTCAAAATATTATCAGCGTAAAATCAAAGTTTTACACTCTTTAAGACATAACATGTCTAATCTGTTGCCGCAGTCTAAACTGTTCAGTGTGAGGTCCTCTGTGTCTATTGAAGAAATTGAAAGTCTATTACAGACCTACTCCAGTTTTATCTTTTAACAATTTCATACAATAGGTTATCATATCAAACTGAATTGCTATGCCACAATCAAAATCATTTGAATTGTTAAGTTGAAATGTTAAAGCAGTATAAAATTATACAAGTATATAAATTTCATTTCATTGATGTTGTGGCGAATAAATCGAGTGGCCCATGTGGATTGTGTTTAAAGAATACAGCAACTCCGAATCAGTGGCCGACCACATTTTATGCCTCCAGGATTCCTGCAGTTCATGTAGATCCTGCTACAAAGCAAACCACTACTACAGCTTCCGGTGGCTGAGGTTTTAAACTTCAATGAAAAACAGGTTTGTGCCAATACCCATGAGCAACATGTTTACAGAAAAACAAATCTCAAAGAATGACAAAAAACAAGGTATTTAACATGAAATGAAAATTGGTACATGTCCTAAAAACCCTATATGACTATGCTACCATGTCCATGACATCATACTGTTCTTCCCTCTTTTAGATACTTTAATTTACAAGGAGAGTCAAAGGTTCAAATGGGTTCTGGAGTTAAAGTACGGCCATTCATGAGCATTGCATGCTTTGTTCCAATTCAGGACATGAAAAAGGTGTTGTGAACGGACATTAGTAACCTGGATGAGTTCTTAGGAGCTCAGTGGAGTGCGGCCTCTAGGACATAAATCTAGATAGATGAGGATGAAATTGATCTGGGAGTTATCAGGGTGATCCATCAGTACAAAGCTACAGGGGATAACTGGAATGCAGTTGACTTCTGTTTTGGTGCTGGTTAAAAGGAGGAAATCAGTTCCTGACATCTAAGCCCTGACGCCCTGAAGCACCAGTTGGGGTTAGCAATGACAAAGACACATTGGTTCCATGAGTTTCTCATGGGAATCTTTGACATTTCTGTCTCTGTTGTAGTTCATATTAGTGAAGGGTAATTCATTGAATGATGAGTGGCTCAGATAGACGTCTTCCTTAAACACCTCACTTATACCAACCCACCCAAATCCTGGGAAAGATACAACTAGGAGACGTTTTCTTCATCCCTTGTTTGAGTCTAGACTTCCACCCTAAGGAAAGCTCTATAGGTCTCATGAGCATGGTTTGTTTTCTTCTATGAAAAATGTAATGTTGTATCCCATCCCCTGAAGCGAGGAAGTACTGCCAATGTGGATCAACTAAGGAATTAATTCAACAACCACAAACATTGAACCGCATCATCCTCAACTGAAAACAAGCAGCAGCGGGTCTGTGTTGTTACCCGAACAAGATTGAAACATAAATCTTGACTAATCCTGACACCTGTAGTTTGACTTTCTTGAAAATTATACCCTCGGAAAAGTATTACAAAGAATTTTCATTTGTGTATTGTTACAGTGCCTAAAAACCTAGATTGCATGCTGAAAGAATCCATTGCTGAAACTAAAGCGTTTAATAACAAACTACAGAGATATTGCCGGCCAATGTGCAAACAACTTATGTTAGTTGATTCAGGCTCTGCAACGCATGAAAAGTCTCCATGCGAAATCAAAAATGATCACAGTTTCTGAAATTTCTAAAGATCTGTGTTTCGTTGCTCGAGCTAATGTTTATGCAGATAACTTGCACTGGCTATGAACTCTCCGCCGCTATTAAATCTAAGCCTACCCACAGCGCCAAAGCCCTGTTACGATACCTCCAGCCATAGGAAACCGTCGCAAAGCAATCGCGTTGCACGGCAGCTTGTTCTGCGGTCTATAGAAGATGGCCTACACATGGAGGATTTCCATCCGGGTGCATGTGAACCCCAAACAGAATTTGACAGAATTTCATGCCACATTTAACCCCAATTCAACAGTTAAATGTATTATTTCACGGCTAACTGCGTATTGCGACTGGCATTGTAAAAGCGGCTTTATTCCTTTGTGGCACGTTTCCACGGCAACGGAAAACTGATTTTGAGCGTTAACAAATATCAGATGTCTGACTTTAAAAACAATACAACAGATGTTTCTTCAAACTTGCAGTATATTAGGTTCTCTTCGTTTCTGTGACCACTAACCTTTTAAGTTACTACAGGAAATTTGTTGCTTAAACAAATACAAATTAAATAAGAAAATGTGATAAGTGATAATATTCAATCTCAATTTAATTTTAACAGCAGTATCGTACAATACACTATGGAACTGCTTGAAAGAAAATGTGCATAAAAATGATCATAGTTATTTACCTTGTTGTTCCAATATCAAAACAACAGCACTGATGAAGAATGCGAGGAAAATATCCATAATGCTCCTTTCCCAAAATGTGATGCACTGTGCTTTATTGGTTAAGTCTATCTACAGGATGTCTATCCAAAAGCAGAGCGAGAAGCATTGTGGAGAGAGAGAGCAGGCTGAGGACACTTTCAGAAACTCCTGCCACCCTCCAGACACCTCCAGACTACCACACCCTCCTCCCCCACGTTCATCTCTACATCACCCTGCCAAACTGTTCTTCATAGGAGCAGGTGTTTTGCAAAACTCATTGTGTGTCTGTGGTAGAGAGTGATAGGGAGACAAAGAGCTTGTACTCTTGGTGAATAGATGCTCAAACTGTTGAAACCATGCAACAGCAGGTTTTTCCGTTGTGTGGCACCAATATGAAATTATAAAGAGATCATAGATGTTAAGTGTAGTAAAGACTAAGTGCATTAATATGAGAATGTGTTGGACTTTTTGAGGTGGAACGTCTCTTGTTTCCTAATTTTGCCTACTATACTATGTTAGGAATGGATGTTTAAAGAACAAAGTCAAGACTTCAGCCAGAAAAGGAAACCCATCTCTTTCAAAATTCAAAACGTAGACAGACCAGGTTTTTTTCCCAAACCAAGGGAAGCCCATTTCGGTAAACCTCCATCTTAATTGAAACAATAAAAAGCCAATTGAAACGCATCTGCGCGCCAGATTCTCGTAATTGAAGAGGGTTCCGCTGACTGGTTCTTGCACTCCTTTTCTTCCACAAACCTTTTTGAGATTCAGACAAAAGAAGCATAGCATAAGATCTATGAGTTGTAGCATGAAATTTGTCAGGAGCGGTCCTCAATGGAGGCTTGTTTAATCACAGTAGGGATGTATTCTATCCGCCACCACCACAGGGGCTATTTTTTCCCACCCTTAGCTCTATTTAGCTCACGTTTTGACTTCTCATTAGTCCAGATTAGGCTTCGTTTTGCATTCAGGAGAGATAATTAAAGACTGGGCGCTACACAAAACAACATATTTGGTCACGGAGCCCCTGGCTACAGCAATTACATCTGTGAGGTGAGATGAGGTGCCGCGGAGGAAGGAGAACCTCAGAGCTCCACACGTCTTCCCGCACAGCTGTGGAAAAGATTTAATGAACACTTCGTCACACTGGTTGAAACAACATCCACTTGCTTGCGCTCCTCAAACTGAACTGTGAATCATAGAAACCTTGCTTGAGTTAAAATGGCTGAAGATGAAGCAACTATAGTAGCGACACCAAACTGAAGACTAAAGTTGGCTTTCTGTGCCTGGACTTTTACATATTAGTTTTTTAATTCAATTTATTTATTTTTCGTATGAATATAAACAATGTATCGCTGAAAATGCATGGTAATGAAGGCATGTGGAATATCTCTAAACAACACTAATAACTTTTTCCTATAACACTGAGCACTCCATGAGAAGAAAGCATATTGACACTATTCGACACTATAGTACTATTATTTGATTGCTTTATTTTATATTATTAAGATTAAACTATTATCGCCTACATTATCAGCCGTTCTTAAAGAACATAAAACAAAATAACATAAACATTGCTTATTTTTGTACCTCGATAATGTTAAAATTGTCATCCATCAAACCAATTATATAACAATGGGCTTTTATAAACCAGGTCTTAAACCTATAAACCAGGTTGATAACCTATAAACCAGGTTATAAACCAGGTCTTCATTCTGATGTTTGAAAAAAGCTGAAATGACATTGTTTTGTCATGACTTCCTCCTCATTAAACCTAACACACTTTAAAGCAAGACCTTGCCTCAGGTTACTTGACACATTAAAGAAGTACAAATTAAAGCATGTACATATATAACAAGTGTGTTTTAAGAATTCAATATTTTTTCTTCGTCCAAGCTTTGGTGTGAAGTAAAGACTCACAAGAGAACCAGGAAGTGTTGAACTGTCTATGATGTTGTGTCTAGGTCTTGTGATACCTTGATGATCATGACTCATCGATCTCAGAATGAAGGTGGTAATTAAAAGTATAGGCTTGCTTTATGAAATCTGAAATATATCTTGAATCATGCCTTATGTACCCAAATGCAAACATGTAGATTTAATTGTTTGTCATAATGTAAATAATGGGGAACAAATAAATGATCTTGATGATTTTTTAATCTGCGCTTTTATTGACAAAGAAGATGAAGTCGTCATCCTCAGGGTTGACAGAAAACGAGCGCTACACCCCCGCCTAGTGTTCACATCTGGAACTGAAGCACCTTTGTAAGGTAAACTTACAGTGTTACTTTTTCTCATTGCAGTAGCTAGTTCTTCCCTATTTCATAAAATCTCATGAATCATTTGGAAACCTCATAGGATAACCTTGATAACGGATTTATCAAGTGATAATCTTCAATTCTAACCTCGAACGAATTTAAGTAATTTATAACGAAGTTTAAAATGCAACAAGGAATAAGAACCACAAGCCCTTGCGCCTGAATATTTTGTTTCTAAATAGTTTTATTTAAGGTCGTCTTTTTTGTTTTAATACAATTACTTTTGCATTTTAAAAATCAAGTAATCGTTCAGGGGATTTTTTTTGCTTTGCTATACACTAAGAACCTCTTCAAAACTTGTTTTCCCCTCTCTATAATATTGCATCAGTCTTGAGTTCTTGCAAAATGTTATGTTATAATATCACCGGGTCAGTACAAAATAAACTAAGCAGTTAAAGTTCAATCTAAATGAGAATCAAAATTGCATAACTTTAAATTGAGCCGACTAATAAAGCCTTTTTAATTTAACTCAAACTTTAAAACTTAGTTCGAAAGGTGCCTTAACATTTTAAGTACAAATAGATGAGTTTTATTACTGTGTAAATATAGGTAGACTCTATTATTTAAAATGTAATGTTAGTAGTTAATTTTAGGACATTAACTTACAGCTAACGTCTTAGTGTATTCAACTTAAGGGAGTTATTAAACAAAACAAAACTACTTTCTCTTTATGCAGAATGATCCTTCATTTGACATTTTGCTGAAATGCCTTTCAATGATTTGCATTCATTCTGATGTTTGAAAAAAGCATCTTCGTGATGATGTTCCTTTGGCACAAATGTTGCTAAAGAGTTTACAGGCACTTGTTTGTCACTTATGTGGCTCTGTCCGTCAAAATTTTAAGATTCTAATAAATCCAAGAACCACTTATAGAGCATTTGCATCAGACAAGACAGCAAAACAAATTAAAGGTTAAGCAAACAATAATTAAATGTTATTTATTTTTGTGTTGAATTATAGTGATTATGCAACCAGAAAAACACAGCTTGGTCAAATGTAACTTAAAAAGATTTGAAGGGCTATATATTTAGATGATAATTGATCATACTAGGAAAGGTCTTTAAGAATTTGAGTGACATCTTTGAGGAAACCATTGAAAGCGATGGGTACAAATGCACATTTTTTATGGGTGATTTACCTTTGTTGAGTTTAGTTTTGCTTACAATCTCTTAAAAGCACTCAAAATATACATGTGAAAAGCTGGTTTCATACTTATATAAGACCTGACATTTAGCACAAATTACATGCCGTTGACATTTAAAAATGTTCAAGACGACGACAAAGTTTTCTAATAATAGCAGATGATCGGAGGGTGGCTAGTCCTATAGTGTTCATCCTAACAAAATGCGTCAGCTCTATGTGAACTGTACAACATGTCTGCCATGGCATGCTGGGTACACCTTGGCTGAAGTCAGCCTGAGAGACCAGATTTTTCACCATATGCCAGCCTAGGTCTTGCTGGGCTTCCAAATACCCCTATAATCTACTGCTTGTCTAAACATTTCCTCCATGGCACTGTACTTTACAACGATACAATCAGAGTTCAACTTCCTGGAGAAGATTAAACACCCTTTCCTGGCTCCTGCCCTGCAAAATAATGACGTGTTTGAGGCCATTGACAGAATGATTTAGAGTTGTGCATTAATGAAAGGGTTCTTCCGTGTCACTGGCAATGTTTTATGAATGGAAAGTAACCTCTGTGTATGTACCTGCACACCTGAACGGTTTTCACGGCCTGCCAAAGCCAAATGATTGTTGTTCTTTCCCCAAGTGTTTCCAAATACATCAGCTGTGTTCTCGGTGTAAACTCACCTGACTTGAATGCTCTCGTTCTTCCTCGTCGTATTTGTCTAACTTTCTGCATATATTGCAATGTGTGGAAAATAAGCTCCAGTTGCGATACATATGCCGTATATCAGGGTTCCTCAAATCTTACCCTGGAGGTCCGGATCACTGCAGAGTTTAGCTCCAACCCTGATCAAACTTGCATACCTGTGATTTTCTAGTGATACTGAACAGCTTGATTAGCTTGCTCAGGTGTGTTTGATCAGGGCTGGAGCTAAACTCTGCAGTGCTCCGGCCCTCCAGGGTAAGATTTGAGGAACCCTGTAATATATCTCATATATAGCACCTCCTATGAGAAATACAGACAAAAGAAAAACATGAATGCACATTTCTTGTACATATTACATAATTTGAGGGACTATGTTTGTCTGTTGTGTGAGCGGATTCGGTCAAATTTAATAAGTTGCATTCCTTAAATTATTAAATGAAATGTTACACATGATATATTTCAGCACAGCAGGAACATGTCCAAGTTCTTCTGCCTGTGAATTCATTTTGGTGTGTTACAAAAGCCCTTCGGCACATGAGAAAGCTGAAGGGAAAATACTGTAAACAGTTCTATAAGTCTGACTTTGACATCGTCGCTGTCTCCTTTACATCTGGTTCGTATTATGACTCAGAAGTTCCAGCCCATATGTGTCTGTCCCTCTCAATAAACAGAAAGGACGAGCCAGCCATGGCCAGTAAAATGAACCTCATCACCTAACAGAATGATTCCCTCTCATGTCCTGTCAATGTATTAATAACAACTGCTGATGGCAGTTGATTTTTTGATGATGAAAGTTGAAGAACTGCGCTTCTGCCCTTCATCCTTTTGGTGGCCTCTCCAACACAATGTTATAAACATATAGTTTAGACGTAATATAGTGCACAGATAAGAAAATTCTCTGACATTAGTGAACTTCATAAAAGACTCTTCAGTTTCTGTTTTTCCATATTTCAGATAAAAAAAACATTACATGAACTTTACAGTAAATGCACTTGGCAGGTCTTACACAACAAAGCCTTTTAATATAGTCTCAGGAAAATGCATTTATATTATAAACCAACAGATGGCAGTATGTCTTAAAGAAAAGACCAAAGCGTGCACTCAGATGCTGTGCTGTCACAGTTTGTGTGACACTGGAAATGTGAGGAGTTTGAAAGAGCATCAATTTGAGTCCGGAACATTGTCCTCTGTGTTTCCAGGCACACAAGATGTCTGTCAAAAATGACATCAGTCAACTCCAGCAAGACATGCGCTGTTGTGGCTTTGAACAAAGCTGTTTTGGAACGTGTAAGAACATGGACTACAGATGGAAAATGTGGGCTGTGGTTTTCTTCTGTTCTTGGCAAAAGATCACATTAGGTAAAAAAAGGAAAAATGTTAACGGTTCCAAACATATGTTCCCATGGATGTAACAGGACTTTTGGGTTGGTTCCTGAACTAATGTGCAGACCTTACATACTAATTATGAATTATTTTCTCCACATTTAGTATGAAGAAATAATATTTAGATTTAAAACAGCCGAGACAAAATGCATCACAAATATTTATTTTAGTTTGTGTGTTCCACCTAATTCAGAACAAAATGGGTACGAGGCTGCTGAGGCTTTCATGGTTTTTGAGGGGCTTTTTTACAGTAGGTGGTATTGCCAAAAGTATATTAAAATTCTGCTCTGCACATTTCAATGACTATAATCGTGTTTCTGCTTGCCCCATAAAATGATTAAGTTGCATAAGACAGTATTGCACAATCATTGTATAGAGGGAGGCGTGGGAAGCACCTTCTTATGTACAGGGAGGAGACCATGTTACACTTACTGTTTTCGGTTAAAAAGTTATGAATGTCTTGTGTAGTAGTAAATGATGAATGGATCTCAATGTTTTTTTCACTTACAAAAAATGCTTTATAATATTATTGAAAACTGAAAGTACGACATTATTTAAAGTGATTAATTCCTCATGAGCTTCTGTGCCCTTGATCAACTGCGTGATGCTTTGTTACAAAGTAAATATCTCTGATAAGTGTTTTAGATGTGAGTGCATAATTAAAAAAATTAAGGAGATTTAGTGTAATATTGTAGGAGTATATGAAATATGAGGAAGCAAAAGTTGGGATGCGAGTATGTAAAAACAATATATTATAAAAGTTTTGGAGAAAGGTTGAAGCTTTGCTTTTTTAAGCAAATATTGCTTAAAAACGCACAGTTGCACTTCCATTTCCAAAATATAGTGCATTAAAACAAAATAAAAATGTAAGAATATGAGAACTTAAAGGGACAGTTCATCCAAAAATAGAAATTCTGTCATCATTTACTCACCCTCATGTTGTTCCAAATCTGTATACATTTTCTTGTTCTCATGAACACAGAGAAAGATATTTGGAGGAATACTTGACTACCATAGTAGGAAAAATGTCAATGGTAGTGAAAAGTGCCGCAGAACGATTTGCTTTCCTAAATTTTCCAAAATATCTTCTTTTTTGTTCAAGTCAATAAAGCAATTTTTTCTAATATGTCAGTAAATGGTGGTCAAGAACTGTTTGGTTACAAGCAGCTTTCCAAATATCTTTCTTGGTGTTCATCAGAATGAAGAAATTCATACAGATTTGGAAAAACATGAGGGCGAGTAAATGATTACAGAATTTTCATTTTTGGGTGAACTGTTCCTTTACCTTTTTTTTAAGGAAATGCCTACTGATAGTAGATCAACAGATGGCTTTTCGAAACATGCCTATGCTAAACTTTACGTTTACTAAAATAAGACATAATCACACATCTTTGTGGACTATAATCTTAAATCATAGATCTGATATCTTGGAAAATCTGTTACCTCTTTTTACCACTGAACAGACATGATTCAATAAACAAATATGAGCAATTGACTTATTGCCAGTTCTCAGACAAAGAGAGAAACTACAGACCAAAAGTTACCATAGTTGTATTTATTTGAAAACAGCAATCTGTATTTTTTAACCTGTGCTGTAATTCATTCTCAAACCCGAGATTGTACATATTATTGTTTTTCCACAGAACATCACAAAGTTACCCTTTATTTTTTCATTAAGTTTGTCTTTTATGCCTTTTTTTGTTTCTTTCAATACAATGATTTGTGCTTTTGATACCTTAGGTTTTAAAGACAAGTTAATACAGTTAAGTGAATAGCAGGGACTACTGACAAAAAATGTCAAGGAGTAAATTACATAGATCACAATACAAAATACAGATATACACATAAGAGTGCACTGGCTCCATAGTCCAGTTCAGTTAGGTTGCTTCAACTCAAAACAAAAAACATATTTTCAATCCCAGTTTTAAAAAGTGATATAATTTGGGATTTTTGCAAAGGTTTAGGAAACATAAGGTGCATTTTAGGAGTTCTCAGTATTGGAGTTTATTCATGTACAATAAAACAAACAAAAAGTGTTTGTGGACTGATGACGTGGCCCGTGACAAACTCCTTCAATTCATGAATATGTATGGCTGTGAGCATACAGAACCGTAGGCATCCAATATTTACATCTGTTGGAATGTTCCCCATATTAATCCACGAGTCAAGTACTTCAAGCGACAATTCACAGAAGATCAAAATACCTTTTACATCAACCTCAGTAAGCTCTGGAGGAAATGCAGAAGTGCGAAAGTTGATTCACTTAATGCTTAACAGTTCGACATTTAAAATGTGAACGATGAAACAAAACTAGTGTAGCCTACCAGCCAATAGGAAAGAGAGGGGCACAAGCACGTAGAACCGACTACCATACTGTATGAGGGTGTCAATCTAAACCATATGTGCAGATATATTGTTTTTCTATATACTAGGTATATAAACATTTACTTAAATTACATAGAAGTCTAGGTAAAGCGAGAGAAGTATATGCACACATACTTCTAATATATATATATATATATATAAAGCCATATTACATGTACATAATTTTTGCTCTAATTATGCAATAGCAAAACCCATGCTTTACATAGAAAAGGCATCCACGACATTAAGAAAAATGTACAATTTATGAAACATGATACAATAAATAGTATTATAGAATCGCTGCTGTACACAAAAGCCATTTCATTTCACTCATATAAAAATATGTTTTAGTGCAACCGTACATGTATTGATACTTCACATCGTTCAGACTCGAGTGTCCAAAAAAAAGACGGTCAATCGCATTTCTTACAAAGCCAATACACAAAACGTGATATATTTACACATCCTCCCCGTTGAATGCTTATAAGAATATAAGCTAAAAGTAAAGAAAAGGCACGCACATCTGTACATTTCAAAGTACCAGACAAAGTCCATAAGCAATTTTGGTCAGGCTCATATATAAGTTAACATATATGTATATTCTTTAAAACTTTAAATAAGAAAGTTATTATAGTTGAGATAGCAAACCGTGTTATAAAAGGCATGCTATACATGTACATCGAATCCACCGAATATCCAATCAGTTCAAAACGTGCGTAATTCGTCACTCTCTCTCTTCGACCGCATTCACCTGTTGTTCATAGAGTCTTTGCCTTTCTTTATGGTCACTGGCCTCTCTCCGCGGCCGGACGCTCTTTCTGCCGCTTCTGTATTGTAGAGAGTGGAATGGCCTGCTGCGGGATTCTGTGATGTGGTAGACATACTGTTCTCTGATCTGGAGTGTTGGGGGTGACTGATCTCCGAGCCGCTATGCTGCTGCTTTCTAGTCGGCGGACTGTCTGGCTGAGCCTCGGGTGAGTGAGATAATGCGTGCTGATGGAACGGATCGATGGGAGCTGACAATTTGTCAGGAGTTTCCTCAGAGGCGATGCACAGAGAGGCGATCGCCTTAGTGCACGTTTGGATGCACTCTTCTTGCCTGCCTTCCTTATCGGACGTGTCCGTGCTGTCCCCCCTTGACTTCTGAGGGCAAGGCGACGGAGCTTTGGGGGGCACAGACTTTTCTTGGGGTTGGTTATCTGGGCCTCTGCAGCCGGCTCCTCTCCCCTGGGGAAGGTGGAAGGACACCTCGCTGGTGGTGGATTCTTCCGATGTGCTTTTCTGGAGGGGAAGGCGGGCGGGATGAGCATTGCCCGTGACAGAAATGGGCACAGAGTGGACCATCTGGATCCCGCCGATGGGTATCATGGAGAACGGCGTGCGGATTTGTTGCTGGGAGTGCAGCGGAAGGTGGCTAAATAATCCCTGGTTGACGCTCGGGGCGTCTGTGTTGCGAGCCCTCTGGTCCTAAATAGTTGAAAGACATGATTAAGTTACATGGCTACTAAAAATCTTATTCTCAAAGATAATGCAGAGCATTTTTCTAAATATTTAGTACACGTATCAATGGCTGCAATTGAAAGAAATCAAAACTCCTTGTGAAGGTAAATTCATATGACATAAAGCTACTTTTTGAAATGTAATCATTTATTCACTATTTGTAAAACGTTAAATAAACTATTCTGCATACCCGGTGCCACCTATTGTATAGTTATCTAACCCAGACCTCTATGGAGAGTTCTCACGCTTTCCATAAAGTACAAAAAATTACAACTGAAAAGATCCTAGCTTACATAATAGACGTTACGCATTAATCTTAGCATCACCCCAGCACCATGGTAACAAGCCAGGTAAGGTAAAGTTAGGTAAGAAGTCACATAGGGATAAAAATTATACTTCTTCACAGTGAAATAGTATAATAATAGACCTCATGAGAATCTAAAGAAGCATGCACACTGTACATTCAATTCCTAAAGTAATTACTATACTGCATAAGCACTGTAGGGGTACTGCATTTTCTCCAAAGGGTTTTTTATCAACTCAAAGAGAAATAGAAATGCTTTATCTTATAGTATGATGAGAAACAACATTCAAATTGTAAATTTTTAGTTAGACCCTGATAGAGATGTTATAGATGATCTCTCTAATTTACATGAAATGTCTGACATACTTTAGGAATTGAATGTACAGTGTGCATGCTTCTTTAGATTCTCATGAGGTCTATTATTATACTATTTCACTGTGAAGAAGTATAATTTTTATCCCTATGTGACTTCTTACCTAACTTTACAGGCATCTAGGGTCTGTGACATTTTGAGCTGTTTTGGCATTGATGGAATGTATGGTTGCCTAGCAACTAGAGGGTTAAATTTGCAATATTCAAAACGTCAGCCCAGCTACTCTGTTTAAGCTAGGACTGTAAAATTTCACATTACAGTACCTCTTGTCATGGGTAACAAATGTGCTTTAAGAAACAACACGTTCCACATTTAGGTTTTTGAGTGATATGATACGCCTTTAAATTCCGTGGCTGAGTTCTTGTTTATCTTGTGTATCTAGAACTTTAAATTAAGACACCTCAGCCATTATTAAACACATTTAACATTACAGTCTATTTAGCGACCTTACTCGAAATAAGTGATGGTTGGCTTACGGTTTCTTACTGTTCTTCTCCGTTAAGGATATCATAATATCGTTTTTTCACTACAAGATTACCGTGGCCAAAAGTATTCACTGTAACTACATTACTGTATCTTGAAATCAATAGCTTTTTTAAAATAAATAAATAAAACTCATTCAGAGTTATCTTTAATATTGCGTGCTGAAAAAAACAATAGTGAGCTGCCCAAAACACAATAGAGAATTTTATGGATTTGATGGTTACAATGGGAATTATTGGTTTTAATGGAAACTATAATTGTGTTTACTGATGTGACGGATTCTATTGGTTGGATGTTATCTGGCACTGTTAAGTACTATTGGAATAATGCCTAAAACACACTTCAAAACAGAATTTTGTAATGGTTTCAATGGAAAAAGCTGAGGGTTCATAATGGTATCTTAATGGAAAACATTCAAATTTCTGTAATGATTTCCATTGTTTTTTCAGCAGGGTGTTATTTTGTGTTTTCTCTTTTGATGGTCAATAAATCACCCTCAAAACAGTGTTGGGCGGCAGAGAGAGTAGTGTAACCAAAGCGGCTCTTAACGCAAAATGTCAAAGGAATACTGAATTATGTACAATAATATGATTTGTGTACTACTAACACAACATCGATAATTATGTTTTTTTATATCACAGTTATTGCCAATAGTTGTATATTGTGTATATCTGTAATCATAACGCTAAAAAGGCTGAAGAGAATGGGGTTAAAAAATGATTTACCATTTCTGGATTGCTCTTGGTCTTCTGGCTTAATGATATCATCTCTGCATGTGGACTGGGGCTGGGTGCCCATGAACCAGTTGGATAATGAAGACCCCTCCTGGGGGACACAGGTCTGAACATGCACCTGTGACGGCTTCTGGGAGAGAGCCTTCCCGAGAGATCCCTTCCTGGGGATGTTGGCCGTCCCGTCTGTGAGATGGGGGAGAGATGCCCTCTAGGAGAAAGGTCCCTCCTGGGTGACAGATCTCTTCTATATACATCCCGCTTAGGGGAGATATGCCTAAGTGGAGATGCCTCTCGCCTTGGTGACAAATGGCCGCGTGGAGAGTCCCTTCGTGGAGACAGGTACCTCCTGGAAGAAGGTGAACTTTCCCGGAGGGGGGAGGAATCACAGCCTGGTGAAGACAGGCGGGAGGGGGAGAATTCAAAAGAGGATGAGCTGTGTTCTGGAGACAGAGCAAAGTCCTCATCCATGGAACTAGGCACGTCCAGTCTGTTTTTGTGATCTTCACCCAGAGCGCCTTGAAGGAGCTTCTGGTATTCTGCCATTTGGGCCTCCCCAGCTTTCTCGCTGGGTGCCATGAGTTGGGTGATCTGAATACTGGGCAGACTTGTGAAGTAAGTGAAAAGAGGCTGCTTGGAGGCATTGGATTCTTGTGAAGCAGCCATGGCGGTGATGGAGAGAGACGGGATAGTACATGGCTGTGGGCTAGTGCTTCGAGACCGTGTCTTTGGTGTCGAATCGCCATCGTACTCGTCGTCATCATCCTCATCTTCATCAACTTCATCACCGTCCTCCTCAGCTCCCTCGGATTCATCGGCGTCAGAGAACTGGTGCTCGGTCATCTTTTCAGATGTTCTTGGGACCTCCTCAGTGGTGTCTGCGAAACAGAACAATAAGAAATCATCTTAACTGACATTGTAGACAAGTTTGAGGTGACAGCAAAAAATGTGCAATTCTCAATTGTGCCAGAAGGCTCTTTCTATTTCTTTCTCTGATAACAGATGTGATTTAAAAATGAATCTTTATAGTGGGTTCTAGTATAATTATTTCATTTAAAACTGGTAGTCTGGATTTTGGTGATAAACATACCTGGTTCTTCAACCTCGGCCTCATCCACCGATGACACAGACACTCCAAGCTCTAAGCACTTTTTCATGTGAGCTTTTGACTTCATGTGTTTTGTAAGGTTTCCTGAAAGCAGATATGAAATGTTATAAATGTGACTTAGTAATGTTAGTGTATTGGTATAGAAAATATATCCACAATAAATAGTTGAGAGATCCTCAGTTTTTCAATGTAAAGGCAAGAAATCCACAATTTGTTTTAGTGGACATTTGCACGTGCTACTAAATGAATAGGGAAAGAACCCCACCTTTTGTTTTAAATGCGAAGTTGCAGAACTTGCAGACGTACGGCCTTACATCTGTGTGTGTGCGAATATGTTTCTTCAGCATGCTTGGTTTTTTGCAGCGGATCCCGCACTCTTCACAGATGTACTTTCCCCGGCCTCGGCCGCGCACATAAACATAGTCCTCATTGGATTTGTACCTGAAATGAAAACAAGGAGACGTATTAACAATACTGGAGGGTATCCAGTATATTGGTGAATGTTGATGTGAGCTTTGGTGTGTTTGATTTTAAACCCTATTATACATTTGGAAGGTATCATTCATTTACACGGACATGTTTCAACCCTAATGCTGTTTTGAACGGAAACATTTTAACAGCTGTGTCCATTCAAGGATTTTTTTCTTGCAGCACAGAATTTTCCTTTTTCTGTTTAACATTCTTTGGACAGTTCTACCATCTACGCATCTAATCAATACAGAAGCCACAAGCATTCTTGTTCAAATGATTAAGCAACCATTTCATTCATTTGTATATTGATAGAAGTTGGGTTCCTCAACTCCTAATATTTGTGTCCTAGTAGTGTTAACATTTATTTAAGAGGAAGTCTATTTAATATAAAAAGCAATACATTTGATGTTTGAATAGAAGCAGCACATACCCTCCTTCAAAGATCTTGATTCTAGTGGGTTCAAGCTGTTTCGAAGGCACTTCTTTCTCTCCATGTTCCTCTTTTGCCCTGTCTCTTGAGCAAACTCCCTTCATTTTCTTCCCAAACTTTCCAACATCTAACTGTATGAGCTCTGGCTTTATCTGAAAATGTAAACATAAGACAGACTGAAAACTAGAATTTGATTGATCAAATTGTTTGATAAAAAAGTAACAAACTATTTTTTTAGTGGATTCTCTGAAAAATTACTGAAGGGAATTATTAATATTCCTTATACCTGTCAAAATTTCTAAAATTATTATGTAAACTGGAATATGTCCTGGGATTTTCCAATTTAAAATAAACAATTACTTTTAATAAAAGGGCGAGTTAATGTAATGAAATGTACAAGGTTGTAAATTTACTCTACAGTTACTACCTGCTCAAACTTCTGTTTCCAACGTAGGGATGAAACAAGTTTTCCGGTGCCAGGTTGATACATAGCAGCCATTGTGTACATCTCCGTGTTCTTCCTCTGCTTGGAGCGTAGAAGTGCCAGGGTGGCTTTAGTGCTGAGATTGAGCGGGTTGGGGTTGTAAGAGCTGACACACCACGAACCATACACAGAGGTCAGAGGTGTTGTCTGTGCATAATTCGGCTTGGTATAATTTAGATAGCACCAACTGACACTGGTTGGTGTGCGAAGACTTGGGAACTGAAAAAACTGATGAACATCTGCCAGGTCAGTGAGCATGAGCGTGCTTCCAACAACTCCACCACCCTGATTAGCAGCTAGTTGGACTAGCATGTTCACTGGGAACTTATTTCCAATGGTCTGCTTAGATTCTTCCTGAGTATCACTTGAGGAGATCACCGACTGTGGGCTTGTGCTTGCATCTGGAGTAGACTCATCTACCTCAAGCTCTTCTGGGGAATCTGCTCTTTTGGCTACATTTGTTATAATTTGCAAGGGTGGGATGAAGTTATCTTTTGGTGGGATGTCAGGTAAATGAGGTGCAGATTGGTACCCAATGTATTTAGAAGGTACAAACTCAGTGGGTGGAGATGAGGACATCCTCTCTTGTTCGTCTACAGAGTCATCTCGGTTTAAGAACTCTGCTTTGGGGGATTTATCAATATCACTGGAGTTGCTCAGCTCAACTGCACTGAGCTCCTTCACAATCTGGCCATACATCTTTTCTTCCTTGACCCGTTTCTGTTGTTTGGTTTCAATAAAGAGCTCAAGACTGCTGGATGGTGACAACATTCTCTTGCTTCCCCCGATACTAGAGGATGCATCTGTGGTAGAGATAGTTCCAGACGTCAAAGACAGGGGGATCCCTGTGTTAATAGTTCCAGGTAAATATTCAGGAACTTTCCATTGGGGAAAATGTAAGGATCCTTCTGAATGTCCCAATATTTTGGATAAATTAATCCCTACATGTTGCTTTGATGCAGTGCCCATGTGGGAAGCAGAAGACACATGGTCCGAGCATAAAACTCTGACTGAAGTTGTACTCTGAGCATGAGTGACAAGGATTTGTGAAACACTTGTGTACATAACAGTACCGTAAGATGGCACATTGGTGTGGAGCCTTACTGGGACCTGCATTCCAGGGAGTGATGACTGTGATCCTACATTTTGAGTAGCAAAGATAGGTTGAACTTGCTGTAGGTAGCTTGTAGTAAGTACTTTAGATGACAAAACCCCAAGCTGCTTTGGGGAGGCTCTTGAAGGATATGGATAGTTAGCACCATCAATTTTTGAGTCTGCTTGCACCTGATGAGTTGATTGGTGTGGTTTTTGCAACATGGGCTGTTTGATATGTAGTTTCTGCAACTGATGTGTCTGAAAAGCCAGATGATGCTTGTGTCTTTGTGTTGATTCAGGATGCCAGAACTGAAATGGCAAGAAGGGTGAGGATGCCAAGTTGTTCTGGAGCGTAGAGTGCTGTATGACGTCTTGACTCATATGCTCATGCACCGAATGCTCACTATCAGTTGAAAGTTGCGCAGGCAAACGGGGAGCATTCTGGAAATGATCTTCTGATTGGCTGTCCTCACTGATGCTCTGTTGCAGCAAATGACGTGATCCATAAGCTGACTGTGTACCCCTTCTGGATTTTGCTAAGTCACCGCTTGAGCAGTAGGATGTACCAATCAAGGCAGCTTGAGGAACATGATCAGAATGCTCTTGTTTGATGTTTAATTCTGAGTTTGGCTCTTGAACCACTACTTCAGGATAGACACTTAGGGATGCCTGTCGAACGAGGTAACCACGTCTACGCTCCTTCATGCCTGAAGCACTTGAATATACTTCTCCTTGCCTGGAACCAGATGATAGACTGCCATAATCAAAAGATTTACTGCGAATTTCTGGTACTTCAGTGGGCAAAGCACAGGGTGCTTGTTCTGATGAAGAGCGTCTCATCTCTCTTTGATGATGGCCTGGTATGGACAGAGAATGGCCACTGCCTGGAACAGTTAAGAACTCAGACTGCCGACCGAATTCTTCTTGCTTAGTTGGAGACACTGGTTTTATGCCTTCCTCTCTATCAAATGACATAGAAAAGCTTGAGCTGTGAGATAAATTGCTCTCTTGACTAGGGCTTCTTGAAAGACTAGTGCAAGTGGACTCAAAGCTTGACTCCCCTGAAGAGTGCTCCATATCTGCAAGACGCAGCCGCTTCTTCTTTGGGGGCAGTTTTTCGGCCGGAAGCTGGGAAAGAGTTTCACTTCTTTGTGGCCACTGAAATTCTTCAACGTGTTTCTCTGGTTCTTTCACTTGTACCTCAGGTTCTTTATCCGGTTTGTCAGGCTCTTCTGTAACTCTAATTTCAGGCACTTGAATGTTGGGCTGTCGTACAAGTTTATGCGGGATATGATACAATTGGTTAGAAGACAAAGATCCATGTTCATTGTCACCCTGCTGTTGATGATCCATGCTTGCAGATCTATGATGAGAATCGGTGCTGTGCATATCTTCGATGTTTTCTGTGTCCGATTGCTCAGAAAGATGGCTGGCAGGTTTATCTGGCTGATAAAATGGATGTTCAATTGATTCAGTCTTTTCAAATGAATTTGGCCTACTAAGGGAATTTGTATGTTGAATGACAGATATAACATTACCAGCAGTCTTTGTGTCTGAATCATGAACAAGTACCACATCCTCTGGAGTCATACAGTGGCCTCTGTCAAAACTGTCTGACGGGCTATGAGCTCTAAACATAGTGCCCTTACTGGCAGAAGCAGTTTTTGAAGAATCTTGACTTCCTTGTCTCAAATCATAGTCCCCGGTCATTTCAACAGAGCCACTCCGACTACCATCATCCTGTCCGAGACAATCTTCCTCTTCACCTACACTCTTTTTCATTCGCCGTTTTCTCGTGGTAGGCTCTGTCATTCCCACCTTTGTACCATATGAGCCGTATGTTGTGCGCACCTCTGGACAAGCAAGTTCTGACCCGGAGCCTTTGAATTCTGGCAAATAATGTCCCCTTTCTCCCATTCTTGTACCTGGGATCTTTCCGTAGTTCTCTGATTCTCCATGCCCTTCTTGGACTGAGTGTTCAAAAGCAGCCTGTCTCCTTAACCTCTTCAGACCAGCAGTGTAAAAAACATCATCTTGAGTCATCATCTCATCAAACGAGTGACTCCCTCGCAGACTTGGTGGGACATTGAGGTTTGTAGGGGAAGGTGTTGGCATTGAGTTACTCCTAATAAGTGTCCCTGATTCAGAGGGGGCTTCTAAAAGACCTGGATTTGTTTGGCAAGAGCCGGGATGATACTGTTTTGGGTCACAACCTGAAACTAATTGCGATTCCAAAAAATCGCTTCGATAAAATACATGACCCTCTGATATCTTTTCCATGGCCGACTCCAGCATGGCACTAGACTTGTTGATATTGATTTTAGTGTCGTGACAGGCAATAGCTGCCATCCCAACTGTGACTGATTGTCTAGATTGTCTAGAGTTGGTTTTGTGGGGCCAAGTTCTTCCAAACATTATTTCCTCATATGACTTTGCATTGGTGTTAGGTGGACTGATCTGCTGTTCAGCACTTTCTGAACGGGAAAAATAACCAGAATCAGTGCTGCCTTTGCTGTGTGGGCTCAGGAGATTTTGAGACGGCTCTGAATCCTGGTCCTTTTTCTCAGTGAGTCTTAAGGCAAGTTTTTGTTTGACAGTATGAGACTCATCTACTCTGCACATCTGTCCGGCAATAAGTGATCCTTTAATATCTGTGAACTGCGGACACTCAATGGCGGTTAAGGGTACCCCTTGTTTTGGAACAATTAGTATAGGCACTTTCATAGATGCCACTGACAGTTCCTCTGCTGGATCGGCATATGCTGGCCCCCTTTCCATTGGGCTTTTATCAGACTCTAAGGATATTTGTGGGCTACGGTTTTCATGAAATATTGTACCTTCTGCAGTTTCTTCATCAGTGTCAGTGCTTTGTTCACCATCAGAATGTGCCTCTGCTTCTCCAACAGAAGACGCTTGATCGGTATCTGTTCGAGTCGCTAGCTCTGAGAATGGAACAAGTCCTGCTTTGATGGCATGGGCATGAGATTTTCTATGTTTATACAGATTGCTCTTGGTTTTGAATGAGAAGCCACATGGAACACAAGGATAGGGACGCTCCCCTGTGTGAGACCGGATGTGTTTTTTAAGCACACTGGGTTTAGCACATGCCCTTCCACAGTAGTGACATATGTATTTTCCTGGCTTCTTTGGTTTTTGCTCCTTCTTATGAATTTCATCTGGCTGCTCAGTTCCCGATTGGGAAAACTGGCCAAAAGCACATGGGGACTTCTGACGAGGATAGACTCCATGTGAATGGGAGTGAACAGAAAACATATCATCTGGTGGCAGAGATTGTAGTTGACCAGAGAAGGGCCACCCATGAGCCTCTAACACGGGTTGTGGCTTTGTACCGCCCAGGAAAGGCTCCTGTGGGTATGAATGTGGCATCTGGTAAGGGTAAGGCAGAGGGAAGACCTGTTGAAACTGATTTTCTTGCGATGACTGTTTCACTGCAGATGACAGTAGCTTTCCAGAGCTAAACTTTTGAGTTGAGCTGGCAAGGCTTGACCCACTAGTAAGACTTTGCTCCCGATGTGAATGTCTTTTAACATCTGGATCTGCAAAAGTACTCCTTTTTGTTCCAGCGGAAGGCTCAGATGCCCATTTTCTTTGTAAGGGGTTCTTTTCCCGTTGATCCTTGGTGCACTTTTGGCCAACGACAGTTTCACGTGGCTCCATTTTTTTAAGTACTTGAATGGGATTGCTTAAGGTGGTGTTTTGCTAAATTGTATTCATGTAGGCTGTCATGCCAGATGAGTGACTCCTAAATAAAAGGTCCGTCCACTTCCATTTTGCAAAAGTGTTGCTCTTGCATTAAAATATGTCCTTCTGTGAATCAGGCCATTATATATCCATCACTTATTAGTTCAGCATACTGCAGTCCATTCACTTTCTTATTTTGTTCAAATGTATCTTCTGTTTGATGTCCAGTGATTCTTCAGTACCTATAAAAGAAAAGAAATAGGCAATGGTCAAAAAGTTTAAACAAAGTTTACTGCTCAAAATGCATCCAAGAAAAAACAATATACCACCTCAGGATATTTAAAGCTGTTGTCTAGCAATAGTAAGGAAAAAAATAGAATGACAGTTGATCACGTGCACTTGTCATACTTTAAGTGCAACTTGCTTTCTTGTTCTTTCAGTTTGATATCTTACAGCTGCACGGATATACCAGCTGTGTACTTCTCGACTAGCAAGTGTGTTGAGACTTCAATGAACTGATGCGGTGGAGCTACCACCTCCCTCTGCTCATGAGTCATCATTAACAACCTTGCCCACTCATTTCCTAAAAAGACACAAACATTTAAAAATAGCCCACGGAATGCAAATGACATTCGACGTAATGTGTGTGGGTGTTTAAAGGGCAAACTCTGAGCATTTACTTCCTTAAGATTTTTGTGTTTTTCTTCGCTTTTATAAACAACACTGTGAACACCGAGGACAAATGTGGGAGAGTTATAACCAAAAAAAAAACACCTTCTAGGTACACTGTGTACTCAGAATACAGAATGGACGTGTTTGTAAAACGAATATACTGAACATACTCTCCGTGCAATGTATATCTTAAACTGATTTGTTGTGCAACAGACAGTTCTGCCTGAATGTGAGTGAGGAAACTGTGACGCTGGTGTCTCGAAGGCGATGTGAGCGCTAAAAATAGCAGGGTAACAAAACCACAGGTATTTATAGCACTTCAAACATTAACTTTTGGTTTGCTTTGTTTTCATATTCTTCCATGTCTGACACAGGAAAGTATGTGTTCTCAAACCAAGACAAACCATGAGTCGGACACCCGGGTAGCAATTTTAAACCAATAGCAGCTTTGTTACATAGTTTCATACAGAAACAAGCACAAAAACATTTCTACATAATTATGCAAGCAAGCGAGACCTTAAGAATGTAAAGGCAGATTATTCAAACATGTTTTTATTATATTTTCAAAATACGACAGTACGACCCATAATGGCCAAAAGCCTTTCTGTCCTACATCTATAATTCCAAAAAAGACTAGCAATAACCTTCTTAAAACGTGATTCTTCATCATGAGAAATTAGTATAAACAAGTATATCGAAAGCGTGTAAAAGGACCACAGATATTTCAAAGGCCAAAATATTTTTTCTTTCTAAAGCCATTCAATTGGATTCTAGATTACATAGGTTTCATCGGACAAACGAGCCTGGTTAACTTTCGGTCTGTATTTGTTGATTGGTCTGGGTAGTGGCTAATAATCTAACTATTCATATTTGAATCGATTTATATTACTATTACTTTATATTTATATTTTATTGTAAAAATAATTGTATTAAATAAAAAACGAATTTTATTGTATATTAATTTTATTAAATAAACAATTTGGGTTGCATGGGTAGGGCAACTTTGTCGCATTTAAGTTTAGCCAAGTAACGGTTCTTCTACTGGTAACCCAAAATAATACTGACTAGACATACTTTTAACTTGCATGTAATTGTTATTTCTTTTCCTTGTTATCAGATATAATCTAGCTGGACTCCAATCTCTATGGATGTGTTCCGGAAGTTAAATTTGGCACTCTCGTTTATGTTGTTCCCTTAAGAATATTTTTTTTTTAAATATTGGCCAAATTCTAAGGTGTTTTAACTACTAATATTCATGCTTGTCCATATTCCTGTACTGAATAAACTGCATAATCTATGTATTTAAAGTAGATTAAAAATACTTTGAATCTCATTTTTAACTGGCAAAAACGGATGTGCTTACAGTTTGAGTGTGTGGGACCCACTGTCAAAAGGATAAGAGCAGCACCATTCAGAACAAATCCAGAATTTACAAGAGAATGACTAAGTCAAATTACATAAAGCAAAAAAGGTTAAAAGAATCCAATATGACATTAAGTCCTCCTAACTGGCACCGGTACCTTGTAAACCTACAATATTTACTGTTCCTTCACATCCACGCCAACACATACACAGCTCAAAACATTTTTTTAATCCACCCCATGTTGTACTTGCTGGATGGTTATGAAACTTGTTTTTGCCCAAAGATTACTGTGATCCCTGAACGGCTGAGATCAGTACACTACCGTCTGCTGTCCCACTCATCTCCCTGCCCCATTTCAGTATTCCGAGTGTGGGAGGTTCTTAGCTTGAGGCCACAGCAAGCTCTTCACACTCATGCACAGTACCGCAATAATAAAAACATAGGAACCTTTATGAGGATACTTGCTCGTGAATCAAAATTAACCACCTAATCTAACATGAGGATTATGCATTTTACAGTTCTGCTGTCAGATTTCAGTCAACGGATTAACAGCGGTCTGTTTGTCAATGAATACTGCATGGTACAACAGTCCTAAAAGGATTTGGAGAGGCGTTATGTCACATTCTAAACCATTTGGATATCCTTTTCACTTGAAGGGAGACTCCCTGCATTTTTTTAGGTGCTGTCGCATATAAAGCCATTATGCAGCAGGCGTGCCTAATCTCCCTGAAGTTCACAGCAGGACACTGCAAGACTGCAAACAAATACATAAAAACTTAAAAAGAACAAATAAGCGAAGGAGAAAAATAGAAGCAGACTTGGAAAAAATCTATTTTGGAAAAAAGACATGATTATCAGCGGCCTGACTCCTGCTAAAGTTGCAGGGTTCTGGTAATAAACAGAGTAATTCAGTAAAGATTTTTTTTTCCAGTTCCTCACTTTTTTACGATGCAAGGATCTGATCTGTTGACTAAAGAACATAAAGATCTGCAGTTTTGGACACGTAAATGATATATAGAGTACTGTATGTGACTTTGTAGTTTGCATACTTAAACTAATGGACTCTTTGGAGGTAGAAAGGGATACTAGATCATGCATTTCACTGAGGTACACACTGGGCGGTATGTTCCGGAGATTGGGTTCCACCTTTTGTCTACTCCCCCGTGACATCACAGCCATGATGCTGGGGAGGTACACAAGCCAGATCTCATTTCCCCAAGTCCAAGTGGCACAATGTAGTGGTCCCTTGTAGGTCCGACTTTAAATAATTCAACATGCTGCTAATGGTTTTCATTCAGTGGTTATGAAACATTAGGAAAATTAGACCTTTCCCGTCTGAGCATGCCACGCAAGTCCTTGTCCAGCCTCTTGTCCTTTCCCGACTGGACTACTGCAATGCGTTACTGGCTGGACTTCCAGCTTGCACAACCAAACCTCTACCGATGATCCAGAATGCAGATGCAAGAGTGGTCTTTAATGAACCGAAGTGAGCACACGTCACTCCTCTCTTCATTAAGTCACATTGACTCCCTATAGTTGCACGCATCAAATTCAAAGCTCTCCTCTTGGACTACAAGACCACCACTGGTTCGGCAACCCCATATCTTCACTCGCTAATAGAGACTTATGTACTCGCCAGATCCCTTTGTGCTGCAAATGAACGACATCTTGTAGTGCCATCCCAAAAAAATATATATATATCACTCTCACGTACCTTCTCTGGATCTGTTCCACATTTGTGAAATGATCTGTATGCTGCTACAAGATCAGCAGATTCTGTAGCCATCTTTAAGAATCGGCTGAAAACACATCTCTTTCGTCAGCACCTTAAATTGTTTACCTCTTTTGTAAGTCGCTTTGGATAAAAGCGTCTGCTACATGACTGTAAATGTAAATGATGGTTATAGAGATTATAGCGACAAATTTCTACGTCTAAAACAATCGTGGACAGTCCCTCAACCATGTTATGTCTCATCTACCTCATTCGTATTGTCGTTTTGCTTACACCTCGCTTGCTTGTCTCAAGAGGGGCTTCACTGCCGTCAGGGAATTTCAAGTGCACATAAATACTACTCTTGCAGAGGAGGAGAGGTTGCTGAGTTGATTTTCCGTGGCTCGCGTTCCAACTATCCAAACTCATTAGTGATGGAGGCAACTTTTACTAGTCCAACTGGCTTTATCATCTGGCACAAAGCAGATGAGAAAGGATCTGAAAATAGACAGAGGTAAGGACACCACAATAAAGACTTGAGTTTTAAAGCAACTGGCACGTGTCTTTCCAGAGCAATTCAACTGTCTTTGGGAATGATCTCAATAGCTGTAACCTCCTGAAAAATGCACCATCCACTCGCTCTAAAAAAGGGAAAAACTAAGACGGTCCAGAATTTTGGCCCACTAATTCTATCCTCACATTACCTTTCCCTCACTCACCCAAAACTTTTGTCCCCGCAGCGATTCCCCTTTTGCTCATCCAGCAACTTTTGTGCTACGATTTTGGTCTGTGTTAGCAGGACGGGAGGATGTCTCACCAAAAATGTGTGCGAGTCAGCCCCCTGGAGTGTCGTACCGACTCCTCATTAAGACCCCTAAGCTGAACCGCTCAGTGAGAGGCAATCGCGTAGACATGGACCCGTTAACATCCCATCCAGATGGTCAGCGGAAGGGTGTTCTACACATCTACAATATCAGAATCGCAAGGTCACTGGGCTTTCATAACTCAGTCTTCGACAATAGTTACAAAGCGAGCTTTCGATAGAAAAAGCAGCACATGAAAGGGCGGTTCAGACAAATCAACCGGTCTTTCAAAGAAACACGGAGGAGAGAGGAAGCCATTAAAGCGGAGGGGAAGTATTTTTAACGCTTTCTACGGCATTTATGTGTGTGCCGGAGAGAGAATGCATGCGTGGGAAGCATCTACAGCCATCTCGAGACAGGGTGAGGAGAGTGGGTGACTGTTCCTGTGTGGGTGGAGAAAGCATGAATAACTTGCAGGGTTACGGTGTTAGTGAATTGCGTTATGAAAGGGGCTTCAGTTACACAACCCAGCCCATCCAACTTTCTAGCTGTGTGGGCCGAGTGGGATGGCAACGCTGCCGAGATTCGCTCGCTTCCGGAAACGAGGTGCATACAACCCTTCAAGACATTTGGTCGAATGCGTAATTATCCGGCAGCTGTGATGCCAGCGACTAGGCGAGAACGAGAGACTGAATGTACCGGAAAAATCAAGCGTCAACACACTCGCATTCATGGAAATGATGGGCGATTCTTTCATAGGGACAATATCGCTGCATAAAGAAGAGGGAGAGATCGCTCGCTCGCTCTGATTAGTTTGGAGACAGGGCGAAGAAAGGGACACATTAGCCATTAGCTTGTCATTATAATCATATCAATGGTGATTATTGAAATAACATCATCGGTCCAGACGTGCGCTCTGTCGACAAATTGCCTAAATTTGACTGGGGCTTGACATCAGGCATTAAATAAAACATTAGCCGCCGCTGTTTGTAACGTTGTGATTTATCCTAATGAAGAAAGTGGCCTGTTATTATGATATCTATTTACAAAGCTACAGTACCATCCAGCCTATCACATCCATGCAGGGCAAAACTTTCTCTCATCTACCTCTCTGTGACTAAAGAGGCCTGCGTGGGGACAGTCCCATGGTCAGAGCCCTGTGGGTCTCGGGTCGAAAGACAGTGCCTGCTGAAAGCAAACACAACAGCTATTTAAAAGAAAATAAATCCCTTTCACCATGAGGTCATGCCTAATTTAACTGGCACTCTAAAAGCTCAGACACACAAGATACAGTTACCAATCAAATAAGTGGCCAGTCTGGCCACTAGAGAAAAAACAACGGTTTCGGAAAGGCGAAATGTACCCTGGCCTGGCCCGGGACTCTGAGGCGCTCCATGGTCCGACATAGTGCAGTGTAATTACAGGATGGCTCGATAATTGAAAACGGCACAGATGAAAACATTCCCACTCCCAAAACAAGAGCCACATATTTGTGGACTGGTGCAATGCTGGAAAACGTCATGGAAGTAACGGGGAAGCTCATCAGCACCGCATATAGGTCATTAGATGGATTTATGACATTTTCCTGGAGGAGGCGTTTAAAAAACACGCCCGCCCTGTGGACTGTTGGAGAAAACGTGATTCGATGCTAAATCTTCCTGTAGGTGCCACAGTTAAGATCACTTAGGCAAGCGCCAGCAATCCTAGGGGTTGCTCAGACGCCACAGCTGTATCTGTTTTAATGTACATGTTTCCGTTTACGCTTGGTTTAAAACAGAACATAGGCCTATGGAAGGAAAGAGAGGAATAAAAAAAAGGTCAAAAACAAGGCTTCATGTTGGTCTTAATTGTCTATGGAAAGACTGTCATATTTTCCACTGGGTAAGCTTGAAACCATTACAAGCTAGTCTTCATTACATTTTCCACAACATTTTGCAGAAATGTCAGGAAGCAGCTGTGGAGACACTAATTAATTGTCTTTCTCACTGGTTTCCCACTTGCAACATTAGGTTAAGCTACGTAAGAACGTGTAAGGCTACCATATATACACACATACAATCTACAGATGGTTAACTTTTAAAATCCAAGAGCCCAAAAAGGAACGACTGCCTCTTAAAGTCTTTGCTTGGATCCTAATGACTTGGATCATACATATCTCAGTTACTTAACGACAACATGCAGTTTTCGACGATTGTGGTGTCAATGACATCAGGGATCTAATATCTATGATGAACTTCAAATATAAAGAATACAACATTTTTAATAAAGCCCTAAACAGAACAACTCAATGATGCTATATTGAATTTAAAACATACTTTTCTGTAAACATTAAAGGTGCATTTAAAGCAAGCAATTTAAATTAATAAAAACTGATCTGATTGTGCAGTCCTGCAGGTCTCCAAGGAATAAAAAGGAACAACAGTCCTCCGCTGCGCTTTGCAAAAACCTACTGGGTGCTAACAAGAGGGTGCACTGGATTCGCCAAACCGAGTGGAACTTTATAGCTCACAAGCTCCAAGTATTTCCATTGCCAAAATTCTTAAAGAGAAGGTACAAAACAAGAAGCAGACCATCTGGAAGCTGTAACCCCGAGTGGAAGGGTTGAAACATCTGCCACCGGTGTGCCCTGGCCTCATTGAGTAGACCTAAAAAACGACTCTAGTCACTTACCAAGGTTAAAAGCTTAAGCGCTGGTGGACAGGATTAAGATGGGCGTCTGGTTGTCACTCCTCTGAGCACCAGGAAAAAAAATAAGCCCTTTCAGGGTTTTTGGCTCAGGCTTTGAGGCTTCAGAATTCGTGTCATCCATTTGTACTCTGTTGTATAGCCTAAATCTACACAAGTGCACATTTTGTTCTACGTAAAAGAACAATACAAGATTATGAAAAAATTAGGTTAATTTATTGTTTACAATCTTAATAGTTTATAAGCCGTAACTTCTGTTTTAGGTATAATAAAGCACCATTTATATCTTTTCACAGCCTCGGGTGTTTCTCTAATTGAGAATTACTGATCTATATGATTCCAATATGCATTTAAGGGCCTTCCAAATGCTCACATGACTTTTATCAGCTCTGGTAAATCATATATTATCCCCCTCCTGCATCTGTGAGGGGTGCAAACCTCAGCACACAGCTCCTCCAGATGATGCACAGCCTGCGGAACATGTGTCTGCATCTCCCTCTTCCCTTTTTCCATACTAAACACCTGGGTCCTTCATGGCCTCCCAGACGTTTGCACATCCTACCATTTTTGTGTGGTGTGACATTGTAAACTCACCGGAAGGTTCACCTCGAGAGAATGCCGCCCAGGCAGGTTCGTGATCTCAGGTTTTTTTTTCAAGCTGGTACCTCTATGGTCAGATGGGTTAGGAGGGCAACGGCTGGGCAATGTGGTGACAGAAAGGATATCCTGGCCAGGGTGCAGAGATTATGCGGACCGCTGTTAAGAGAGAAGGAATGGAAGTTTAATGATAATATTTAATGTGAGGACTATCAAATCTTTATATAAATAAACTGCAGCCGAGCATCTGCTAGAACAATACGCATGCTCCCATTGGAGCAATCCTGCACTATTAATAGGAATTCTCTGATGTATTAATGCACAAACCTTGCTGCACCGTCTGTAGCACAACATACACAAAGCGTTGTAAAATGGCAATAAAGATCCAATACGATCAAATAACACAACAGAAAATTGTGAAATTATATAGTGTCCCACTCTAAAACGTTCCATGTGCTTCTGCTATTTATTTGACATAATACTGATCTACCTTCCATCCAGGCAACGTGACATTATCTGACAAATTACAAAAATCTTATCAACCATAAGAGAACACCGGCCATAATTACCTTGGTTGCTAATCTGACAGAATCAGGTTTCCTTATCATTCATGGAAAATTGTGTGCCTTCAAAAACAAACTGCAGCTACTAAAATGGCACGAAAAGGCCCTGAAGACATTAAAATAGAAAGGAATCCAGACAATGACCACAGGGCTCCTCTGTTTGTGCTTGGTAAAGACTGAACATCAGCCAGCAGAACACAACGGAGGAAAGAAACTTGCTGTAGTGTTGCTATAAAAAGACTTCTCCTAAAGATAAGATACCAGGTCTGGAAAAGGACAATGACTAAATGGAACACTGCAAGCAATTTATTATCTTTCTTAATCACATAACAGGGCCAATAACTTTATGGCAAATCTGACTAGCAACATATTAATTTAAAGTGATAGTTCACCCAACAATGACAATTCTGTCCCCCTTTCGTCTTTCAAACCTGTGTGACAATGTTTCTTCCGCTGAACACAAAAGACGATATTTTGAAGATTGTTAACCGGCAACCATTCACTTGGTCCATACAATAAAAGTGAATGGGTACCAGCACTGTTCGGTTACCAGCTTTCTTCAAAATATCTTCTTGTGTGTTATGCAGAAGAAAGATAGCCATAAAGGATTGAAATGACAAGAGGGTGAATAAATGATGGCATAGGTGAACTTGAAGTTTTAATGCATTCCTAATATAATACTGGTTTTGATCAAATATACTGTTTGACAATATGTACTATATGTTTTACAATGTTAAACTTGCGTTTAAAAAACCTTGAAAACCATGATACCAGCCTTAACATTTAATTGGCTTAATAAAGAAAGTCCAGAAGTGTAAGGTAACATCGATAACGGACCTCGCATTCTTAGTTAAAGCAGCTGCAAGTCTTTGTAGCTCGATCTAGGCCTGCTCTCCAAAAGCCCAGCATGCTTCACGTTTTTTGTCTCCTCTTTCCCCCTTCCTCCGAGTGAACGCAGCCAAGCTGTGCTCCGCAACCTTGCAATCTAAAATGCGCCCCAGGGCTGGAGATATTACAAACACCATTATGCTGCTCTGCTGCACGAAGACAAGCACAGCTAACCCAGAAAAACAAGACATTTCTGTAAGGTTGCATCACAATCTGCAGTGGAGATAACCTGGGGTAAACACAGGCAGCACTTCTCACTTCCTCTCACCCGCAAAAATATCTGACACCGGGGCCTACGTATATCACATTGCATTCCAAAACACAGGTGGGTTACAAATCAAACGGCAGACATTCGAACATTACTTTTCACAATGAAGCCACGATTGGGAACGTTAAAACGTTTCTATAATAAAAGATGTTGATTAAAAAGACACAAATCTTCAATATTGGAGACTAGAGTGAAGGATTGCGCAGATGGTTTTAATGATTTGTAAACCCATATCAGTTCCCTGAGTATAACACATCAACACTTGATGAACAAGCTATTTAATGGTCCACCAAGGAGTGACAGTTTTCTGAAAAGTGACTCGGACTTGTTGATGGTGAGTTTATTGTTGTGCGTGCACAAAAAAGCCTCTGTGCTTTGAGCAACGATGAGTGCTTAATCCTCAGTACATCTCAATCCAAAATAAAATCCCGACATTAAAACCGAACAGGCGACGAATTGGAGATGCACTGGGTATAAATAACTCTAATTATATGTCTCCACTTTTCCCTCCTGTAAATTGTAATTTGAAAGTACTTGAGGACATGTGGCACATTTTTATCCGAAGCGCTCATAAACTGTGCACCGTGCCATTCCGCGGCGTGTGAATTCAAACGTAAAGAATGCCAAGTGAATGCTTCATTTCTATTTCAATGGTCTGGGTTATTTCAGAAAAAAATGATTTCGGTGGAGAACGTGCGATATAATGTCACACCATAAATGCATTTCTACACCCCACCCGGTTCTCCTTCGCAACATCCTCACACCATTTTCTGCCTCTTTGTCTGGAAGTGAATAGGATTACAGAATTGACACAGGGAACATGTCATTATGGAGCCGTTTCTACCTTAATCCGTTTCCATTCACTATTCTGAGAGAACACAAACTCCTCATAAAAATCGAATAGGTGCAGCCTGGAATGGCGTCCTATCTGTTCGGCTGGATCTAACATAACATCAAAAGTCTTAAACATTTATAACTAGTTCCATTTTAGACAAGCAAGTGTGTTATATGCAAAGACGTGGAAGTAAAACACATTCAAAAACAATGCCAATTGTTTATTGGCCCTGATGCCAGAGCACATCCGGCTTGACAAAGTCGACCTCGGTGCATGAAATCTTATTTACATTGAACTGGCTCCACTGCTGCATGCGGTCAGACCACATCCTCCAAATGAAATTTGTCAAGGTGACGAGCCTTCCTGTTGCCTCACTTCCACAACATTATTCAGGGTGCTAAAAAATTCATGCAGAGTAATACAGGAAAGTTAGCAAGATCATTTGAGGTGGCATTAAGAAGCTAAATGTATCACCGAGGAGGAAGAGCCCCGAGGCGAGCCGAGATCATTCTGACTCGCCACTCATCGTACCGGCCCTGCAACCATGGGAACCAATGAGCACTCTGTCAGTTGCACCTGCACCTGCCACTGCAGACACCTCCATCGCACGCACGTAGTCATATTGGCTTTCATTTCCTCTTTCGTTTGCTCTCTTTTATACCTCTCTTTCCCTTATTTTGCATTCTCTTGCACGTCTGACAAATCGTGACACGATTCCTATCCAATAGCGAACATCTTTTTAGTTGAGGAAGCCTTCTTAATGAAGCCCAGCTGGGGACCAATAACAGGGTGAGGAGGAACTGCCGAGAATAGACCGGCCAAACGCGGACTGTCATCAATGGGAGCTGTATTGACAGCATTATGTATACATATACACAATGTGAAGGCATTAAAATGGCACCGGTTCATAGTCCCCTCCGAGCTAATGTTCCTCATCTAGCACTCTTCTCCTCCATAATTAATACCATTCTTTTTAATAAATACTCATAACGCACTCTGGCTTTTGTGTCTCTTTAATACGTCTTGTAGCTCCAGGCGCCATATAGAGACAACGCAATTACCTTATATTTAATGGGACGACTTAAAAATTTATGGAAGGAAACTGGAAAGTACGTTTGATAAATGACACAAGCAACAAAGGTGACAGCTCCCTACTTTAGATCCGTCCTAAAAAAAGACGATGGGAAAAAAAAAGAGAAAGACTGCTAAACTGTCACATGTCTCCCAGCGCAAACAAACAAATCAGTCGGCTATGTTGTTCTCCACCGGCCCCAGCTGCTCGCAATCCCCCATCGAATCCCCCTGTCGATTTTTCCTTATTCCACGACTCCTCCATGTCTCTTCATGACAGGGCGGTATAATAGAAAGAGCAGCACTGACAGATGAGTGCATCGGTGAGGAATTCGGCGCATATTTGCGGTCATGACATCAGAGTCACACGTTTTATTGTTGGGCGGTAAGTGTTCCCCTGACAGCCGGGGTCCGGTGTCGCGTTACCCCGCACAAGAACCGGGAAATTGGACTAAGTGAATTTCCTGACGGCATTGGCTGACTTCTGATCAAATTTCTCCAAAGTCAAAGTCAAGATCTCCAAGCGAGAAAATTGGTCTCCCATGCTTTTATTGAATGTGATCTTTCCAGCGGACTCAACTGGGTTTACACCTGATCAGTGGTCACCCAATCGCCTCTGAAAAACATAAACTGTAATCCCATATGATTGGCAAGTTCAAAAAGAGCAAACACCAATTTCAGCCTTCTACACTGGCACCCAAAAATGACAATTTCTGTCATCACCCTCTTGTCATTTAAAACCTGTATAACTTTATTTTTATGCAGAACTTAAAGAAGAGGTTTTGAAGAATGTCGGTGAACGAACAACGGAGGTACCCATCGACTTGTATTGGCTTTGTGTACATACAGTAGAAGTGAATGGGTGCCGCCGTTGTTCAAAAATATATTTTCTTCATACAGGTTTGAAATGACAAGAGAGGGAGTAAATGACGACATCATTTTTGGGTGAATTATCTCTTTAAGAAATATTTTATATAGACGATAAAAGAAAGATATCAAAAGGAGCCTGCCAGACACCTCTGTTAAAAAAAGATGTTCGGTATTCTGCGATTTACGAGCTGACCGGTCTTAAAAGGCGAAAAACTGATTCATTGCTCAAGACTAATTTAAACCATCGCATGTCAAATACCTCTAGAGGTCTTCCAGTAAAACAAAACTGCTGGAAAGAAAATATTTAAGCTTCGTGATTTAGATGAGCCATGAAACCCTGATCACAGAATTAGGGAGGACTGGACTGTCTTCTGTAACTTGTCTATCCAAAGTGTCAACATGACCAAGAACGGGGCACAATGAGCATCCATCCAGCAGGTGTAGAAGAGCTGGCCTTCCAGTCTGTAATCAGCGCTTTGGGAAACAGGATTTGGGCTGCAACAAATTGGAGCCACATGGCGTTTAATGGGCATTAATCACAGAGTGCCACGAGCGTTGTGCGTAAGCCACGACAGTCGCCCCCAGAGCAAACTAATCAGTGTCATCTTCTCAAACCCGTCCCTTCACTGAGTATCTAACTCCAAAACCCAGATTGAAAGGGGGAAGTGACATTTACGTCATTCGGGGATGAGTGGACTGGTTGGCGTCCCTCTCACCCCTTTCCACTTCGCTGTGGTGCAGGAACCGCGCCAACATAGGGTCATCGCTTGCCAAGAGATTCCTCCTCTGAGATTTTAAACAGGGAAGCGCGACACATAACACAAGCCGAGCGCAAGGGATCAGGTGCGATAGTAACGAGGAGCTGCCCGGGAGAACGGGACGAGGAGCCCTTTTGTAGAACACCCCACGCTGGCCAATGGCCGAAGATAACGCTCCTTGTAGACCGTGGTGAGGTCATGGGGTTCAGCTGTCTTTTGCTGTGCAAGGCGAGTCCGCCCACTTGTCCTTCTGTTCTTCTCTCTCCTTTCTCTTCTAAAGAAAAACAAGAGCAGATTCTTCATGATAACACTGTGAGTCAAGCTCGCTCGCTTCCAATCCCTGCGCTGTTATATAAGTCGAGAAGCTGGCGCTGAGCTGGTGTCTGAGTCAGTCCGTAAAATACATCCAGGCCCCGTCTGTCCAGTTTCCACTCATTTTCTCTCTTAACGTTTCATATGGAGGGGGTATTTGGAGGGCAGTTGTTAAAAGTACCCGGGCAGTCTGGTGAGACGTTGACATTGCACTGCTACACACTTTGGGATGAAATGAGGGTTTTATTGCTGTAATTGTTGGACTCTGTGACAGAACGCAGTGCTATTACCTTAGAAGGGACATGAGCTCCTTTTATAGCAGCACACCATATATAAACATCACAACTCTCTAAGCAGCAACAGCTATCAGCAATGTCAACATAAAAAACTAAATAACATACATACCCTACTAGTCAAATGTAGGATCACTTGCTTGTTTTTGTTAATTTTTTCCACGTTTTAGAATAATAATACTCATAGATATAGAGTTCAAATAAATACTGAACTATGGCAATAATGTGGTGACTAAAAATGACACTTTAGCATCACAAATTCTGCCTTTTGAGGTTCAACCCTGGGTTGCTGTTTCCAAAAAATTGTTTCGATTCATTGATTTTTTTAATCCCTACATTATATTTAACTCAGATATAAATGTTTACAATAATTTATATAAAAATAAATAGCAACATTTTTGTAAAAAAAAAGGTAAATAACAAAACATTTACCGTATGCTTTCTATGTAATTGGGATAAAGTAAACATCTGTAATGTATTTACATACATTTTTATGGGTGTATTTATGAAAAAATATTGCTGTGGGTCCTGCAAACACTGGCTGTGTAACAAAAACATGAACACCATACAAGGGAAAAGAAGTTCCCCCATTTATACTGGGCTTTATTATCTCCATTTCTTAATTATTTTGTCTAAGTCATCTATTTGAAATACTTATTTCCAAAAACACTTTTAGCTAGAAATGAAAAAATACTAATATAACTAATTTAATCAAAACATCTCAGCATGCCTGCAGATCCAAGTTTTTAATAAGAAGAATCCTTTTATTCCTTTCAGTCAAGTGATCCAAAATTTTGACTAGTAGTGTATTTGCCAGATTACACTAGAAACAGTTTATTCTGGACAGAGAATTGGTTTACGGATGCTGTTTCAAAGCAAAGAGAGAATGCACGTAAACCAAAAACATACACAGTAAACTTTCCTGAGAGTGGGACTCGACGCAAGCCATTTTTCCTGGATTGTGTGAGTACGATGACAAACAGGAAGAGTGTTTTCCTGAATCGGTGTTTGATGGAGGATGTTGGTGAAAGCAGCCGGTTTCTCACTACAGGTCTAAACAAGAACCCGCTGGCTTCTCCTCAGGTGGTAAACAGCACTTCCTGTGTGGTAGTCTGACAACAAAGTGCTACTTCTTCCATCTCCCCATCCCTAACTCTGATTTATGATGAAATATCCTGAAACCTGCCATACTAACACTTAAAACTCACAAGTAAAACGTGTACACATCTGAAAGAACTATCACTCAATGAATGCATCTGGAAACGACACAATAAGCAGTGCACAGTACACGATGATGACAAAAACTTACAAAATAATTCATTAGTTATGTGTTCCCTGGGGATCAAAACTCTAATACTCCATCTACCCGAACAAGCTTTCAGTAATTCTAGAAGAGAATCTGCATCCAGCATCTGCCCTGACAAGTTGAAACTTTGTGTCAATCCACAAAGAGAAAAAGTGACAAGAGCAAGCCATTTGTCTAAATATGGACAAAATCCGAATAACATGCAGCCCGTCGAGAAGAAGTTTCACTCCAAAGGGAAGTGGCTCATAATTCCCTCAAATATATGCTTTAGTCTATGTCAAAGGTCACAGAGTTCAGATTTGAAGACGGTAATTCTCACAGCCATTGCACATGATCACACTCATAGACATCTAGCAAGAGACACTCCCAAGAAAATAACTACACAACTATTAAAAGACAAAGTTATAAATGAAAGAGGGAGAGAGTGGGCATGTTTAAATAGCATTTTTGAGAATTTGACTCAAGCATATATCTAGTGACAATAACATTGTACAGTGACATTTCATACAATACAAGAACTTTTCAACGATGATCATAGTGCATCACCAAGGCACTAATGTAGTTGAGAAAGTTTGACATTTTGAGGCTCTCCCTTAAGACCCAATAAAATAATATTGTTACTGGAGAGCAAGTGCCCTGCCCTCCAACCATTCCTATACTTACGAGTGAATACAGGCCACAAGGGAAAATCTTGGGGTCCAAGAATATCAATCAGTCACCCATGAGTGTTTCTCTAGGCTCGGGTGGCCGGCCCACAATACAAGCCTGTGGCGCCTGTCCCTTTAACTGTCACCCTGCCGGAGACAGACATGCACGGAAGATAATAACAGCCTCTCCATAAGCCAGCCTGACGCATTAATATTGAAGTGCAGCTAGGCTAAAGTGGGCCACTACAGACAATCCCCACAGTCATGGCCACATAATCCAGCCGGAAGGAGAGAAAGCGAGGGAGGGCATTTTGAGACACTTGAGTCTTAAGGACACATTAGTATTTCCAAAACAGGACCCTCTTTTTATGCTTCCCGTGGGAAGAGCTCGTAAAGAAGCGTTAGGTCCCGTTATTGTGTGCGGGGGACAAAGTCACACCCAATCATACTGTCCAGGTGCCAACTTTCTCAGAAAATTATTTCACAGGAACGGTCTCGTCCGCCTCCTGCTGCTAAGCGGACAGATGAGGGTCCTTGTCAGAGCATCACGCCGGTGAGACAACAATTCCAAATGGAAACAATTCTAAATGCCAAGATCTTTATCCGGGTAAGACCTTCTTCACAAATTGACCCTATTTGTATAATGCAAGTCTTTACTTCCAGGAATCTGACACAGACAGAGACAAAGCATTTTGGTGTCTGGCTCAAGTGCAGAGGGTGGGGTTTCACAGCTGTGTGAGGAAAGAGTCACCGTGGCATCATAATTATGGCATCTTCAGTAAAATAACAGTATTTCCATTTCCTGTACATGGACGTTCTTTGCTCATGGCTTAGTGCCTTTTACCCATCAAGCCATTTCTGACTGGGTAATGGCTGAACAGTGTACAGATGACATGTTACAGTGGCAAGGTTATCATAGATTAGTAGAAATATTAAACCATTCCTGTTTGTTGAAATGAAATCAAATATTGGCATAAGTATTATTTAACTTTAACTAAATGAAAATTAGAAATAAATAAATAAACCAGTTGTTACTAAAATTAATATAAAGCGACATATAAATAAAAAATATATATAAAAAAAGACAATTCAAAATATTACTTAAACAACAATGAAACTGAAAACAGAATATAATAACAGAACTATAATAACCCTGTATGGTGCTTAAACATATATTTAAATATATATATTTTATTAATATGATTTTTTTCCTGTTAATCATTAATATATGAGATAAATATTACAATTGTATTAAAACTATTATATATTTTATTTTTATTTTTATTTACCTATTAATAATTAATATTTGAGATAAACATTACAATTATATTATTATATTAAAATTATTATATCTGTTAAAAAACATAATTTTATAAATGATAAAAATTATACAATAATGTTAATATAAAAAATTAACAATGAAAATAAAAATTTGTTTAAATAAAGAATAAAGCATATTCAGCGTTTACATACTTTTTTGGCATTCAAGTGGTGTCTGAAATAATAATAATTGCTCAACACCTTTTAACAGAGCGGCCGCAACAACATTTTAGATGTTTCCCTAATGGGATCTTATTTGAGGAGCTGTTTCTAGAAAAGAGAGGTGTGTCGGGCAACAATAAAGTAATTCAGACTCCTTATCTTAATCTGTCTCTTTCCCTGAAAGAGCCCCGAGCATGTACTCGGTGAGGAAAGATTATTTTGGCATTTTTCAAGTGGCTTCGGACCTCTGAGGAGCTAAGAGAGAAGGTGGAGATATTGCAGAAACAACATTAAAGCACAAACGTAAAGGCTCCTAGTTAAAACAGTCACAGGCAGTTTTTCTAAGCAGAGGGTGCCATCCCACCCTTCACCTGGATGGCACAAACCGACGTGCGATTACGACCGTAAGGCAGGAACCACGTCGATGACGTCGCAGGAAGTGGTATCGCAAAGGTGTGAACTCAACTCCCACAACACTGCAGGCTGCAACACCACAACAGTGCAGACGACTCGCTCGCTCGCAAGCACACTTACACATCCGCCCACATGCAAGAGCAAATCTCTATAGCTCTCTTTTAGCAAGGAGACAAAGGAAGTGAGGTTAAGAATGAGGAAGAATTGTTCTTTTTTATGTTTGCTCTGACTAGAGGGGCTGGCCCTAGCTTTCCGTCAGTGAAACGGGGGTCTGCCACACACACTTGAGCTCAGAACAAACACTGAATAATAGTTCCAGGCTTGGAAACTCTAGGTTCCACTGGAGGAAAAAGAAATGGAGAAATAAGCCTGACCAAATGTTACCAATGGAAAAGCTGGGCACTAGCACGCAAACGCAAATTTTTTTGCACAAACAAGCTCAAAGCACATTCTGATGGCATTGTAGTTTTTCCCCTTGTTGCTACGAAGTCTCTTTGAAAAATGTTTCAAGCTTCTTATCCTAGCAAAAGGAAAGGGGAAAATCAGCCGTTTCCATGTCATAACAATACGAGTCCTCTCCATGGGCACGTTTATTTCCAAAAACAGGTCTATAATGTAACCTGACCATGACTTTTCTTTTCCAAGAGACACAACTACATCACAACGGCGGCGCAGAAAGGACGAAACCTCTCATTCATAATTTCTCCCCGCAGCGCTGGGACCGAACGACTCAATAAGAAATGAAGATAATTGTTTTTCCAGTTCCACTGACAAGTGGCCGTGCCATTCCGTGTGCCCACGTGTTCGGTTTAGCTTGTTCCGTACCATGTTCGTTTTGCAGCCGCCGAGTCTCGTGTGATACCAGGGGACTACGAACAGTAAAAACAGATCGGGTTGAAGCATGAAGTCATGTTTGGCTCACAGGTCTGCTGATAAGGCGGCACAAAACGGCCTGTGTCTGCAGGTGCTCAAATGAACTTCTGACATGATCTTCAACAGATGTGAGACACAGAATTTATATAGATCATCTAGAATGACTGCCGTATTAAAACCACTTTATACTTATAAATATAACTATATTACTATAAAAACGCTTTAAATTTACTTTGTTTTTACAATGACTTGTGCACTCGGTGTCACTCAAAAGTAAAGGACAGTTTTGCCCATCATCGCATCGCCACGAAAACAACATCCATGCCCAGACCCAAATCAACGGCTTTTAATCCGAACGACTGTGGCAGCTTCACCAGCTAGTTCACTTGAAATTATGCCTTAAAACTAAAATTACAAATGTACTTCTTGTCTCACGCTCAATCAGCCTGATCATTCATCTTAAGTGCCAGACACAAAACCTTTTCTTTCCATTTTCTGCACGCACAAACATGCAACCGAAAGTGATGCTGGATGGGAGGAAAGTTCAGCTGATGTCATAAACCGACTCTCGGGGGAAAAGCCGTGTTCCAGAGAATCTTATCCAGACACTGAAGTGCTTGCCTCAGCCCTTTGTCCTCAGAGATCTGTGCAGAAGTCCCGCTCTTTATGGCACTGTGGGAAGTTAAGCGGGCAGGGAACACAATTTAATCTGACCTAGTGTAAAACAAGACGAAAAGAAGACGATGCGGTTACGCAACACCCAAGACACCCTTCCTTTGTATCTCTGACAATGCGGACCTGCTCATGAGGGTCCGCCGCTGAACGTGGTTGGGTCCCTTGGATGATCATGTGTGTGCGACTTACATAACAGTTCCTGCGCTGTCTCACCGGGCGGAGGGATGTGTGTGTGCTCCGTCGTGTGTGTATCAGAGGGGTGGAGGGGTACACTAGCTTCTCTGTTAAGCGTCTGAGGTCACTGCTGGCCCCCATCGCAAACACGTCCTCATCATCTGGCCCGAGCGCGATCGCACACATGAGGCCTCTTGAAAATTTGAGTGTTTATGTATGCCTGTACGTGCAAATCTGTCTTGGGTGTGCGTGAGTCCCAGGAGAGCTTGTTTGTACATGTGTATTTACATTTACCCCTGGAGACGCATCAGACTAGGGGTACGAGGAATAAATAAACATATCAACAAACGAAACCACATAGGCAAACATGCCACGGCTGCTTTTCTTCCCATTTTTTCCTGCGTTCTAGCCCAAGAGCTGGCAGCGGAGATCAGTGGTCTCATTGATGAGTGATCTTCCAGCCCCACTGAGACATTGAAGAACAGCAGCCTCAGAGAGCATGAATGATTATAGTTTTCCCACAATTCCACGGGGTGCTGTCCACAGCACAACAACATCAAGGGTGTTGTTAAAGTCTTTTCAGCGCCTCGCTTCTACCTTTGCAGTATTTCATTAATCTTTTGTAAGTCTGTAATATTTTCTAAAAACAACAAAAACGGCCACGTCATGCAGCGCATGATCGAGACGTTTCTGGATAAATATAGAAAGGAATGGCCAAATAATTTGTCATCACTAATATTTACGAAAACTGTTCCGGGAACTTGCTAAAGCTGCCACGTCTTTCCAGCACCTGATTATGACGTCTTCATATCGGGTGAATAAAAACAGGAACAACCAAACAACATGTAAACTGTGATAATACCAAAAGATGTAAAAAGAACTGGTAAAGCTGCTACGTCACAGCTATACCTGATTTACACATCTTTCTATAATCCTAAAGTAGTTTGAGGACAAATATAGAATAGGGAGGCTAAATATTTCCAAATTGGATTGTAACACTTCTTAAGCAAAACAAGTTTGAGCTCATTTTATCCCAGATCATCTCTCTACATAAAGTACCTCTGTTGTGAAATGCGACCACAGGTACGTCAAATCTGCTGGGGAATCTCAGACGTACACGTCATACGGCACATTCCAAGTGTGCTAAAACGGATTTCAAGGAAAAGCAAAATATCTGATACCATTGTTTTATTTCACTTTGAAATCCTGACACATTTTTTCCTGAATAACCTTAGTCATGTGTCAGACACTGATAATAAAAGCATGTGATTTCTATGTAAAACCCAGTGTTGCCACACAACATCAGTCGTAGTGCTGTTTTTGTTCACGTTCGTGACTGCAGCTGTCGTGGTTTTCTACTGTATCATTCTCGTAAAATGTTTTCTGACAAACATAAACCCGCAGCCACTCATTTCAGCTACAATCAAGAAGGCACAACCATTTAAACTAAGGTCTGGCATTGAAACCCTCTGTTCACCCCCCGTATTACACAACCTATCCTCTTTCACGACACGTTAGAAATCTATCAACAGTTCCTTTACAATTCACAGTGCCACAAACAATTATTCCTCAACCGCCGTTTAATTAGTTTTGGCGGAGAGCGCAAGACTGTCTGACCCGGCAGCTTGTGAGGTCATAATCCGCCATACACACACACACAACAAAATGCACAAATTATACGCCACTGCATTGTCAGGGGTGCTTGGGAGAAAGAGCATACCAGTTTTTTATACCGCTATTAAACGGGCCATGAAGGGCCACCCTAAGTTGTCTCGGAAGGAGGCCCCCCAGCCAGGAATGCAGCGGCCTTGCCGCCCAGGGCATCTGGGCGCCGGAGCCACCTCACCGGAGGAATTTCTAGCCTTCATATAAAACTGATAATGGGATGTGTACTCAGCGGGAGTGGAAAATCAGAGGTGCGTTACGAGGTTTTCCACATTCCTCCCTCTCCGTGGGCCAGACATGCGTGTCCAGCATATGTTTGAGTCTGGGAAGAGTGTGTGACGATCCCTGCGTGTTTATGCCTAGCTGGGATATCCCCACAGGCAGTCCACTGCTGGTGTGAGTTCCTATATGCTTTTTGAGGTTATACTTAGGCACTTGGCAACGCTTGGCAGACACTACCAATTGAGATATTACATATCACATCGGATCTTTTTCTTGAGCCATCAGTACAGATCTAATGCCCTGTGAGGTTTGGTTCTTGAAGGCCACATCCTGACTGACGCAACCAATGGCTGGATTCACCACACTAATATGCAACTGTGAAGCCAAAAACTGATACCCCATTTCACCAAAGACGTCTTTTTACTTCCAACCTAGGCAGCCACGGCCGTCTCCATGGGTCATAAACACAGACAGAAACCAAAGAAAGATCTAGTTTCTCCCTCTGCTGAATGACTTTTGTTCGGTGGGGCTGTTCGCGGACGGACGGGTGGAAGTTGTCACAGAGCGATCTCCCATGTGTTGGCCATGAGAGATGGCCAAAGTGAACCGCATTCAATGTGATATAAGGAAATCAGCTCTCGCCGTTACCATATTTTACAGCAATTTTCGAATGTTCCGACTATGTTCTGTATCAAAATAACAATTTGTGTCAGGTCTAATGTTGCAATTTAACATAATTGAAAGTAATTCAGTATATTCCAAGACATGCATTACATAAAATTGTGAACTTCAAATTGCACAACTACTAACCCGATGCTAAAAGTGTACAGCGAGTCACTTCTCATTTAACTGTTTACATGAGATACAATATCAGGTCAAGGATGCAATTTTGATCACAAAATTCTTCTCACCCCTTAAAGCGACAGTTTTAAAATAAAGATTCGGTTTACTAACCCCCGAATTGTTCCAAATCTGTATAAATGTCTTTGTTGTGATGAATACAGAGAATGATATTTGGAAGAAGGCTTGTAACCAAACAGTTCTTAGTAGAAAAGATTACAATGGTGTCAAAAGAGCCCCAGAACTGCTTGCTTTCCTACATTCTTCAAAATATCTTCTTGTGTTCAACAGAACAAAGAATTTCATAAAGCAATTTTTTCTACGATGGTAGTCACTGGGGTCCAAGAACTGTTTGGTGACAAGCATTCTTCGTAACATTCATCAGAACAAAGAAATTTATACAAATTTGTAACAACTTGAGGGGGAGTAAATGAAGACAGACTTCTCATTTTTGGGTAAACCGTCCCTTTAAGCAGAAGAACTTTTGCATATTCAGACATTTCAATGGTCACCGAGCGTCACGAGTCTGTCCATATTTAAGTGTCATTCTAATACATTATGTGGTCAGATCGGTCTCTCACAGTAATGAGGGCTTCCATGCTGGTGGCTACTTTTTCTATTTGCTTCCCTCCGTCTTTACACTTACTTCTACACTACTTTCTCTTCATCCCCACACACACACCATGTGCCCCACGGCAGCATTCACAAACTCCTGCGGTTTTTAAATAGAGCAGTGCAATCTCAGTCACAGCAACCCACGGCTGCTGCCTCTCCATCTGCCTGCTCCTTTTTTTTCCACATTTCCTTCCATTTCTTCTCTGTCCTCTCCTCTCTCTGACTCAACTCGCCGCTTCCATTCAGAGACTAAAAATATAAGTGAGGCCCTCACCTTGCCGCGCTGTCAGAGCGTCAGAGCATCAGTGGGCTGAATAAACATCAGCTGTGCTCCTCTTGTATGGTAAAAGATTTAGGTGAAGTCTATGCGAGTAACCTCTCGCTTTTCCATTAATCAGATACATCTTTGTTTTGAAAACTCCTTTTGGAAAGAACTGCCATGGGTATCAAGGGCATCTTTCCATTTTAACAAAAACCTCTATGGTATCCTGGTGTCCTTAAAGGGATAGTTCACCCAAAATGTTGTCAGTCTGTCATCATTTACACACCCTCTTGTCATTTCAAACCTTTATGACTTTCTTAATACTGGAGAACACAAAAGAAGATGTTTTGAAGAAAGTTGGTAACTGAACAGCGCTGGGGTCCGTTTAACAACATTCTTCAAAATATCTCCTTTTTGTGGAAATAAGAAAGCCTTGCAGGTTTGAAATGACAAGTGGGTGAGTAAAAGACGACGGAATTTTTATTTTTGGGTGAACAATCACTTAACAGGTTCTTAACCATCACCCCCTCCCCTAAAAACAAAAAGGAAAAGAGCAGGAAAGACAAGTTCTGTATTGCCTATAAAATCCTACGGCCAGCGTTGAGTGACTCAGATGCTGGATGAGATGTTAATAGGGTGCAGTCTACCAGCTCCGCTAGTAAAGCCAGATTTTTTTCATCTTAATAATGAAACCCGCAGACCATGGGAGAGCGCAGGGAGTCTGAGTAAGATCAAGGGGCCTCAAAAATCTATGTAGTTTGGAATAAAAAGTGATGAGAAATACTAAAAGCATGACTTGAAAGGAAGGCGTTTAATTTGGTCAAAACAATAACAGATTAAGCCACGGTGTGAGTTCAGATGAGGTCTTTGGATGAATTTATGCCTGCAATAAAAGCCTATAAATATACGTTACTAAACGTCAGAATCTGTACATGGGATAGATCTGGATCGTAAATTGTTTTTATGTGAATCTCTATCGCCACAAACAGATTTTCCGGCATAAAAGCTGCCAGGAATGCGCTCGATTCGGGCCAGCGGAGACAGGTGGTCTCACCTGCGATTCAAGTGTTACGCCATGGAACAAAAACCACTATTTTCCTGGCTGTTCTCATGCATCCCTATCACCTCCACATGAGGTTCCTCCCACTCTTTCGATCGCTCCTTTTATACTCATTTCGCAAAATCTGGCTGAAATTTGCCAACCCTGCAAGGCTTCTCACCTCAACGCCGGCCAAGCGCCTTGGTACTGCTCTCATTTAAGAGTATCTCGCTGTTGTCTTTTCATCCTTTCGCCTGAGAATGTCACGAAACTCTCTCTTGCTCTCTGTGTGATGTCTTAGCTGACCCCAGGCCTGGGCTAATGTCAGTGGGCCATCTGTGATAGGAACCCTGGGGCCCAAGTGGCAGAGGGCCACATGCCAGCCTGCCCACTTCCTGACTCGAGCCCACACACTGGGGCTGGCCGCAGCTCTGCCTGCACACACACATGCACACGAACACAAAAACGCTGCTGGCAGGCAGAATTTATTGACGACACGCCACGCGCTCAAAACAGGCAAGCGGTCAGTTTCACAAAACCCACGAGTCACTCAGCTGCTTTTCTGTTTTGTTTCGTAGACTAAGTGGAAGAGGATAACAACAGCAATCACACGGTTATGGGTTTGATTTTAAGTGAATGCACATAAAAATAAAGCGCATTTAAAAAATTATAAAAATTGGTCAAACACATAATACGATCATTTAAGTCAGTGAATATCAACATCATTGGAATCTCACCCCCAGATCTTGGCTTTTCACCTTCTCGCACTCTCACCAAAGTGTGAGTCATGCAGTGTTTGCCCATTTGGCACAGGCTGGGTATCTAGGTCTCTTTGTTTGCTATCGTTCTGGCATTGGCCCGGACCAAACAGAAGGTATAGCGAGCTTAGCCCAGTCGGAACCTAGACCATAGACACAGAGAGGGGACACAGTCAGGGTCTGTCCAACCTCTATCCACCTCACACTCTTCTGGCACTCGGATCAGTGACATTTGCGTCACGGGGCACAGCTAGAGTAGGTCTGAATGAAACCCCAAGCCTTCATAATGAAAACCTGGCCATGTTGTTTCGATCAGACTGAGTTTGTCCTGTAGGTTCATAATGACAGAAGCATATTTAAATGATGATAAAACTAAATGAACAACCTGATGGCTTTGCTCCCGACGCATGGTTTTAGTCAAAATAGAACAGCAATTTAAAGTGGGCCATCTGCCTCCAAGCTTCTGTACAACAAATGATTCATAACACTGTCGTGTAAAAAAAAACATGGAAATACACAAACCATAAAATCCGCTGTATTTTGTTGCTCAAAAAATTGTAAATACCTGCTCTTTAGTACAGGGTCACTGAAATGTATAAAATGAAATTAAATGGAGAAGATAATTTAACAAGTTGTTGCACTGGAATTGCAAGGTTCCATCGGCTCGGAGCAGTTTTGAAAAAACAAGCATCAAAGTTTTTGCATTTCACTTGACTCTGTAGTTTTTATTTTAAAAAGTCCCAAAATGTACACAATAATGTCACATAATGTTTATATAAATTGTCAGAGAATATGAATATGCAAATAACTCAATTTTTTTTTACAAAAATGTCAACCTAATAATTCCAAGGCAACGAAATAATGAATGGCTTATAAACAGGAAGTGAAATTCAACAGCGCCTAAATACAAGACTACATTTGCCTTCATATATAGCATCTAATGCTGCTCCAGGTTAGGTCTTCACTTTTGCTGACCTTGATGGTCACCATAGATTCATTCAGGAGCACCAATTGCAAGTCTGTTTCATCCGTATCTGTCAACACATGCTACTTGAGAAAAAGGGGTATCTGTGTCCCTTCAAAGACACTTGAGAAATCAAGAAAAACATTTGGGCGGATATCCTGATTGTCTCTTTCACTCTCTTCAGCAGAGGGTGGAGCATCCCGGCACAAGGTCATAGAGGATTATTCCTCTCAGGTGCCTCCTTCCTACAATCTCTACAGCTCTCTCCATTCAATTCAGATGGGTTTTGTCTTTAAATGCAACTGCTTACAGCTGAACCAATGAATGGAGGGATGTAATGGCCATGCAAAGACTCCTTGTTTAACATCCATTTCTTTCTAGAAAAGCAATGATAATGCGTCATGATCAGAAGGAACATGTGTATTAATGTGTGAAAATCAGTGGAAAGCCTTTCAGTGAAAGAATTCGAAGAAATCACTTAAAAGAGGAAGCAAATTTTTTTTACAAAGTATATAAAGAAATGGGACACAAGCTCAGATCCTAAATAAAGTGCAGTACAATTGGGAATCTTATTGATCAGTCATTTCAAAAACTCGAGCACAAAATAGGAGCCCCCTTCTGAGAGTTTCTGGGTACATAGATTCCATGTGTGACATCCCTAAACACAAACAGCATAAACAACGTGGCAGAAAACAAGAAACAAAGAATGCAGTGCCCTAAACCTGGACACAATTACTTCCTGTCCCGCTGCCAAGGCAGAAATGTACGAATGCGTCTGACTCAGGTTGTTTTGGACAGGGGTCTGCTGTAATCCCGAGAGTGCAGAGGCGGCAAGTGAACATCACATTACTCTTGTACTCACAAGAAGACAGAGCTCCCACTCGGGTAGGTAATTGCTTTCCCTCTGCCGACAGGCCAGCACGTCACCTTAGGAAAGAATCTGCCACGGCGATCAGGCTTCCCTCCCCTCACACGCTTTCCTCAAAACCCAAAAGTAAACACAAAGACGATCTAAACAATGGAACGTTTGCAAACATGACGCCGCTTCACCTGAGCGTTCTCGCAAGAAGCTATTGATATTCCTCTGCGCACGTCGAGCGGGGCATTTCCCGAACTCCGTCAGAGAGATGCCGCTGCGGTAGAAAATTCAGAGCAATGAGATACTAAAGTCAGAGTATTTGTGAATGGAAAATGCTTTAGCACACTTGGCAGGGTGGTTCATTCCTCTGCTATCAGACGGGAGTATTACAGTTCTCCCGGCATAGGCGGACACATGAGGAGTAGGAAGAGGAGGGCTCTCCGGACCTGCATCGACAGACTCATCTCAAGGTCACTGTAAACTCAGGGTTCCCCCGATGTCTGCATTTCTGAATCGCGGGTGTGTATTAGTGTGGATTTCACGCATTGAAAGATAATCGCTTTTGTAAGATACATAAGTGATGTCTTCTTTAAGAACGAGGGCTTCTAACGCGAGAGATATATGTGCCTGTGACGTCCGCCTGGTGTCTACGTGGTGTTTCCCGGGTCTTATTGTCAGAGCTTTCCCTCACATTAATTATTCCATGCTCATAAATCAGACCGCTGCATGGGGGAGGTAAGCATGTCAGCAGTTAGGTAAGACGCATTCTGCAAACAAGCATTTTTATCAATATTTCCCAGTGGAATTGATAGACGAGGCATGTGAACCTGGGGGGTAAGGTAGGGGGTGTCCCTCCATCTGACATTCCTGCACAAGCTTCGCAGACAGATGCTGCAAGTCTACCAATCACCCACAACTGTAACGCATAACAACAAGTGTATGTCTATGATCTGAGACAAGAACGAGACAATCTCTTTCTCAATCTATGGAAGCAGATTCCTAACAAACTCAAGGTGATACCACTCTGTTATTATCAGACAGACATGGCAGCAATAGCTCAGCATGCGAGCTGGTCGAGGAAAGCAAGCGGAGACTCTCTCTCTCACTGACAGCCTACCGCAGCCCTGTCTGCTGCTCTCAGACAGCCACGAATGAGACACTGCACTGCCTGTCCACGGTCACATCATCCCTCTGTCAGTTTACTACCACAGACAGGGACATCACCTCGCTTTTCAACACTAGATGCATTGACAGACACAGAAAAGAAGTGAAAAAAATACAGATTTGAGAACCAACCTGGCTTCTCAAGGTCCTTGGTCATCCACAACATTCCCCTGATCTTGAATTCCCCTTGTCCATTCTAGGAGGTTAGGAATAAAACATCAGCCAGGCAGCCGAAACTCCCATCAATCAGAAGGCTCTCGCTGATAGAGCGTATACTAGGAGACCTACTGATGTAAGCTAGTCACCAGAGAAATACCCAGTCGTGACGCATATCCAGGAACAAAAATAGCACTGGGGCCCCTAGAGGGGTAATTCGACAGGCAACGCTAAGAGGTACTTTTGCAGTCCCAGCTCTGCTGTTTTTGTGCCTACTCACACAAGAGATTTTGATTCACAAAAGCTGGACTTGACCAGAAATAAAAGGGTCAGGCCACTTGGGTACGGGATGGGGATTAGAGGCAGCTTTTGTATGCTTGCATGAGTATTTGTGTGCAATGACACAGAACGTCTTATCGGTCTGTGCTTTAATTCCCATCCAGCATCGGTGCCTATGACCTGGGGATTGTCCAAAGAGCGTGTATAACAACAAGGTATCACCGCTGCTCCCCCTTCCACCCCTCCCGCAGCGTTAAAAATAGCTCACCGGGCTAATTCTTACAAAATCCCTTTATAGATGCGCTTTCACCGCTCGCTCTCGGCTAGCCCAGATACTGATACGATTAGCCTACAGATCATGACGTGTAGGGTGTCTGCGCAGGGGATATTTTCACTACGCCAGAACAAATTATTACATTGTACAGAAGTGCACTGCGACATTCCCAAAGAGAGGAAGATCAGAAAACCTGCTGAGCAAACACTTCTGGCCAATCCTTCGCAGCACACAAGATTAATTCTCACGCTAATATATTTACCTCTGCTCCATGCGTCTTGAGTGACAACAACACGGCCCTTTTGAGGGTCACTTGGACGGCTCACAGCTCGAGAGTTATGTTCATATTCCGCACAGCTGCGGCGGCATTCCAGAGAGCATTTACTCAATCGCTGGGACGACATCGAGCTGTCAAGAGCCATCATGATAACCATCCCGGTAATCCCAAAATGCATCAGTTAATCACATATCTAAGCTAAACATACCCAGCTACCCAGCAGACTTTTGCCCCTTACCACAGAATCCAATTTACACAGCTAAATATATATGACCAGCGCTGACCTCTAGAAAGACACTCGGTGAGTGACTGAGAATCTGGCCGGCTAGGAGGTGAGATCCCCGTGGGATCTCCTGTTAAGAGACGTGGGGAATAAAAAATGGAACTGGGTCCATGGGGGTTCACGCTCACTGTTGGAACAAGTTTCTCTGTAAACAACTCTTCTGGATAGGGTACTTTTAGAATCTCCAAATGGGGCACCACATTAAAATGTGTTTGTAGACCCTTCAATTGATTAAGATGGGTATCAAAGGTCTGCTATGCTGTGTAATTGCATTTTATAACAAAACTGCCATGCAGTGGGAGGTATAAATTATTTTGAGAAAATGAGATGTGTAAACCAGACAAGGTGTGTTTACAAAAAGAGAACATCTGCTTAATGTGGGGAAACACAGCAGGTTTCATCAACATCATATTGTTTGTTGTCTTAACTTCCAAATCAAATCAATTATTCATCCAGTAACACTGTTCACATACATACTGTTTATTCTACATACACACATACATTTCCTCTAAAAGAAACACCACATAATAGTGGAATTCTTATTGCCAACTAGGCAACTAAAGTTTCATTAATATTTAACTGCTCTGAATGTGACTGCCCGTGATCTAAAAAGAGCCTTGGTGTGTAGTCCACATTGCAGGTCCAAGGCATTACAAATGTTAGACAATGTGCCGAGTGTGAATGATTTGCTATTGATCTGAAAGTAAATAAAAAGGCACTACTCTGATGGCTAGCAAGACCGAGTCAACATTAAATGAGACAGTGGAATAATGACAACCAGAAAGTTTTCAACAGTCAGTGAGGAGATAACAGTTTAAGACAGGTTAAGACAGGATCTGAATGGACGTCTGGCTGTTCCTTCGCATCGCCCTAAGTAAAAAAGCAGGCTGACAGCTCTATGGCCCAGGGACAATAGAAGGGGAAAAAGATCTCAGCTGGCATTACTGCTGAATGAACAGTTTAATGGCTGAAGTGACGCTCTGGACATTTGCCAAGCTGCCAGCGCTTCTCTAATCAGCGGCGGGCTGCGATTAGGGGAGGGGCATGGGGGAAATGAAGGATCCTCCCGTCACCAGAGTGAACTATGCTCACCGAACCCCTGGCTGGGATTTGCTTCCAGTGGAAGATTTCCCTCTTTGATACTAATGACAAATCTACTGTTCAACCTGTTTGATAAGCTATTTTTTGGTCTGATTGTTTTCTGAGGTTACTCTTACCATCTCCAACCTAGATGATGTGTTGCAATTTATTAGCCATAGTATTATAAAAATGAACATTGCTACATCCAATGGTGAAGTGAAAAACTTCCACCTACATTCCCACAAATGAATCATGTATTATGAGATAAAATGAACAGCCTTTTTCAATATCTGTGAGTAAAATCAATCGTAAGGCTCCCCGAGGACGTTTCGTGCAGTTTATCTCAAGTCGACATTTCATTTGAGGACAAAACTCATAGCTCATAGCAAGCTAGAGGTATCTGGACAAGGTTTATGGCCAGATGGTAATGACATTCTGTAGATGTCATCAACCTGCTCTTCTCACATGGTGCACGACTATAGCAAAGTAACAAAACTTGTAAAAGAACAATACAAATTCTGAACAGATACTGAAATTGCAAGTAACGTTTAACAGTGAAACGGACCTTAGGTTAATTGAGAACTTGAATTCCACTAGTACATCTTTACGACATCAATAATTTATATTAAGCAATGCTGTAAGTATTGTATTCCCATCAAGTTGTACAAGGAGAGACATCTTCTGATATCTTTATCAAAGTGGTTTTGTTTTAATGCTGAATAATTGAACATTTCTCAGTAACAACGTGCTTGCCTCATACCACTGCTGGCTTTCTTTGTTATCTATTTGTGAAGCCGTAATGAAAATGTCTGAAGCGTTAAAAAGTTCTGAACGGAAATAAGGGATGTTTTGTCTCCACGCTCCGATGACAACAGAAGCTTGTGCCTTCAGGAACCATCAATCCTCGAGTGTGGGAATCGTTGAGAGAGCGTAAAATTGTATAGAACTAAAAAAAGGAAATGAATCAAGCCTCTTTTACTTTATCTGTCATTCATTTATGCCTGCTGCAACCGCAGCTACTGGAGTTGTAAAAGATAACGCATGTTGGAAATAACGCAATACCGGATAACTAGAGCGGAGTAAATTGGAAAGCAACCTGCGCTGGGTCTCATTTGTAATGCTGCACAGTACTTTCCATCCGATCCCTGAAGCGCATCAGAGGGAGAACGCGGCCTTGCCAACTGCTCATAAACAAGTGCACATGAATCACACAATTAGAGCATGTTAACATGCGATCGCTAAAGAGGAGCTCTCAGATTCACTAAGTGATTACCTTGAAGGTGAACTGATGCATCAAAAGCACACCTATAATCTAACTACAGTACTGCGAATACAGAGTGATTTTGAGTGGATGTACTGGAAAAAGAAACTACTAATCTGAGCCATAATGACCAAACCGTAATATACCGAGATTAACCTAAAGCTAATTTGACCACAGATCGGAATGGGTAACTGGGGCTTGTTGAAGTTTTATACAAAGTTTTCACTTTTCATTCTGTATAAACACATCTTATAGTCTTAAAACTAAAGTATAAGAATAATGATTTTTTTTAACATTCCCCTGTTCATTAAAGGCATTGTTCAGCCAAAAACACAAATTATTTAGTCGTTTACTCATCCTTGTGTCATTTCAAACCCATATGGCTTTCTTTCTTCTGCAGAATGCAAAAGAAGATATTTTGAAGAACGTTTGTAACCAAACAACATCATACAACATCATTTCTCAAAATATCTTCTTTTGTGTTTCACAGAAGAAAAAATCCTACTGAGGATTTGAATGACACAGAACAAATAAGAAGAAAAAAATCCTAAAATAGCAGAAATGTAAGAGGTAATGTACAAAAAAAGTTATAATAAATAAACTGCATACATTTTTTAACATTTACAACACGTAGGACAACCTTTTCCCCAAAAATATTTTGAAAACCGGGAAGCCTTCCTTCACTATATTTCCAGAATACATGTCTGTTTACTGACATATAGAGACCTTGTGACATCAAGACATAGTTTACCCAAAACAAAAATGAATATACTCAACAGCATATTTATATCCATTCATCACAAAATACGCATTCTAAAAATCTTGCGGCACAATGCTTGACAAACGACTTCATACTTTGCATCCCACAACGTAAAGGCTAATTGTGCAACAGATGATTCATCACCTTCCAAGCTAAAGGGTGTATTAAAATCCAAATTAAACAAGTCTTCTACTCAACACACTGCAGTGCCTCAGTCACACATTTCTGACATCTCACTTGAGGCCTCCATGAACCGAGCAGGAATTCATGTCAGTGCTCCATTTGACCTTTCAACCCCGACGTGACTCACGCCAGGAGTGATTCTCCTAGGACGCCCTGAGGGAGTTTAAGGCGGCTACGTGTGTGTAGTCTGACAGGCCATGCGCAAACGCTGATAAAAACAGTCACTCAGCAGCTATTCCAAAACAAACAGGCTCTCATGCGAGCACTGCACAATTGCTCAGTGGAGTGAAACACTCAGTGCACCATCAGGGACCTGCTTTCTCCTGTTATGCAACCCGGGAACATGTTTTCCTGCGTGCAGCGCTCCCTGGCAGCTGTCTTTAATTTCGCCAAAGGAAAAAATGGCAAAAGCAGCCCTCTGGAGCGAACAGGCTCTCCGAGCTTACTCCCCAGAGCACTTCTTTTAGCGCTCCGTCATTCCATTGGGTTCAAGTTCCACGGCTGCACCTGTTGCGGCACAGGGAAGGAGCGGAGTGGGCACGGCCACCCCAAAGAGTCCCTTCGCCCACCTTCTAGCAACACAGTGTCCGTTTACAAAAATCGCTCAGACAAGCACGACCAATTTTAGCCCTGGCCCTATGTCAGAGCTGGGTGATGTTGGGAAAGAACACTGGGGGCTTCCCAAACAGAAGACCCCCTGTTGTGCTCAATTTCCCCTTTGCTTCCCCGAACCAAAACACATTGCGGTGCAGGTGACTCACCCACCGCCGCCACGGCCGGCGCAAGAACAGGACTTCTATTAAAAGTACACTGCAACAGATTCGGCTTTGTATGTCCCGTTCAGCCTCCGATTCAACGCCCAGCACCGGATACAATTCGTCAGGGCATTGAAAAATGACCTCAGATGACGGGTAATTTGAGAAATTATATTTTTCCACTTCCGAACAATTACTGTGAATAGAACATTAGTGGCTGAAATTAACTCAATTGCTCTGACAACACGTTTGAGCTGAACGCGAATTAAAAAGAAAATGTCAAGCATGACATCTAAAGGCACAGATTGCTGAGGGAAACTGCAGGAGACTTTCATCAACGGACGTGCATCAATCTCTACATTTTACAGCTTAGCACAATCTGTTTTGATCTATGGTTGTAAATTTAAGCAATTGTTATTCTTCAGTAAGAAGGCTGCACACAAGTCTGAACAGACGCGTAAGTGAAGAAACAATATCTTCATCATTCAACATTAAGCATGATTTTTTTCTTCTCTAAATTTGTAATAAACAATCTGAAGAAAAATACACAGGATAAAATGCTTAGTTTAACAGTAAGGCCACAGATTTGTTTTACTGTACAGTCCATTGGTATCATAAATTCCTCGTGGTGCTAGCATCGAAGAGTGGGGGTAAAAAATGCAATAAAAATAAGTGAATGAAACCCCATAACGGATCCCATATTTGTACTAAGTGCACCGAACAGAAAGAATTTGCGATGTTATCATACTGTGACCCACGCGACTATAACAGTGCATTACCAGGTGCTGATTTTCACCCCTAGACCAACAGGCGCTTAGCGGCTAAACTCTCTGAATTCTTTGCTGCACGTCCAAACTCAAAAACGTGTGGGCTTGATCCTGGATGACCAGTAGGACATATCAAACATATTACTGGTCTCTAAAAATATTCCAGGCTGTCCCATGGATGTCCCTGAAAGGCCCTGGAAAATTCTCAGAGCCATTAATATTGTCTAAATGCATATCGGTGGTTGCGTACAAGCAGATGTTCAGAAAGGTTAAGTGTTGCAATGTCATTCCTCACTACTGTGACCTATGTAGAGCGTGTAAAAATGACTATTATTCCCGTTCTTTCAGCTCACAATATATCACCAAGAAACCACTGCGGTGAAAAAATGTGAGCCTGCCTGCATGTGAAAACCCAGCTAAAGTAACTTTTTAGCGATTAAGTATTTTCTACATAAAACTATCCAACATAATGTAAAGAATATCCTGTAAAAATATAATCATGATATCTTTAAAGGGATAGTCCGGCCAAAAATAAACAATGTCAATATTTATTCACCTTCGAGTTGATCCAAATCTGTGTGCATTTCTTTGCTCCGATGAACACAGAGAAAGATATTTGGACGAATGCTTGCAACCAAACAGTTCTTGGACCCTTTGACTACCATGGAAGGAAAATTTACTTTATGTATACATTTTTTGTTATTTAAAGAAAAAAGGATATTCTAAAGGATGTTGGACAGCAAACTGTTCTGGGGCACTTTTGACTGCCATCTACAATTTTCCTACTATGGTAGTCAATGGGGTCAAAGAACTGTTAAGTTACCAGCATTCGTCAAAATCTCTTTCTCTGTGTTCAACAAAACATAAATATTTTTACACAGGTCTGGAACAACTAGAGAGTGAGTAATTCATTATGGGTAAACAATCCCTTTAATATTGACTGAGTAAAGTCATGTCAAAGATGAAATCATAATGAATTTAAGGACTGAAATTAAACTTTAATGCTCACAAATGGTCACCATAAACCGCAAAATCTGGACATAAGCTGATCAGACAGGTGAAGTTCAACAGAGGACTAATTTTTAAGGATTATGAATCTGTAAACAGAGAGGCTGAACATCATTCGTTTGTCAGGAAAGAACAAACAAATTAAGCTCTGTCAATGAACTGGCCTACAGTATATCTCTGTGGAAACGTGATCCACTCACACAGTGGTTCCTGGTCACAAGCTCCCCCCGCTAAGCAGCCCCCCCCCCCAGATTCCACTACAACCTTAAAGTTCATGGCTGTTCACTTCTGTAAAAACCTCAGCCTGCATTCACACACAGTAATTTTCTCATGTCAAGAGAATGAAACGAGTAAGCGATTTGACTCACAAGACTATGAGAACATACACCAGAGTTGGGTGTATCTCTGTTATCTCATATTACGTTATAAAATCATGGCCAGGTCATGACACACTTAATGTTCAAGTTGTAAAGGACACAAATGTTTCTCTCCTTAGGGGTTATTATGTTGCAGCTCTTTTCCAGTCAAATATTTGGAAGCTGGTTCCATGCCATGAGCTTGTTAACGTCTATTGTAAACCTCTTCGCTTTCGGGAAAAGAAGTGAGTCACTGATGCTTACAGCAATTACCTAAACAATCAACCAGACTTGTTAGTTTACAAAGAACACTGTAGTAGAAAACATCTTGAATTGATTTTCTCATAAAGGGTTTTTGACAAAATAATCATGCGCAAGAAAGATGCGGCAACTTCACAATGACTCCAAAACACCTTTGCTACGACTAAATGTTTTTTTTAAGATTTGTTTTTTAAACTACCTGTAAATCTTGTATTTCTAATTTATCAGTCCATTAAAACACATGATATTTTAACACTTTACATCAATGTTGTATTTGCAAGCATTGGTAACTGCATTAGCGTAAACAATATATATTTGTTAATGTTACTTAATTCCAAATTGTGCTCTAAAGGGCTAGTTCACCAAGTTAGCCATTTGGGTAACCATTAACTCCATAGTAGTCTTTTGTCCTACTGTGTGAGTCAATGGTGACTCAAAACAGCCTTTAAATTCTCATTAAAATATCTTTATTTGTGTCCAGCACCTCAAGAAGTGTATACAGGTTGAAGGTAGCAACTGGAGAGTGAGGAAATGATGACAACATTTTAATTTTGGGTGAACTATTTCTTTAATGTTAACAACGACAAAGTGTTACCTTGTAGCTTGTACTTTTCTCTTGTCAATAGCACACATCTTCCCAAAAAGCATCTCAGTCTCTCATTCGACATAAAATATGCAACCAATTATATAACGCATTATATAATGCATCCGTTGCCCAAGACCTACTCTGCCGTGCTGTATGCAACAGCTAATTAAGCCATGCACTGCGAGCAAAACACAGAACGCCGAGCGGCTAAATTTAGGATCCTCCCAGAGCCCATCTGCAGCAAGAGAGGCTGAAGCAGTGGGAGGCACTCGAACGGACGCCCATTTGCTCGCCCGGATCCGCATCCAAGCTCACACTGAGAAAACAGCCTGAGTTTGTTGGGGAGCAAATAGAGAGCTGCAGCATCCAGGATGCAGAAAATAGAGAGAGCGAAGGAGAGAAAGAGAGAGGGAGGGAGAAAACATCCATCAAGGCTACAGCAAGTGCTTAAAGCGCACTCACAGCCAGACGTGACAATATATTCAGAGATAGAGGGGAGAAAAGTGTCAAAAAGAAAAAAACATGATGAAGGGTAGAAGCAGTAGAGAGAGAGGAAGTGTGGAGAGAGAGCCAGCAGTAAACACTACGGTGGTGTACAACTGGGGCTTCAAGTGGCCTTGATGCAGAGAGATACAGAAGAATCTCCCCAGCGCGCCAGCTGTCTGACTGCTCCTCCTCACACAGAACCAAGGTCTGTCCCGCCATAGGAAATCAATTCACCCTGCAACTGCCAATGCTTCCAGGCCTCTGTATTTACACAAAGCAGACAGTCTAAGCCAATAAAGTACTCTCCCCTAGCAGGATACATGCAAAACGCCGGACTATGATTCTCTTCGTGCAAATCCAAACTTTGACAAAGAAAGGTAGACGAAGATATTTCACATCAATGAAGAAAGCACCCATACGGTAATTGGGAGTTCCTTTCACGAGAGGGAGCATCCCGTGTGTCCCTACGGTCCCAAAGAGATTTGAGCAGAATGCTGCCATAACCTATTTAGTGCTAATTAACAGAGTTATGCTTCCTGTACCAACCTCGGTCTCCAAGGAGGCACCTCATCCAGCTTCGTAAACACAGCAAAGCTTTCTGTGCCTTAACTTTATCACTGGATCTTAAAACAATCGCAGCGAACCGGCTGGCTGTGACCGGTAGACGGATAGTTCCCGCAAAACAACAATTCCCTCATTATTTACTCGACCCATACCACATTCAAAATCTTTCTTCTTCAGAACACAGGAGAATATATTTTGAAGAACGTTGTAACCATTGACCTTTAACAAAACCACTTCTCCAAAACATCGTCTTTAGTGTTCCACAGAACTTGAAGAAAGAATCATACACGGGTTTTAGATCATGTGAATGATGACAGAGTGGGTTAACCATCCCTTAAAATGTGTGTGACAAAACCTCAGACAGTCCTTGAAAAAATTTATAAAAAACCTCGGCACAAATGCAACAATCGCTGACAGGATTATGGTCTTGAGCTCCGAAATTTGCTGCTTCAATACTTTTAGTTCCGACAAAGCAGAGCAGCTTGGGTCTCATCTATCGACAAAAGACTTGAATCCCCCCCACACAAAATTACAGCTTTAAATTCAATGGCAGATTACACACCAAGACTCAGAGCCGGAGGACAAAACTCTAAACTCAGTGTTTATGCAGTCTTTTAAAAAAAACTATGCTTTAATATATAAAAGGCTAGAATATTATTTATATATATATATATATATTTATTTTTATATATATATATATATATATATATATATATATATATATATATATATATATATATATATATATATATATATACAATCTATAATATATAAATATATATTATAGATAATCAAATAAATACATTGGTTTATTATTATTAAATAAATAAATGAACAACCATTAAATACATGTATATTCTTATTATTACTGTTGTTATTATTGTTTTTATTATTATTATTATTATTATTATTATTAGATACATTCCTAAAAATGTTGCCACCAGCATAGGAGAAGACCATCCTTACAGGACGTTTTTCTTTTTGTCTCCCTGGCCAACATTCTTCAACGCCGTGCAATAACCCTTCACATTGCCAGAAGTACAGAGGAGAGCTCAAGAGGGCCTGTGAAATAAGTGTTATCAGCTAAAGTGGCTCCGTCTTCACCTACAATCCCTGCCACAAGATTCTAAAAGATTCCTGTTCACTCAGATATTTCCCAACAGACATTAATCATCGACACCGAGAGTATTTTACGCAGGAGCTTGAGGGCACTCTGTAAGAAAACAAGCCGTCCCGGTACACTATTTCATATGCCACGACAGACCCTGTCCTCAACGCTATGGAAACCTGCAGCCCGGGAGAACGGATGAGCTTGTGATTCTTGGATGGGTTGTGGGGCCCAATTTAGAAGGTGAGATAGGAGACTAGCAATGTCAGTTTAACAAGCCTGCCAAGCTCACAGATGGGATGAGGAAACCGACAGAATTGAGATAAAGTGAAACCCCCTCCTACAATGCTACCGGTGCAGCCATGCCAACATCCAACCCTCCGGGGACGACGCCTCAAGTCTCACTTAAAATGTTCCTGCCTTGCCACACAATTTGTTGTGGCCAGAGGGTGAGAGAGCGAGCGAGGACTGAGATATTTTCGGTTTTAAAACCTTTTCAAACGGAAGCGTGTGCTCGCAAGTTGCAATTTACAGGGATTGTAAAGTCGCTTTCTTGCGTTCTTTCTCCGAAGCTTTCAAGGCTAGTAAAATCTTTTGAGGGAATGAAGAGAAACATTGTGACTAACACGGTTTTGCATTTGCTGCGCACCTGACATTTCAAAAGGAACCGAATTTCACAGTGTTTGTGCTTGCTTACACACACTCACTCGCACAAGCATTCGGCAGAGAGCAGATTGTCAGCTCAGGCAGGAAGCTGCATGTATTCAGCTTGGGCTGCTGGGAGCACCGACACGGTGGCAGCTCACACTTCCTTAGCCCTCCCAGTACAGTGTGTCCATGTGTGAGTGTGTGTGCGTGCCCCAGCGACACCTCCTCTCACTCGTTCACCCTACATCACACCACATGTTGAGCACGGGAAAGCAGACATCGATGACATCATACCGAGCAGGTGGCTGGCCCTTTCCAGTACAGATCAGAAAGAAGTCAAGCTAAAGAAAAAAGCGCTCATTTCAAAGCTTTAAAAGTTTTTATACAGCCATTTTAACCCTACTATGTGCTTAAACAAATACAATTACAAATACAGATAGTCTTTTCCTGTCTTAAAGGGATATTTCACACATAAATAAAAGTTCTGTCATCATTTATTCACTCTAAATGTTGTTCAAAACCTGCATGACTTTGTTCTGTGAAACACAAAAGAAGATATTTTGAGAAATGGGTCTGTGGTTTTGTCTCCATACAGTGGAAGTCAATGAGGTCCAGTGTTGTTTGGTTAGCGACGTTCTTCAAAATATCTTATGTGTTCTGCAGAATGAAATCATACAGGTTTGGAATGACGTGAGGTTGAGAAAATGATAAACGAAGTGTTTTTGGCCAGAATAAGGTGCAATTCTTGAGTCTGGCTATGGTGCGTCTCTTTAAACAAAGAATGTTTATTGGGGTCAGTTGAGAAGAAGACCAGATGGATTCAATAAAACAAACACACTCCAATAAAGCCAAAACACAGATAAGCACATGTCTATTTTATCTTCTTCAACCCTTAACATTAAGAGTAAAGTATAGCAGACTGGTAGTTTTTTAGGCTGTCAATATAATAACATCTCTATCTGTAATGTTTCCTGTCACACCGTGGCCCTGGCAATCGTACCGCTCCAACAAACCCAATGCCCTCCCATTTCTTTCACCGGCAAACAAACAAGTGTTCACAGCCAAACGAATTTAAAGAACGTAGTTACTCTACCCTCGCTCGGCGGGCTTGAAAAGCGTTTCGACACACGTCAAGTTAAGGGCTAATCTCTTTTGCTAATATAGTCAGTGTTTTATTTCTTTTTCAGCTTTGAGAGATGGAGAAGGGGATCGGCACGGCGAAGCAGACAGCTCAGGCTTTGAAGCTGCGTGTGCTGCAGACTGCGAGCCGTTGCGCTCGTTAGAAGCCGTGACACTGCGTTTGGCAGCGCAGGCTGCTTTAAAGCCTCAGAGTGTGCTGATCAAGGGATCCAAGCTCAAAGGAGAAAGACTGGCAGCTCTTCCCTCCCTCTGTCCATCCATCCTCGAGTGATGAAGATGGGCTTAACACAAATCAAAACCAAAAAAGACTTGTACATCAGCTTCTGCATCTAAATGCTTTCATCACAAGACAAGCGCACCAGGCAGCACACCAAATGTTCACTGCACACTTTTGTTGTCACTTGAATGTATTTATTTAAAAGACAATATTACTTGAATTTCATTAATTTTATTTTAAAATTGTATGCATTTAAGAAAAAATTAGGATTATACAGCTGCGGAAAAAATAAATGCAAATAGAAAAAAACTTTTTTATTTTAAATTTGAGAGAAATAGTAGTTCACAGAATGAAACAAAAATGATGATTGTGTCTAATTCCTCTCACTGTTATGTACAAATAAAGGCAAAAACATCAGAAAATAAATCTTTAAAAAATAATTATAATAATAATAAATATAAAATATGCATAAATATAAATAAAAGTATTGTATATTCAAAATGTTTTTTCCAAAGTTACCCAAATAGGTCCAAATAGGTTTTGCCTCGGGCACATTAGAAAAACCCAATCCCATGATGCTCTTGTTTCCAACATGTCAACATCTGATCCTGCCTGGGCGGACTGCTGAGTTGGAATAAGACATGTAGTGTCTCAGCCCAGTCAGGTGAGTAATACAGTCTTTAGCACTTTAATTCATCAAGTCTTTAAAACTAAGATTTTCCTTGTTCAGAATCTTAACCTAAACAGGAATAAAAACACTAAACGCCATAACAGCAGATATGGGTTACAACCTCAAGATCTGTCTTGACAAGAGTTTCTGGCCATTTCTCAATTCCAAGAATGCAAAGAAAGGACTTGTGTTCCCGTGGAGACCGGTCTTGCAAGGCAGCCTCACTAGAACAAATTTGGATGGACACGCCTTGGTGACTTCTGGGACTTCAATCTGGTCATTCGATGCATCCTTGATATCAAGAACACATCCGGGTACTTTCATGCGTTCCCTGTTCTTGTGTTCTTGAGTATTAGAACCAAACTTTGACAGTTATTGATGACGTAGAGCGAGAACATGAGGACACAAGACTGCTGAAGGATGCATATTGAGAAACGGCCACTATTTTCGTGATAGTGACACTGTATATGGATTGCTTACTTCTCATACTTTATTGCTCATTACTAGAGTTTAGATAGTCCAAAACCTACAAAACAAAAGGACTTAAACGTGAAGCGACTGTCATTTGCATACACCTGCTCTTTGCTTTGATCATCACTTTTAAATATGAGTAAAGGTGACTTAGCGAGGTGTATTTCCAAGCCAGTGATACATAGAGCTGTACTACACCTCAAATCACCTTTCATATACGGGAAGAACAAAGAGCTTTAATATGTGTCTCTGCTCGCATGCCGTGATTAAACTTTGGCTTCTATTAATCCCTGAAGTGAATTGGAGCAAGGAAAGGATTTAGCAGGCCATTCATCATAAGAGTCTGTGGAGATGGACATTTTAATAAAAAACATTCATAGTGGCCTATTGGGTTTTCTGAAGTCCCAGAACTAAAGTATTACTGTTTATTTAAATCAACACTGCTAAACATTTGAAAATGCTGGCAATAAATATAAAGATTCAAATCCTATATCAGGGATGACAAAAAAACATAAGCCACCACATGTAGTGTCCATCCAAAACTGAATCTCTTTTGTTGTTTCTCATGCAACTCTTGATTAAAACCAATAGAACAACGGAGCTCGACCAATGCAGGTTGTTAAATATCCATTAAAGATGTCTAGGGATCAGGGTTGCTAATATCTAATATGATTCCGACATGATATAATTTATTAATTTTCATAATTAGGGCTATTAATTTAACACATTCATGTGGTTCATTTATTAAAATGACTATTTTTTATTTTAATATTGTGATCAAAGACAGCTAAACGGAGCGCAAAATATTGGAACACAATGCATTTGAACTTAATTTAACTGGCTTTCTTTTTTATATTCTAAAGCTAACTTTTGGTAATGCCTATTGAATCTTTCATGTCTTTAAATTTGGGAACTCTGCTATTAAATATTAATAAATATATGAAATTTGTTTTATTCACTACTTTGTTTATCAAGTTACTTTAAAGTTTCCAATCAATCCAAAGCCCTATAAACTATATTCACAAAAACATTGAAGATGTGAAGATGTGAACTAAAATCTTCTGATAATTGTCAGGGACATCCTGTCCAAAAGCATATATAGGTCCTAAATTACTCAAAGTTAAAATATCTTTAAATTAATCTTCCTTACTGATACACTATATCTGTCTATCCTATTACATTACAGACCGATACTGCTGTCGATATCAAACTCTGTTGACCTAACAAAAACCACAGCGGCTAGTTTTACATAATGACTTCTGTATCCAGACACGTGTTATTGTTTGTTTACTGACCCAAACATCTCACAGCACTGTTTGGCCCAATCTTGAGTTTGAAAGATCAGCGCTAATTACTCACAAGCACCCTTCCTGATGGAAAGAAAGCCGAGTGTCATCCGCCACTCGTTCGATTCAACAGAGAGACACTGTCTGTCCAGCCCGTGCTGTTAAATAAGCTCTTCGATATACTGCTATCAAGTGTGAAGGGCAGCTGCTGAGGAACAGCGTGGGACCGCTAATGACAGAATGTTGGATTGATGACCTGGGAAGATGAGCCAACGGGCCAGTGTCAGACATGCTCCGTTCCCGGCAGGGCACTTATGGTGCGGGCAGGGGGGTGGCCTGCCCCTCTATTTCCCTCATCAGTGGCCAAATCATCCATATGCAAGATTGCTGGATGACAGATAACAATGTAGGGATTACCTGTATCATACCGCACAAAACAGATGATACATGATGCCTTTATATGTGTAGGTCACCTTAGCCCTGATCAAATATATTTCAAGGGGGTAGGTGAGAAAAATGAAACATATGCTGGGCAACCGATGATTGAGTGATGTGCCAGTGCTAAAACACGATTCCACAAATAACTCCTGCACAGCAAATTTACTGAAATCTTTCCTCGTCTCACCGTTACACTGATTGCAACATACCACCCCCAGCCCTCCACGCTCGCACCCTAAGCCCGTCGTAGCGAGAGCGGGGTGAGAGCAGCTCTCTTATGGCATGCGGGTGGCACGTGGGTGTGATGAATATGAAGGGGCGTGCTACTTTTGCTCAGTGCTCAACGCAGCTGCACAAACTCTGCCAACCAATCCTACCAGGCTCGGCTCACCACCTGTTCTCAAAGCACCACAGAAAGAGAGAGGGAAACAGAGCTCTCCTTGAATAACCCCAATATGGCAATTTTCTCCAGCTTTCTCTCAAATGATTGCCAAACATGTCACTATCATCATGAGCAAATATGTCAGAGTCAATTATTAGCTAGTAATAAGATACAAGGAATATGTGATGACCAACAAAAACTGGGACTGAAGACAATTCATGGGAAAGCACTGGTTCTGGCAATCCGAGACCATGAGGAAATTATAATTCTTTATTAGAAGTTAACAGTTGGTAATCTGACAAGAAGGGAAGAAGACTGTTTGAACAGAATTTATTTTAACCAAAAAAAGTCAGTTTGCAGATTAAAGAAAGCCTTGTTTATTTAGGCTGGATCTCATTCTCTAATTGGGGGTGTTAACATATTCTTGCCTTCAAAATCCATTCAACTTAATAGTATCTTAAAAGCAGAACGATTTAGTTAGGTCACCCGAAAATGGACAAAAAAATTTGAATATGTGAAGTGCCACTGCTTAAAAAGAGTTAAGACAATTTCAGAGGGTATTACTGCAAACAGTCATATAAAAATGAATAAACAATAAATTAACATGCATCACACCTAAAATTGGATTTTAATCATATAGAGACAATAAATACACTACATATTCTGTACAGCCTTTCAGATATTGGAAATATTTTATTAATTATTAATTAATTAAACTAATATATTATATTAATCATTACAAATGTGTCAATGTACTAAATATTTTTTCCCAGCTTTGGTAATGTTCAGCCTGTTCTCTTTTTCACATCTAGATAAACTAAACCTAACAGATCAGTTGTTGGAAAACTTTTAGTCTATAGTCTCAAACTTGTCAAGTTGTTAGTTTCTGGTGCTCTTTTACATCCACCTGGTAATCTGCATGCCGGGTATTAGTAATGTCATGATGCCTAATCTAATGATGTGGATTTTCATGCAAATGAGCAATGCATTCTGTGGCTCTTTGCAGATGGCGTGTTGATAATACTGGAAGATATAGATTAGGCTCTCCTTAGCCGATTAAAATAGAGGATTAGGTTAAATAGGCACCACATGAGTGCCTCTTTGTCCACACATGACACAGCACACATACGGAGAGAGATAACAGTGCACGGTGAGCCTCTGAGATACGCATCACCAGAACCACGGTTTTACTCAAGCCATAAACTTGTCCGCCGACTGTGATGCAACACCACACCGTCGCTGTCTGGCCTTCAGCTGAGCGCCCACACACGTTTGCCCTTGCATGTGGCAACCGAGTGGGCAAAAACTATGGGCCCGGCTTGATTTTGACACACATCCAGCACGCATCCCTCCACCTCTGCACAGCTTCGCGCGTGCAACAGGAAGCGTGCTCCGCTGCAACCGTGCAACTTTTGGATGGTGTATGATTTGCACTAGCAGAGAGAAGGAAATGAAATCATGGTGTATTTCGTCTCTTCGCCTGCAGCGTGCGGCGAGATGCGTAGGAGAGCAAGGACAGTTCCTGCTCGCGTTACCCCTGCTTTCCATGTGCTTTGCCTACGGACACACGTCGCTCGACTCAGCCTGGCTACAGGAAGAGTACACGCTTGTTGTCCGATTCGAGACTATTCAAATTCAATGCTCTGTTATCTGGAAGTGACACGAGGAAAAAAATGGAACAGCTGAGGGGTTGTGCTGCGCTGAGTCTACTGTACACCCTGGTGCTGTACGCTGTCATTAACCCATTTTCATAAGCACAAGCTGTGTCCAACAAAACACTGCGGTAAAAAAAATCCAGCGTGTCTACATGCGTGGCTTGCCATGAGAGAATATGGTTTAGGTGAATGAGAATGCATGTGTGTGCACGTTTCCGTGTGTCTTTGTATAACTGTACGTGTGCGTTGGTGGCTGGGTGGGGGCTCTAGTTCTGATCAGATGAAACACCTGCACCAACTATTGTTCTGCTTGTGAAAGATGAGACGGGTTTTGGTCCCAGTGTGCTTCATTTTTCTGTGTGTCTGTGTGCGTGTGGAAACCTTTACTTTCATCTTGCCCACACCATACATTGTCTACTTTGCTCTTGCCTACAGCGGCCAGTTAGTCAGAAAAAAGCTCATGTTCTCCAGAAATGTTTGATTGATCGGGAGCATCAAGGGTCGAGCAGCAGAATAATGCTTAATATATTAAATCAATACAGATTGGAGATGGGGGGACATTACGGTCTAAAAACACCATCTGTTGGAGAGCCCACTGGTTCTAAAATGCACAAACGGGCCGTTCCCCTACGTTTCCAAAACGGTTATCTCCTCTCCATGCGTACTCACGCATGCTGCTTCCTGGTTTTTATTCATGTTCTCCCTTTAATACATTTTCTCCATTCATCTGATTCCGTCAAGGACAAAGCACACTTCTGATAGGTTCCCATAGTAACAGAGTATGTTTCTGCTTTAGGGGGCTTTAGTGCATTGTGTCCGACGGGGATCTCACAAAAGCGTCAGGCAGACCGACGGCTCTCGTTTCCTTCAACCTCAAGACCTGGAATACCTGCGTTTAAATAGTCAGTCATCATAGCATTGTATATTAGAGAGGTCACGCATGACCGGTGAGCTAGAATCTCCATGAGCATCATACATGCAAGCATCTGTATAATCCTCAAGTCCAGTGTTTTTGCTGATGTTGATCGGTTATATTAACCGCCTACTCCACTTAAGAGCTAATGGACGACTAAATGCATCAAGAAAGGATTTAAGTGATATCAGATGGCATAAAGGAACCATAAACAGGTAGTGCATTTGAGCAAAGTATGTCGTAATACCTGCCCACGACGTCTGAGATGGAGTTCGACTCTTATTAACAATGCACTTAAAAGCGTCCTTTAAAGTCCCAGTGAAATAAAAAGTGACAATTATTATTAACATGAAATATTGCAGCGTTTAATAGCTTATCAATGTGGGTAATTTTATTTTCCTTTGAAATCTGAAAATGCACTTTCGCCCTGAAATGACGTAAATTAGATGGCTTGGCCGGAGCTTCCGTTAACTCCTCCCCTTTAACTGTCAGTCTGCTGCAAGTTTCGTATCAAATGAATGCAAGAGCTGCTTTTACAAATCCGATCAATTTCCAGTGAAAAACGCAAGCCTAGCCTACTCATTTTCTCCTTTGAAATTCCTTTTCACTCTGAGGTGTGTCAGAATACGGAAGTAAAACCGATCGCAACTTCCAGTTCACGAATACTTTAATAGATAATTTTCCAAGCTTACCCTGCAAGACAATGTCAAGGCTCGCTGTTTATAGTGTGGTGTACATTACACAATTAATCATAGACTAATGAACTGTACTGTACAGATTACTCTCCTTTTTGACTACATGTAGATTCAGAAACACACACACCAAAAAACACTCAAGACCCCCCAAAAACTAGTTCACATTATTTGGATACAAGATGCCTTACAGTCCCTCAATATGGTAAAAAGTGCCATGTACTATGAGGAAAAACACATACATACACAACAGGGTAATGTCGTATCTATGAGCATTTTCTGAACCGTAAACCATATCAAAATCCTCCAATTGCCACATTTGACTTTGAAACACTGACAGCTGCACAAATGATGTATGCTTTCCGTAAATGTTAGTCATAATAAAAGCGCTGACTTGCTGGATTATTTTCAAGTCGAGAGAATGATGTCACCATCCATGTTCACATTGTTCAAAAGTTCAGCCGTAAAATTGGACGACACATCAGCAGTTCGTTTTACCAGAATTTCTCAGCGTTTTATTCTCAACGTCATTTTTTAACACTTGCCACTTGCCAGTTACCTCCTTCCTGGCAGCAAAGGCCGATATGGCAATAATGACCTGGCATATCAGTCAGCATTACACCATGAAACACCAGGGACACTATCTCAACATCTGCCATGTGATCAAACACATTGTGCACTTCCTGTTTGCGCCGCTGTTGAAAAGGAACCCTCGAAACAGACAATGGTTTATTTTTGATCATTAGTGTTAGTCTACCAGAGCATGATATTTGTCACCGGATGCTGTTAGGCTAATGGAACTAGCCTCCTAATACAAACATTGGCAAGTAGGGGTGACCCAAGTGCCAAGGAGCTGATTCAATCTTTTAGATTAACAATGATTCAAGATTTGGTCTACCCCAGTCTTCAATATTGGGTTACATCATTGTTACTGTGCATAACATATTTACAAATCTATCCCAAAACAAATATTCTCAGTTCAAAAGCAGAAACTGTTTTTCAATATGCAGAAACACATTGGGATGTGAGATGAATTCTGACCCGTCAAACACAGTGATGCCTGTCAAAGTTCCTCTTGAAACCTTTGTCATTTTCACCCACATGTGACCTGGAGTGCTGAAATAGCATTGTCAATGACCTTTAGACCTCTTCATACCCACACGCACACTGCCCAGAGTAGACAAAGACAAACCCATATGCCACAGAGCTAACTGTCGTACAGGTGCATGTCAGATTTCAATTACCACAGTGTAGGATAGCTAGAGGGCACCATTTGTACTTTAAAGTCATTTTAAATCAGCATCCCAACTTTCTCAGGCAATGAGAAACAAGACAGTGATCTAACTCCTCCTTCTTTATTCCATGTCAAAATCGATCACAAACTGTCAATATTACCTGCTCAACGCTACCTAAACATTACAAGGAAAAGGTGAACAGAAAAGTTCAGTGGCTTGCCTGTTCCGTCACCTCAAGCAACATGTGCTTGCTTTACTGGATCGCTTCAGGCACAGATCAACATTTGCCACCCACAATATTCTAGTCCAGACGGACACAACACTTCGCACACTAACCGTGGCCCAGTTTCAACCACTCCACATCGACAAACAGACAGACCATGATAGACAGCACCACAACCTAAATCAATCAAAACACATTAAATCTAGTTTCATACATTTAGACAATCTACTCTGTGTGGCTGGTGTTGTTGATCCACTGCTGGACTTGTGCGGTGTCTGATGCTTATCAGCGCTTCGTGCTTATTTTTTACCACGGGAACAGTGCACACCACACACACACCGCCACAAACAGTTCTTTGTACGTTGAGCATATGGTTGAGGGAGACGGAGAGAAAGAAAAACAGAAGAGACTGGTCTAAACAAAGACTGACGACTGGGACGTATATGCGCTGTACATTTACATTTATGCATTTTGCAGAAGGTTTTATCCACAACGACTTACATTGTATTATACTATTCATTTGGTCGTGCAATACCCTGGAATCGAACCCATGACCTTTGTATTGCTAGCGCCATGCTCTAACCACTGAGTCAGAGGAACACTATACTGAAACCAAACAAGCTGCCTACATAGGGAGCTGACTTTTAAGGCACGCACTGGCCCGCAGTTAACTTCTGGTCTGCGTTTGGTTAAAATATAACTATTCAATTTATATTCATATTCATATTTATCCATATAACTATTTTATGGTTTATTAATTGTAGTAGATTAATTTAAAATGACTCTACAGTTATTGATTGTTTTTAATTACAGAGGTCTACCAAGGTTTTGGCCGCATGACGTTTACTTTTGTTGTTGCCGCTGAAACGCTCTATAGGAAATACTAAATCAGCGATTGATTTAAATAGTTCGAAATAAGCATGTTTCGAAGCTAACAGTAAAATACTCCCATAACCAATAAAACACACCGTTCACAAAACCATAAAGGTACATTCTTATAAGATTTTATTCGTATTTATCAGTATTAAATAAAATGCCTTTGGAATTAATAGTTTGTTCACCATCTTGAATTCATTTTTACACTGAGCTTGGCGCAATGCATTCTGGGATTGCCTTCTCAGTAAGGGATACATGCCATTCTACCCTGGAATTTGACCAAAGTTAGGTATCATAATAAAGACAACACCTACGGTGGCTTAAAATTGTCACCGGAGGCCGCTCACTAGGTTTTAAAATAACAATATAATGAAAATAACTTTAGGCCCACCTCAAAAAACAACAAACGACGCAGACACTGCAGACGGCTATATTCTAAGTAAAACCGATTAGAAAGTTATTTGTACTTTTACCATTTTCACTTCCTCTTTCCTTTAGTCCCACTTATTCTTGTTCTTTGTTTCCTATAGCCTGAACAAAGTTGACTATGAGTTAATCAGAAGTGACGGAAAATAATGAGAACGGTGAAATACTTCCCAAAACAGTCCGTTACAATGATATTCATCATTCTTATAATGAATAATTAGTCCAACTTAATTACCTGCTCATTAAATATGCAGGCTTATTAACAAAGCACGAAAACCGCGGTTCGAAAAAGGTGCGATGGGTACAGAGATACCCCATCGATTGTAAAGGCACAAAAGCCAAACTCAGATCAATACTGGTTTCCTTGGATGCTTTGACAAATACATAGAAACGGATGACGTCACTGTTTCACAAACTTCAGCGTTAAGTATGCCTGTGCTGAGGCGTAGTGTAAAATGGTCATAAATATGGCACAATGCAACTTGTGTACAATGTACACAACATATCTCAAACATACCTCACCTAAGATTCTTCGTATGACAGTCCTGGGAATGGTAATTTAATCCAGGTACACACCCTCCTCACACACCCTGTACAGAAACAGAAAAATATTGTCATTAGGAAAGCATGCTAAACTAAATTTATTAAAATTTAATATAATTTAATAATAAAAATCATTTATGCAGCGATGTTCAGTCACTTATTATAGAAACATCTTGTGCACAAGTAACTAATCCACACCAGGCAAGTATCTGTATTTAATAACCACACCGTATCAGCAAAGGTACATCAGCGAGTCGAAAAACTTATTCCTGCTGTAAGCCAATACCGTAAATGGGTCCAACATCTGTCAGACCCCCTAATCCAAAACCTGACAGCCAACTGTCACTTCATCCAAACTCACTAAAGACTTAAAACCAAGCAGCAAATCAACATGACAAGGAACCAGTCTAAACATAACTAGCATTTCATCTCTTTTACTTTCGTTCTCATTTCTTCCCTCTCCTCTACTTCTCTCTGCCCCGGCCAGATGCCCACCTGACATTGCATAGTACAGATCCTCGGGGTCTCCAAACCTCCTTCCTCTCTGGCGTATCAGTGGCGCAAGCCCGTACGATCACCATTTACTCACTCTCCGTGTGACAAGCTATTTCCTTGCCACTGTCTGCAGCCTTCTCATTCGCTCGCTCGCTCTATCTCTCTCTCCCTCCTACCTCCCCTCCCTCTCTCTCTCTCTCTCTCACACTCTCTTTGGTTGCTCCCACTCCTGCCACCTTCACTCGCTCAGAAAAAGGAGCAGCGCGAAAAAGCGGAAAAAAACGATCAGGTTTCTTCGGCATAAACTGAAACCCTCCGATTGGCCGGATGGACCGAAGGGGGCGTCGGACACTGCGAAGGCACACAGGCAACGTCTGCAGGCAGAGGACAGGCATTAAAATAGGTCTCGCCTTGCCCTGCTGCAGCAGAATCGAAAGAAGCGCACAGAAGAGCAAGAGTAGCTCTTTTTCGAAGCAGGAAGGAGGGGAGGCCGTGAGTATTTCCTGTTGTGCAGCTGAAGCGAGCGAGGACGTCACGCGCAGTGTTCGCACTCTGGCGGGGTGTCAACACAGACGCCGGCTCAACTTGACAACTCTCAAGGCGGCCTTAGCATTACACCACGCCAGCATCCTGACATGTACCAAGTTCTATTCAACAACTATTCTATCTTTTATGTTAGGGAGATGTTGACATACAAGACAAGTGCATGCATTATGGATTATTGAATACTACCTTGAAAAGGGGGGTCACACAGTATGTGCATATGTGTGTTTGGGTGTATCACTGAATCATAGAGCCAAACCATTACAAGCACATCCACCGATTTCCCTCGGATCTCAGATTTTCCTTGATAAGGAATCAGCCTCTTGGCAGACACTTGTACATGGCGTCCCCAGATCGCTATCGTCCGTCCTAGCCTTGCATTCTTGTCAAGAAATCCAATTATGTAACTTGAAGCAACAGGTGGAAAAGCACAGCCCAGATGCAGGCCTATGTTCTTGTGACATTCCTGTCAGCGGCTATAGACCTCAAGCATTTCCTTCTAGATCAAATCCTTCCCTTCACAATGCACATGCAAAAACAACAAGGGCTTGCTGCACAATTTAGCATTTAACCACAACTGGTGCACAGCAATATAAGGGGGCAACACCTCTATTTTGGATTAGGTAGCATGCAGAATGCAAAAGTACATAACTATCAAAGTATACTACTAAGTTCAGCTCACTTTTGACTGAAGGTCAATCGAATGCTTAAGTACATGCTTTTGTGCCAAAACATGCTTCAAACAGACCAAAAGTCATGTGAGAACCTTGAGGAATTCCTTACTATAAAGTACCTACAGATCATTTAATTACAAATAAAATAACATGAGCAACAAATTACTGAAAAAGCCAGTGTCAGCATTAGGCCGGTTTGGACTGGAGTATTGGCTTGCACAACAAACACTTCCATCAGAAGAATTCAAACCCCTCTAAACATGCTTCCCTCATTCCACAAAAATATTTGTGTATGTTGGCATTACAGAATAAAAGTCACTTCTAAAACTGAATCTGGAAAAATGTTAACCTACCGTGTTAACATACAGTGAGTTGTTTACCTTGAAAAACAACTTTCCACGAGAAACAATTGAAACAAATGGCAGGAAAGCCTAGATGTGTCAAAGCTCAAAAAGGAATCTATTTGATTGATTTTGCTGTGGAAAAAATGCGTAAGGACATTTGTCAAACCTCCAACTCTGTCCGTTGCCTCTTGACTGATAGGACTCAGGTGATGGAAAACAAAACGATGTTTATGCATCATATGTCAGTGTCAGGAAGAGATACTGCGGGGTGTGTTTATGCATTGCATTGGACATATATATCAAGCCAGAGAAAGGAGCACGGCTCATCTGTTTGGCATAGTCAAATAAACTAATTTGCCTGATGGATTGTAAATACTTGGCTGCACCCTTGACCCTGCTCTGCTGCTGTGCTGTACATAATGTTACATAATGCCAATGTCTACCTTGCACACATAACATATAGCAAACATTTAAAAATAAAGAACAGAAAAACAACCCTTTTGCTTAACGTTGGAAAAAAGCTGAGAGATTTACACACGTGCAAAAAAAGGCATCACTTTTCATGCAATTTCCGTTGAGGAACAGATGGTGATTCTAAAAATAACACCAATATAAAGCAGAAAACAAAATGTTCCATCACAACATCAGCGCTGTAATTGATTTGAGGAACCATCTAACTTGAGCAACAATCGACCGTCGAGCGTCTCCCTGAGAGGGGCCCTTCACTGACTGAGACCGCGTCATGGAACATTCCCGGAACGAGCCAGAGCACCGCCCACCTCCTCTCATGCTCACACACACATATACACGCGCACGGGCACTGTGTACATGAACATACAGATCACAACATTACACAGGACGCCGATAACCCCAAGAGTCCACAACAACCCAAACACTGCGCCTTTAAAGGGCGACCATCTTAATACTTACGCTTTCCACGTTTCGCTATATTTCGTTTTCTCGCACCAGCCAAATTCCTCAGGATATTACGCAATCTTCACCATCTGCAATCAAAAAAACTGGGCATTCCCCATACATCCCAGTAAGTGGAGGAGACCTGGCCGCAACGCGGTTACTCATAATTGAGCTTTAAAACGAGTGTCAGTCCATCTGATAAACAAGACGATCGCTTACTTACCGGTTCAAATCCGCAGAACGTCCACAACATTCCAAACGAATGTCAACCTCCTTATGTAAACGCCAGTATCGCTTCCTGCTCAGACCGGATACAAAGCGTAACATTAATTCGAATTGTGAATTATGTTAACAACAACTCGCGAAAAACACGTGCAAAAGCCAGATGTAAGAGTCGAATGCTACGCGCCTTTGCTTCAGGAAGAGATGAAAGTGAGTAAGTCCGCTTCGGCTGGGGCTTCGCGACCGGCGGGAGGGGGACAGACAGGGTTATTCCTAGCGCCGCTTCCCAGAATAGAAACGCAGCGTGAGCGCATGAGTGAGGAGGAGAGGAAGAAGTGGCTGGCGTTTGCGTGCGCGTTTGTCAACGTGATCGTGACGTCATCGGATCCCCCAGCGCGCGTCCCGTAGTGCAATCAGCGGAGCTGCTGCAGAGGGGGGAGGGAGTGGGGTTGACCGAGACAACCCGCCCGGCCTCTTCCTAGTCTTGATAGGACGAGGGAACTCCCTTGGCGAAATTCTCGAGCGCGCTGCGGGTGCGCGCAACTGCAAACCGCGACAGATGTTGAGAGTTGCCCGGATTTGCTTGATCTGGGCGTTGCGTTGCGTGAACGCGCCGTGACGTTATGTCTGCTTGACTTGTAAATCATACTAGAGAAGGGGAGTAAGACATCATTTTGAAATAGCGTTTCATAATGTCAGAGGAGTGTTACGATACAGATTTTGTATCTGTCCTGAGATGGACCTGTAGTAGATAATGGCCATCGGTAATCGTCCATGGTGCACTGCGCAACCTGAGACCAATTTCAGTATTGAATAGTTTCTATTTTCTAGACAGCAAGATTTCCTGTTTTCTCTGCCTCCTGTTCATGACACTTGTTTGGAAAGTAAAACTGCAGACAAGCTGCAGAGATATCTTCATTGTCAGTTCTGCATCATTGTTCACGTGTATGGGTTGTTCGCCCCCCCCCCAAAAAACAATGGTAACCAAAGTAAACACAATAGTCGCATAGTTACAAAGATCCTGTTATTGCTCCGGGGGTCTGCATTGGTTCTGTATTGTGTTAAATGGATTACTGTCCAGGTTTCCGTGGCTTATGTTTCCCATAAGGATCTTGCGCTCACATGAGCGGTGTCCTGGAGTTTCCGTCACATTGGCAATAGGGAGCTCCTCTCTAATCCTCAGCTCGGGCATTCCCAAAGAAACACTGGCATTTGATTCACTCGAGCATAATTGACAGGGCGCACACACAATCTGCATTGCCAGACGAGCTTAGATATCATAGTCAATGACACGGTCCCACAGGAAATAAAAAGGAAATGGAAATGTCTGTTCTTGACCCAAAGGGCATGTTTCATCAACATTTATCAAGTCATCTCGTCGCACCGGTTGGCGTTTCGCTGCTGGTGAGCGCTTGCGGAGGCGTCTGAATCTATTCAACATGCAGAGTCATTTGCTCAAGGACACTAAGGGTGTTCCCTTCAGCCCAGAGCTGTTCTCAGTTAATCACCAGCGGGCCGGATAAAAACACAGTGCTGTTATAAATGTTTGAATGTCATGAATCACACTGCACTCTTGTTTCCCGAAAGCCTAAGCGGTCGCCATTGGGTGTTTCTAAAAGCAAATCAAAACTCCCACGACTGTGATTACTGAAATCTTTATGTCATTCAAGTCCTTTTCATCATTTACTCATCCTTTGCAATAGCTGGAATAGTAGCCAATGTGAGGTTTTTGTTTACATCAGCAAGAAAGAATAAAGGAAGAGCTTTGTGCAACAGCACAAGGTTTGCTCTATGTAACTGAGCACTTTGCATACAGTACACACACTGCCAGTCAAAAGTTTGGAAACACTCTCACATTATTTATATTATTTCCAACTTTTAGAGTATAAGTAAACTTATGTGCTGCCATGCATGACTGCCATGCATGACTGAACTGTACACACCAGTACTTCATGTTATCTGCTCTATCGGACTGTTTACACACACACAGCATAATTTGCACTCTATACTGCTCACTTGCACACAAGGAATATTACTGAATGCTCATTTGCACTAATGGACTACTGGTGATTCCATTAACTTGGTCTCATAACTGCATTACCTCATCTACTGCATTGTAACTTCAATAACTGCACTAACTCATCTACTGCACTGTAACTTTCAGAACTGCATTACCTCATCTACTGCACTGTAACTTCAATAACTGAACGAACTCATCTACTGCACTGTAACTCTATTAATGGCATCTACTCATCTATTGCACCATAACTTCAATAACTGTATTAGTAACTCAGTAACTCTATTAACTGCATCTACTCATATATTGCACAATAACTTCAATTACTGTATTAGTAACTCAGTAACTCTATTAACTGCACTGTAACTTCAATAACTGCACTAACTCATCTACTGCACTGTAACTCTATTAACGGCATCTACTCATCTATTGCACCATAACTTCAATAACTGCATTAACTCATCTACTGAACTGTAACCTTAATAACCGCATTAACTCATCTACTGCACTGTAGCCTTAATAACTGCATTAACTCATCTACTGCACTGTAACCTTAATAACTTCATTAACTCATCTTCTGCACTGTAACTTTAATAACTAATGTCTGTAATTAATGCACACTCAAGTCACTTGCACTATTGTATAGTCTAAATTGTTATCCGTTCATATCCACCTGTACATTAATGTTCACAGTATATATCCTTCTGTATATATTGTCCATAGTACATACTGACTGTCATACTGTTATAGAACATTTGTATAGTATTTTCCCTAATATTGTATTCTGTATTTATTCACACTGTATATCCTGCACTTGCTAATTGAACTTCTGGTTAAACCTAAACTACATTTCGTTACACTGTACTTGTATATGTGTAATGACAATAAAGTTGAATCTAAATCTAAAAATCTAAAATGTGAACTGTGGTGTAGCATAACTGTAACTGTGTAAATTATGTTGCAAATTAAAGCCCCTAAAATAAATAACAAAAACTATGTTGTATTTTAGCATCTTCAAAGTTGCCACGGTTTGAGTAGAGTTGGCCACATTGTTCTTTGAGACTCTTAAAGGGACAGTTCTCCACAAAATAGGAAATCTTCATTTGCTCAACAATTTCATGTAAATTACGTTGTTCTGATGAACACAGAGAAAGATATTTACAAGAATGTTAGCAATTTTAAGTTCTGGAACAACATAGACTACAATAGGAAAAATCAAATGGTTATCAAACGGTTCCCCATTTTCAGTAGAACACAAAATAAAAAAACTATACCATGGGGGATGTTGTCCAAGAAATGAAAATTGCTAACATTCTTCCAAATATCTTTATTTGTGTTCAACAGAACAACCCAATTTATACAGGTTTGAAACAACTCAAGGTTGAGTAAATGCAGACAGAATTTTCATTTTTGGTTGAACTATCCCTTTATGATCTCACCCTGAAGATCTATTTAAAGAGAACTGAAGCTTTATTCATGGCTTTTATTGGCGCTTTTCCTTTATTTTTTTTGTTTAAGTGACCCATTTCAAAATACATATTGTTTTCTTTTCTAATGAAAGAAATTGAAATGCACGATTATGTTTATGCACACACCTTGAGATTTTAAGATTATTCAGTCAAGCGCTTGTACAAATTTCGACTAGTACATTATGCTTGTTTTTTAATAAGTCCTGGTATATGAAGTTAAAGCCAACATGAAAGTTAGTTAACTGAAACTATAACTTAGAATTTTGTCTTAATTTGGTCCAATTTTGTCAATTATTTTGTATGATAAAGTTACGGAGCAGTGTTAACAGTTAAACTTTGAAATTGGTGTTGAAAGTTGGAATGAACATAATTTAACATATTAAAGTAATTCAAATCAATAATACACATTTTGCACCTGAAATCTTGACTATTATTGTCTTCAGTTGCATCCTTTGTAGGTGTCAAAAGCAAGACCTGATAGAATTGGATTTCCTTCTGATTTTTGAAGACACTGAGGCCCACTTCTCTTTGCACTTCCATATCTAAAAGATCTCACATAAGCTAAATGACATATAGGAATCTTTATCCCATTATCTGGTATAAAACTGGCTTGACTACAGTTATCTCGCTGATTTAAAGAGAGTTTTACCCCTCAAAATCTGCAGTCATTGCACAGCTTTCACATCCCTGCTATTAGCCTCAGCAACACGTCACTGGCAGGAATTCCAGAGTTTTCTTTTCTCCCCTTGCCAGGAAATTACATAAGAACATGTTACAGTAGACAAAGGTCAGTTTGTCTCCGCGATAAGGCAGGGCACTAATGTGGCATGATGGTGAATCCTCATCAAACAACTCCTTTCATCTCATGTACCTGAAGCTGTAAAACCGCCCTGTAAAACTGACAAAGGTCTGACAAGCTGACACGCCTAAAGGCTCAGAGTTAATTACTTTTCAAATACTTTGTCCTTTTGTTGGGTCTGCTGACTATAAAAGAGTTTGGCGCTGTTAATCATTTATTTGCAGGAACATTTTCTAAATTACTTTTTGATGCATCACATGCTATAAAGAAATCTGTTGAAAAAATATAATCTGAACTTTGAATCTGAAAACATTTAAAGTATTAATTTTTTGATGGTCACTTGTTCTCTGGTTTGAGACCTTAAGACCTCTAGTGGTTGACAATGATATTGGACTTTGTCATTGACCACAATTGGGCAGATTGCCATGATTTACTTTTTAACTACTATTGTGATTGCTTATTTTTTTCAATTGCATTTAGCATTTGCTTGATAACTAATTGTTAACAACTAATACAATACTTGTGTACGTATCACACTGACAGATGATGCTCCACAAGTAACTTTAAGTTAAATAACTCTAACTTTATTTGTGTGCAAATTAGGTTCATTGTCTTGCTCAAACACAAAAATCGTAGTGCCTCATCTCCTATAAGAAAGTATATGTCCTTTTTTAAGACCCCAGAGAACGCAGGGGCCTCTGCAAAAATACATTTTCCCATGTTTCAATGAGATAAAAGCACAGTGATTATGGACTTCTCCATCCCGTGAGACTGAAGTACCACGTTTGAGGTTGCCAACTGACACAAAGTGATAAAACATTGAGGCCTGGCAGTGCACAGGTTTTCCACAGTTGACTTGGCACACAAGGGTCCTCTGCTTTTTTTTCTTACAGATGACATGGGCCATCACTTTCTCACGATCAGAAAGATTGTTTTGGACAATTCTAGGTTATGATTATTTTAACAATCACTTTGTAGGTAATGGAACCACTTTTAACCCAAACTTAAAGTACAAAAATAGCTCCAGGTTAGGGTCAGCTGTGCTTTGGGCCTAAAAAAGAATTGTGGTCCCAAGAAGAACTGCAATTTTCGCAAGGATTTGTTTATGAACAGACAATCGATTGTAGAATATAATCCCCTCAACCCAAGAATGAATATACAGTACATTGTGAAATCTTGAAATTGGACTATCCTGGATTAATAACTAACCCCAGGAAAAGCATAAACTATGTGAAACAGACATTCATTAAAAAGCCTGTGAAATCTTTTGCATATCTCAATAAAGTCATAACAAAAGACAACTCATTCTAATACTGATAAAAATCTAAAATTCTGGACCACTCTTGGCTGAACATCAAAATAATTATATCTCGTGTTAAACACTTATCTGTGCAACTGTGGAAACTTTACAAGATGAGATTCTTCAAATACAAAATCACATATCCTTCCAAAGACAACTTCAAATTTAATAAAATATCTTATAATTTATTTGGACTTCTTTTTAATTGATCAAAACATAGATTAGCTGAACACCCTAATAACTTATATGATTGGTTCAGGAACTAAAGTAAGTCTCAATGAAAACAGAGAAAAAACAGTTTGTGCTATGATTTCAAACAACAGCTTGTGAACAGGCAATGTAAATATTTCAGCAAGAAAAGATGAGTAATTTCCATGTTCAAAAGCATCTGTCTGTTATTATCGCTCATCATTGTGTTTGCCAAGCTCTTGGGCTGTCAAGGTTCATGTTTGCATTTTCACTTTCTTTATCTCCAAAGCAGTGCAAGTTAAGTGTTTACACACCTCTTTAAACCATGCCTTTTCACACCTCATCACATCAGACACAATACCACACACACTAAATCCTTTAAACATGTCTTTCCATGCTACATATAATTATATAAAACATTTTATGTTATTATAGATACATTTTGAAAGCATTTTACATACTTTTTTGGGGGGGGTGCCTTTTGTTCACATAGAGCGTAGACAGGAGAACCGGGATGAGAGAGAGGGTCTGACTCAAAAATGGGTCCCTGTGAGCCAACAGCTCATATGTCTGTCTGACTCACTACACCACAGCTCAGATGCATTTTATATACTTACTATATGATTTATTACTTGTCACAAGGATGAAAGGTAGTAAGAGTAAACAAAACTCAAATCGACGATAAAAATTACTGTACTGTTTATCCCCACCACATGCATTGTTCATTCTTGGTCAAATGAGCCTTGAGAGAATTGAAATGACACAGAATGCATACCTAAGGTGGGGCGTTTTTTTGCTGTTGTATGTAATGTTATGTACTACTGTAAAAAAGGTTCAACATAAAATGTTACATTTTACACTTTATGTAAAGCATACTTGTAAAGGCCAGACATACGTATATGTGTGTGTGAAACTCAAGTTCACCTATTCAGCACCTTTGCAAAAATCCTATAATCTGTGTCGACGTGGTTTGATTAACCGTAGGAGAGAATCAAATTTAAATCCGGAGACAATTGTAATGAACGAATAATATTCGCTCATTATCTGCTGGTATTAAAGCGTGAGGTGTCATCTAATTGGCAGATCCAGGACAAAGGTAAGCACAAGGTTGGGGTGAGCGAGCAGACGTGTGTGTTCTCTGTCTTCATTAGATTGATTGGGTTGACTTTGAAGTATGCGGACCCAACCGTCAATGCCCAATGTTTCGGTCCATGGCATGATGTTGTTGTTAGCAAACAGCATCTTAATGAGGCCCAGTGGGCTATTTAAAGCTGCTACAGTGCACTTCAGTATGCATACATTAATGCATCTCAATCTACGATCATGGAATCTGGCTGCAGATCTGGACAGAGATCGATAAGGGAGAATGGATTAGAATGACTTGCCCCCACACACAACTCCAACCACGGCGATAAATGTATCCAAAAATCAGATATATTGCTACATGCTGTGTCTGTGGACTGCATTAAAACTTGTGGTTCAGGGTTTTAAGCTGTCTTTTCAAATGTGGTTGAATAATGGTCGCCATCACACATTTTATTGGGCTGTGAACGTTTTTAAGTTAACAGAAAATTGAAACAGACATATAGAAAGTAGAGCAAGCCAGCCACGCAAGCCACAAGTGCACAACCTCAGTCAGACAGTCACTGTTTTTCTACTGTGTTCACAGAGGTTTTATTATTTATCATTCAATGCTCATTTATTATACACAGGTTTGGTTTTAAATTACTTATATAACTTATAAATATATCTAGGAAGCATGAGTTTTAAACAGCAGGGTACCTAGATGGATTTTCAAAATGTTTACTTCGACACCGCATTATATCAATAAACGCATTATACCGAGATCTACAATCACACACTTGGACTGAAATCTAAGCTTCATATGTCAGAGAGTTTGGGGCCAACGGAACAAGATGAAGTTTTGGTGGGCGCACTCTTCTAGAGCTTCATGCGCATCTCGCTGAAGTGCACTTACTGTGAACAATTCTACCTCAGCTTTGGAAACTCTTGCACGCTCCCCACAGCTTATCGCAAGCTGCGGAGCACTCGTGCACTCTGGAAGACCCCATTAAACCCCACAGTAGGTGAAGGGCCTGTGCAGCAGTTTGCATGGCTTATATTTGCCTTACATTTTCTCAGTGTCCTTACTTGACAGACTTGGGTTGAGTTAGATAAATAGGTTTTGAAGGTTTCATGGATAAAAGAACACACATCATCTCCCATACTTGTTTTAAACACATCAGGGGCCTGATTTATTTAAGACAGGAAAAACATGTTGGTTAAAAGTAAATTTGACATAATGTGGCGTATACATGGCAAGTTAAAATATATAAGCCATCAGTTTCATTACATTGATCGTTATGCAATGGATTAATCTTTGTATAATATAACGTAAAATTTAAAAAGTACAGTCAAACTGGTCCATCCAAAGTTGCCCTGAAGTGTAGGCGGGTGTAGTTCTTTCACCCTCATTTCTAATAGCTAGGTTCTGGGAAGCATTTGTCTGCCTGTGGCCAGGGATTTTCCACTGTAAACCTCTTTGGCTGGCTTGTTATATCATAATACAGGTTGAACGGGGGGAACATTTTTGTGTGCTACCATCTGTCATCTCTAAAACAGTTATGGATTTAAAAGGGGCAATTATAGATTATAGTAATAGTGTTTGAAAATGCTTTAATATTTTTTATTTGCCTCAAAGTTTTCAAATAAAAGTTTAACTGACAGTTTGAAACTATCACAAAAGTAGCCAATAGTTTGTGTAAAAACATGTTTATAAGTCACAATTTATACAGATGATTTATAAAACTTATTATTTGCGATATTGTACTGTACTATAGAAAACATCGCTTCTCTTTCGATATGATATGCATTTTTCAATATCTGTTACATTTTGGCTTATTTGGATGATTACGTTTTGTTTAAGTAACAAGTTCCTGTCTTAACTTTTGCTCCTTTTTCTGGGCAATGACATTTACATGTGATTTGATGTCTAATAACTTTGTAAGCAAGACTACATCTTGTACATTATAAAGATTGCATTTTGGTCTATTTATTTAGGACATTTCATACACAGGGTAATTCAAAGTGCTTTGCATAAAATTATTGACAAGGGAAAAATAAAATACATAATGCATACGACATCTTTAAAAGCAGATGAATTAAAATTACAAATACAACTTTAGAATTTCAAAATAAAATTGATTTAAAATGTGTGTATATAAAAGTATAAAATCAAAAGAAAAGAAAAAGTGCAGTCGATGTACACCAGCACTTTTTGAAATAGGATTATTACAAAATAACATTGTACATACATGACATTAAATTTTGCACTAAATTTTGCACTATATATCACCAGTCCAAATGTATCAAATTATGGCATAATGAACCCACTAATGCTAATCAGCATTTGTCCACGACCAGCATGCGCACCCAATGTAATATGCGCGCAGCCGTGCACAAGCTGTGATGCTTGTTACTATGGCAACAAGTTACAACCTCCCACCTCACTGCCTCTGCTTTCTCGCGCACATCCGTCGCCACCGTCAACATCTCGCACGGTTCCGCGCGACCCACTGCTCCTCCCCACCACCGCCACGCGGCTTTGATAACAGCATCCCTCTGTCAACAGGATATTTCCTGAGACGGAAATACGACGGGGGAAGGAAAATGGCGCTCATCCCATCTCAGATCCTAAGAGTAGCGATACTCCTGTCTTATTTTTCCATCCTCTGCAATTACAAAGCCATAGACATGCCCGCGCATCAAACATACGGCGGTAGCTGGAAGTTTCTAACGTTCATAGATTTGGTAAGTGCGTTGTGCATCGTTGCCATGCATAGCCTGTTTGTCCGAGCGCATCACTGTGGTACCTCGCCATAATGCATTATATAGACAGACCCCTGTTATGGTGAAATACGTCAGGTTTTCTCAAACAGGAGTGCAAACGCCAACACAAATACGTCATAGTGATCATTAAGTGTTAATCATATGACGTGGTGCTTTTTAATCTCTAACGGTGATGTAATGATTTCCATACCTTACACCCTCATTAATAACGAATCTTATTACAGGGGTTGTGCTGAATTACGAGCAGTTCTCAGAACAATTAGAAGGACGAATTGACAGTTTCTCATATGCGTTCTGGAATCGTAAAGGTCCAGTCTGTTAGAGTGAATGCAGGTCACTTTAGGCGCCAGCATCTGTACGCACGGACATACGAATCCACTGTTATGACAGTCTGAGAGCCAATGACTCATGTTTTCCACATAAACGGCCCGTTTTCTCCCCTTTTTGAACAGTGATTTTAATAGCAATAATAGTGAATGCAAACCAGCAATAAAAGTTGTTTTGTTTCACCCAACATGTGTTCCAGGTCACTGTTAATTTCTAGGCTTGGAATAAATGATATTCCCAATTTTAGATCTTTCAAATGCTATGTTTCATATCATAAACAGAATAGCCAAGTTATTCAAATTTCCAATGTGTGTGTTTTTTTACCTCGGAAATGCTTGGGTGGTAAATGTAGAACTAAATTTTGATACCGAAGAACACATGTTCGTGCACATTTAAAATTGATAAACAACTAGAATGCCTCACCAAAACCAAAGACATAATATGTGACCCTGGACAACAAAATCAGTCTTATGGGTCATTTTTTTAATTGAAATTTGTACATGATGTGAAAGTTGAATACATACGATTTCTATTGATGTATGAGTTGTTTTAATAGGACAATATCTGGCTCAGATACAGTCGTTTACTCAGGAATCCGAGAGTGCCAAAAATCCAAATATTGAGAAAATTGCCTTTAAAGTTGTTAATCAGGGGTACTGTGGCAGGCCATTGGCTCACAAAAATGAAGTTTTTATATATTTAGGGTAAGAAATTTGCTAAATATCTTCATGGAACATTATCTTTACTCTATATCCTAATGATTTTTGGCATAAAATAAAAATCTATAATTTTGACCCATACAAATGTATTTTTGTCTTTTACTAAAAATGTTCCCCTGCTACTTAAAACTGGTTTTGTGATCCAGGATCACACATGGAAGGGATTGTTCTGTTTGTGCCGCTTTGCATAATATTGTAATGCTTCTTAATGACAGTATCGAGAGACCTCAGATTTGGTTAACAGCTCCGCTATAATGAACCTGGACGGTTCCAGTTAGAGGAGAGACAGCGTGAAACTATTATTAGAACATTCGAAGAACGCATGTCATGTTCACAGAGTCTTGATGGCCTCAGCTTGATACAAAAATTGCGGGAATGTCTGGATCAAACATTCATCTCATGATGGATCTGCTCACAGCATTGTTAAACGTATCAACACTATCATTGTGTTGACTTCTCTTACTGTGGCACTTTGATTTCACCCATTTATGTTTTCATCGGACTTTATTCATTATTAAATACATGGGCTCAGATTTGGGTTTCCAAGCACAATAGAATGCACCTGGCACTGAGTTAAGCTCTCAGTGTCCTACATAAAGCGCTTGGTCACGTGTGGCTGAAGCTTTCAGTGATGTGACATTGAGATACTCAGGGTTTCATTAGCAGAGATGCACAGGTATCATTAATGTGATGAAAGGTAGTTCTGAGAATGTGTAATGTTGTACTTATTGTGTTAGCAGATATTGTTATACTATACTTTATTTTACCAAAAATAGTCAAAAAGCATCATCTCTTTCAAAATGTCTATAGTAAACTATCAGTGTGTACATGCAAGTAGTCGATTGTGGTCAAAACCTTCCAAGCCTCAAGCGAGCGATTCATTAGATTTCATGGAAACTTGAGTCTCGGTCCAGGAATCATTGTGGTTATTTATAAGCACCAAAAAAGCCATTGTATAGCTAATAAATGATTTTATGTCTATAATGGCTTCATGACCATGTACTCAGGTTTTTTGTACTTGTTCAGTTGATGTGAGGAAAGGATAGGCATCCGTTTTTAGCTCAGCTAACGCAGAGATCAAAAGCACTAGCGAGGTAGACAAAGAAAAATAGGTCGTTTTGGGAAAATGGGTTTAAAATAAAAGATGGATTTGGACAAATCGAACATTTACATTTGGCACTCAGAGCTTGCGAGATCTGGGGTGTTCTGTTCTCTTGTCTTAAGAGACCAGGAAACAAATCTAGGACCTAGGAGAGATAATGAGGAATGAAATATTAAAGAGTGTATTAATGGAAGACATTTTCGCATGTTGGATATCTACGGTGGAGATTTAATAAAGAAACCCTCATAGTTCCTTAATGTTCCGTCGTAAATTAATGTCAAAGCAATCTCTTAATGCTTTTATCATGACTGCCCACTAATGGAGGGGGATTTCAAAATACCTATTATCTAAAGACGGAGGAAGGGTTGTGTTTAAAAGTCAGTTTGTGTGCGGTTTGTGTTTGCATTTAAAACGATAAAGCTTGTCAGCTGTGTCTGTTTCTTGTGATGTGAGACTGCTTGCCATTGGAAAATGATGGCACCTGCAAGACTCAGATCTATTTTGAGACAATGGATGTCTTGCTTGCCTCAAGTTCGCATTCAACCTCCCTTTGTGTTCCCTTTTAAAAACGGCTTTGGTTTTGAATGTTGATGAGTGGTCCTCAATAAAAAAAACTGAAATGTTTGCCTTAACAAGAGTATGAAAACTTTTTATTCTCAGGATACAATGAAATTCATTTTTGAGAGTTGCCTAAACCGTGTGTTATGGTTTTCTCAGGTCATTCAGGCTGTGTTCTTCGGAGTCTGCGTCTTGACTGATCTCTCCAGCCTGTTAACAAAAGGCAGCGCAAGTATGGAGCAAGAGAGACAACTGAAGAAGCTCATTGGACTGCGGGACTGGATGATGGCTGTTCTGGCCTTTCCTGTTGGTGTGGTGCGTAAACACCACTGAGATTTCTCTTTACGCATATGTACACTAACTGATTGAGATCTATGAGAATTCTGTTTATTTGTGTTAGTTAGACCTACAGCCAGAGAGTGAGCATCGCTGCCAACTCATGACCTACATAAACTTCATATAACATGCTGCTTCCAGTTTAAGAAGATGATGTTTAGATAGAATCAACATTAGAAAATTAGGATTGAAATGAAAAAAACACACACTTGGAATAAATGATGTGCAGCTAAAATATCCCAGAAAATTGTCAGCCGTTATACTGTAAGCCTTCATGAACAGCTTTTTTGTACATTGCCAAATCAGTCATTGGCTTGCTGACTTACGGTGCGGTTAGCTTAAGTGTGTGAACCTACAGTAAACTCTCTAAGCCATCAAGTTCCATTGTTAATGTGTGGGAACGAAAAAAAATTGTACTGTAATGCAACATGAATGCAATACTTTGTCTGAAGTTACCCTTCTCCTCCCACTCATGTCATTGACATTAAGATCTGAAACCACAGGAAAACAGAGGCGACTATTCAAAACTTGTTTCGAGCAATCGTTCAGTGGATTCAAAAAAGGAGGGTTGTGTAAAGAGCACATTGGTAGGGGTTGATGACGGTAAAATACCGCACGCTGCAAAATGCTTGACAGATGCTATTTTACAACTCAAGCATTTAATACAACCATGCAGTTTAACAGTTACATTTATATTCTGTGTTTGCGCTACCGTTTAGAAGTTTAGGGGCAATTTTTCATTCCATATTTATATGTTTTTACATTTTTTAGAATAATACTAAAATCAACAAAACTATATGGAATTACACAAATGTAACTAATGGGAATTATTTTATGACAAAAACCAGTCACAAATAAATCAAAACTATGTTGCTAAAGCATTTAAGCCTATAGGTTTGCCTAGAATTTGAAAAAAGCAAGATAAGATCTCACAATGGGATGCTTTTTACACAATCAATATTGAAATTCCCATCTAAAAAGGGCTCTTATTGGGCAATTGGGCAAGTGATAGTTTCCTCAAAAATGATAATTTACTCACCCTCTTGTCATTTAAAACATATATGACTTCTTCCAGAGAACACAAAAGAAGATATTTTGAAGAAACCGAACAGCACTGGCCTCCATTCACTTCTATTGTATGGACTCGAAACCAATTCAAGTGGATGCGGACCATTTAACCACATTCTTCAATATATCTTCTTTTGTGTTTTGCGGAAGGAAGAAAGTCATGTTTGAAATGACAAGAGGGTAAATGATGACAGAATTTTTATTTTGGGATGAACGATTACCAAATAAAAATTGTTCATGAAGGTCGCTATTTATTCTAAATGTTGCACCTAAAAAAATATATTACTATAATGTAAAACAAAGTGTTGAACAAAGAATCATATAAAAACAAATGATACTAGAGCTTTTATAATGACTAGCATTAATTTCTTCGAACCAGCTGGTAAACTTAGGGTGATATAGGCTACTGTACAGTATAGTGGATGTCAGACGCCAGATACCCACAAGTTCACACAGGTGTCCTAATAGAGGAAACACAGTTTCAGGTCATCATGGGCATGTTCCACAACGTCTGACAACCAGAAAAGTAGGTTTAGAATTATTCATCAGACATGAATAGACAGTAGGTGCCTTCAGGTCTGTATTTAGACCATGAAAACATTGAATCATCCATAACCTTAAAGGCACAATAGGGAAGCTGACGGAACAGTCATGAGCCTGCCTGTCGGGTCAGACAGGATCTGTATTCTCTCAGCACTTACTGCTATATCTGGACACATTCACACACGATACTTTGCATAAGGGGACTACAGACACCAACACATTGTCTTAAAAGTACAGTCCATTTGACATGCAAATACTATCAGTCTGCATTGGTTGCACTTAATTGTTGCACAACCAGCTTCGCTGTTGCTTGTGTGTGTATGTCTATCATGGCGATTAGATAATTGCAAGGAAAATATTAATATTGTGCTCACAACTGTGTCTTCCTTTGTCTCCAGCCGGCTAAAGATGTTTTAATATTGCATGCCGTAATGTTAGCGGGAAATTAAAGATGTCGAAGGACAGTGTCAAAGTGACCTAAACGTTAAGTGGAAAGAAAATTGACTCTGCTCATTTCATTTTAATGAACGAGACACAGGCAACCCCCATATCACAGATAACAGAAACCGGCTCTTAGAGTAAACAGGGCAATGAGTAATAAATAAATAATTCAGAGTTATAAGTAATAATTAATTCTGCACGGTGTAAATAGCTCGGTGTAAAGAAGAGGTGATGACAGACCAAGGAAGCCTTCCTTGTTAGCTTGTAAAAAAAGTAGCTGCCAGACAGCCGTGATATGAACACAGACTTGATGCTTGACTTGTCCGTGGCTCTCAGTGTAGGAGCTGAATATGAGGCTCAGTTTACAGACATCACAATGACCAATAGTAATATTTGGAAACTGTTCACGTGATATGCATCCTTTGTTAGCCATAGCCGGGTCACTTCCTGGCACTTATTACTGATAGGTGTGACTCTGGCTGTGAAACCTAGCTTGAAAGAACTGTTCACCCAAAAATGAAAAATATATCTTTATTTATCCACTCTCAAATTGTCGCAAATCTCTATAAATTTAAAACACAGAGAAAGAAATTTAGAAGAATGCTTGTAACTAAACAGTTCTTTGCCACCATTGACTAGTAGGAAAAAATCGTTGTACAAACTTTCTTTCCTGATATTATAGAACAAAATAGGACCAATTTCTGCACTATCCAGGTAGTCTATGTGGCTACATAAATGTATAAATTCCCTCAGTTGATGGATAATATAGAAGCTTTGCCGTGTGTTATGCGGTTTATCTACAGTAGTGCCCGATGAGAGAGTGTGGAACCATCAAAACCAAATAAACCACCTCTCTGACTGAACTTAATTCAATTTGTGTTCTACGCCTTCAAGATGAGGTTCAACCGTTCACTTGAAATATGCTTTCAAAGCACAACAGTTCCCATTCACAACATTTATCCTCATAGCGCTGCCTGTTTATTTGGGTACAGCGACCATCATCCAAGCCGTGGAAACCAGAATCCTGCAAAATAATCGGGGACGCCCAATCCAAACAAGAACCTGTTACGTCCATAAATGAGGCCTTTTAATGCAAATACGTTTGAGCAGTTCTGAGTCGAGGGAGTGAATTTTCTTGCTCCCGGACTACCTGGAATGCTCTTTCGGACGGCCTGCAGGCTCAGCTCAAGCATGCTTGTTTTATTACAGCGTGTGTGATGTCCTCGTAAGCTTAGGAGCATCTTTACTACACAAGACATCTGTATCTCCGAGTGAGGGCTGGATGAAAGCAGGGAGAAGAACTCACAGCTCTCAGGGATTAATTATGGTATGCTGATGGAAAAAATATCAGCTCCACGTGTTCGGCTGTTCACATTGCTGGGTTTAGTGTTCGTCATGGGTTTTGTGTAGATATTGCGTCCTTTATGTGGGGAATCAAAGAGGATTTTAGAAGTTTAGAAGTTCTAGTTTTTGTCAAAATGAGGTGCAGGTGTTAAAGAGACAGTTCACCCCGAAAAAATTCTGTCTTAATTACTCACCTCATGTTGTTCCACATCTGTATACATTTGTTGTTGTTGTTGTGAAATTTATGTGTTCTGTTGAACAAAATAGAAGATCTTTTAATGAATGCAGGAAAGCGAACATTTCTGGGGCACCTTTCACTACCATTTTTCTTACTATGGTATGTATATCAATCCAAATATTGAGCAATGAAATGTATACAGATTTGAAACAAATCGAGGGTGAGTTTTTATTTTTGGTGAACTGTCCCTTTAAGAGTCAAGCAGTTGGTTGAAAAATCTGCTGGAGGTCTCATGCAAGGCGTGGGCTCTATTTAAAATATTTGCATGAACTGTCTTAAAAGATGAAATGATGCAATTTTGTTTTATTCGCAAATAAACATGATTAATTACTTCTGTGTTTTTGTATGTGTTAAGCAGAGACACAATATTATGCTCTTAATATATAGATTACATTTGAAAAAACGTTCATCGTTTTTTGTTTGTTTTGTTTGTAGTTTGTGGTGACTATGTTCTGGGCTCTGTACCTGTACGACAGAGATCTGGTTTACCCAAGACTTCTCGACAACTTTATACCTCAGTGGCTAAACCATGGCATGGTGAGTGTGAAAAGGCTCTCTTTACTAGAAATTACAAGACTGCACCTTCAAAATCACTGACAATATAACTGTAAGTATAAATAAACAGGATGTATATTATCAGGAAGGCACAAGTTTTTCATTCTCCTGTGGGACATTTACGTCAGATGTGAAAATAGTTGGTGGGGTTGTGCAATTGTGAATGTCTTCAGGTGGAACAAATGCTCTGAGGTCAGATAGTGGTATTGTTTATGACAGGTGGATTTGATGACTTGCGGCTATTTGAAATGTTCAGTGATTAAGTATAAAATCACAAACCCCATGGTTCCCCATTTCCCAACATTGTCTGTTGGCTCCAGTGAACATGGCCGTTTATGTTGTATGAACCTGAAACACATTGTCAACATTAATCGAGCATTAATGAGTAAAAAGTTATTCCAACTTGCATGACTTTCTTCCACGGAACCCAGGAGGAAACCGACACTGTTCTTTCCCATACAGTAAAACTAAAAGCATACTGAGGCTGTCAGTCATTCTGTCTAACGTCTCCTGTTGGGTTCCATGGAAGAAAAAAAGTCACACTGGTTTGGAACTGAAGAATCACTGATTCTTGAAAAGCAAGTCCTACACACAAATGGCCTCTTTATGATAATGATGAGGAAATTCATACAAAATAAAAATACTTCAATAAACTTCATATTCACTTTTATTTGTTTTAAGCTTAACTAAAACATAAAACCTTGTGTATTTTTATATTTACAGACAATATTTTTTGGAAAATATGTATCAAAATGTGTATGTCAAAAAACATAACTTCGTATGAAATATTAAAACAAAAATATGTCATATTTAGCCTACTTAAGAACATTGACATGTTTTTTATTATTAAAGTGATAGTTCACCAAAATGTTTCTTACATCATTTACTCACCTTCTTGTCATTTCAAACCTGTATGACTTTCTTTCTCAGCAGTACACAAAATAAGATATTTTGAAGAATGTTGTTAACTGGCCCCTATTGACTTTCATGGGTTTTGTGTCCATGCAATAGAAGTGATTGTATCACTTATCTTATTTACTGTTCAGAGTGTGACCCTTGACATAAATAACGAACTTAATACATTACATGTTTTTTTAAGGGAAATCACGTGACTGACCGCCATTTAATCCGACAAACAAACTAGTCTGACAAACCTGGCGTAGTAGAGCTTTGGTGATTAAAATGAAAAAACAGCTTTTCAATTATTGTAATAGTAAACAGATATATATACCCAGCTTTAATTAACCTCCACACTATAACGATAAACAATAACTAAGTTATAACTTTTCAAAATCATTCTAAATGAAAGAGAATGACGGAGTTCACATCACATACAGATAAGAGACACGATATTATTGGAATTATTAATGAACGAAATACAGACAGGAGTGTTCGCCAAGTGGTGTTTTAAGGCAGAATATAATATTAATTGATATATTACTTATATTTTACAAGAATGAGCAAGCTTGCCCATATTTGCCTCCCTGTGATGTGATGAGCGCACCTTCAGCCTTCAGAGAGCCGCAATTGCAGTGACATTTTAAAGGAAAGACGTTTGCAGGAATGAAGTCGTAAAGCAGACCTTTATGTCTGAAATCAGAGTGTAATTTCTCCAAAAAATCTTCACTATTTCCCCAGGGATTGCACACACTTACACTGAAAAAAAGCTTGTCGGACATTATCTTCGCAACTTGTCTGGGTGTTGTGAAGGGTCAATTCGTTTTGAAGAGTCCCTACAAGAAATATGTAACAACCTAAACATCTTATTCAATCTAATCTGCTGAATTGGCCACTAACAAAGACGTTTGGGGACCTAGAGGCTTGTGATGTATTGAAAGGAAACATGACACGTAATGAGGCTGTGATTGGAAATAAGCTTGAATGTCTCAGACACCGCTAATTGTGGGATTTACTCACTTGACTTGGGAATAGCCCAGAGCCAAGGACAACATATATATTGGTTGCTTGGGAAACATGTCTGAGTTATTAATCAACATGAATGGAACCTTTGAGCCTAATCAAAAATGTGACTATCTTCAATGCTCGGTGGCATTGTGAAAGCACAAGCAATTTGACAAAAGACCGCAGGGCATTTAGACCTTTGAACATTCGTCATTTAAAGGAGAGGTTACACAAAAATAAAAATTGTGTCTTCATTTATTTATCATCATGTCATTTAGGACCTGTGTATGAAATTCTTTGTTTGGTGGAACACAAAAGGAGATATTTTGTGTGGATTTATACAGTGGAAGTCAATGGGGGCCAATGTTGTTTGGTTACCAATGAAAATGTCTTCTTTGTGTTCTGCAGAAAAAAGAAAGTTATACAGGTTAAAAATGACATGAGGGTGAGTATATGATGAAAGATTTTTCATTTATGGATGAGCTATCCATCTAATGCACAAGATACCTCATAGCTCCTTTCCAAGTGAGCAGCCTCACTGCCTACAAAGACAAACTCCATATCACATAAAAGTAATATGGTAACATATAGCGTTATGTACATGAGATTTGACTAACAACTGACAATGGATTTCAATATTTTAGCGTATTGCATAAGCTAACAATCACCATTATATTACAAGCTTTAAAATACATAGCACAAACAAACCTAATAGGCTATACTTATATATATATATATACAGTATATATATATATATATAGATTACCAACATTTCTTTCCATTTCTTTAAACTTGTGAGGCCCTAAAATGCCTTCTCCATAGGGAGGTCATTGAAACTGTATGAAACTGAATTGTCAGAGCAATAGTACATTAGCACATGAGGAATGTTCGGAACATAACATTGCAGGTTACTTTTCGTAATTATCATCACATGCAATATAAATGACGTCAAACTAACATTTCCTGCAACATCATACCCTACAGCTAAACTTACAGTATAAATCAAAGCTTACCAATGAGAATTGGGATACGGAAGGGAGACTTATTATGTACATTTATTTTAAAAATATTATTGCATCTTTATATTATTGCATCTTTAAATAATTACACTGATCACATCCCGCCTCATATTTTCCTAACAGCATGTGTTTTGCTTTGGTCAGTTCAGTCTCAATTTAGTTGATCAAACCAGTTTTTCGCTGTGGAGGTTGTCCTCAGACAATGTTTTTGTCCAGTCCTTGTGATTCGAGTCGAGTGCGTTTCTGAATTGACCCAAGGGAGAGGAGTACCTTACAGCTGAGAACAATTTGAGATAGGCAGAAAGTTCCCGATCAGCCCGTCTGCTATGCGACGGCCTTAGGAGGGTTACTCCACTGTAAATATTTTGAAGCATTCCATGGTACCACAATTGTTTGTTTACCCGTGCTTCCATAGCAATGGTCTTCTGTTCACAGGCTGCTTTGTGAAGTGACTAAGACCAGTTTCTGGAGAAACAAGGAAGTACAATCAGTCAGGAGTCAAATCTCAACCGAGAAGTATTTACGTTTGCCTATCAAGTGAAGCCCTCACGGCAGGGCATTTATCCTTCAGTGTGATGAACTGGAAAAAGGAAGAAGAACAATGGAAGGAGAAAATAGTGCAAAGCAACAAGACAGGTTTACAGTTTTGCTATTGTGTGGCATTAAGGCCGCAAAGAAAATCCAAACTTTCCAGATCTACGTAGACACATGGCTTTTTCCTCCACAGAATATGAGTGCAGACAGGAAGGTACATGAAAAGAGTTTTTCTGACGGAGAAAGGACAGTTTCTTGTTTTGAAGCTGTCAAAGTCGTTGATGTATATTTGGAAAGCCTATAAGGACTTTTAATAGGGCAATAACAATCAGAACAAGCCACTTCAACAGCAAAAGGCCCGTTCTCCACTTTCACAGCATCATCGAGAGGCAGGTTACTTGCGTCAAAGTATCTGTGACAACAATCCTATCTCCACCGTGCAATTATTTCACTGTAGAGAGAGGCCTGTCAGAGAAGCCTTGCGTTCCTCTAATGCTGATGGCGGCAGACCCCCGCTGAGAAGCCCCCACGTTCAAAGCACCTCGCTTGAAACGCATACCACAAATAAACATCTTAAACCTCCTTAGAGAGCCCTGTTCAAAAGACCGGGCTTGAAACAACTGGTGCTCGACTCAAAATTGCGGTATGTAAAGAAACAGAGAGGCAGAACTCGAGGATGAAGATATTTCAGGAGCGGACGAATTGCTTGAGCTTTCAGCGTTTAACTTTCCTCATATTTAATTCAGCAGGCAGGTTCACGGCAGCTTTGAAAGATACAGGTCATTGTGCACGGGGGCTTTTATGACTGATTACCTGTGGTAAACAACCCCAAGTTCTCCATCGCCCTTTATTCAGGCTGCTAATTGTTCGGAGGAAACAAACACGATACACAGCAATTGCCTTTCCACTCCGTGACCTTGGAGGCACCTCTTTATACTAATTAATCATAAGTTCAATGTCATAAATATTTACTACCTACTTACGGTTTGATGAGCTCAACCTTCACGGATATTCCTGAGGCTGGTACACACTTCTTTGACAAACTAACATTGAAACATTATAAAGCCAAATGCTGGTTTGTTGGGGAAACAACTTTCACTATTCCAAAAGACTTTCATCTTTGCATGCCAGGGTATATATTTACAGATGGAGATGGTAAGGCAGAGAGAGTTTCACACACACATGCACGCCCTTACAAAAAATATGTTTATTCAAGTGTGAATCCTACTAAAAACAACAACAAGCATACATTCAATCCACTTTGTATGTACTTCTCAGAAATATACTTAAAATTATATATTGTACTTAAACTGGCATAAAAGTATATTTGCCTATACTTGTACTCAAGCTTAAAAGTATATAGTACAACTGTAAGTATACTTTGTGTCTTATAAACGTATGTGTTTATTTAGTTTTGTAACAATATATAACATAATACACACAATATATAAATAGTATAAGTTAACTTTAACAAAACCTACAAGTATACTAGCCTATTGGTTTACTGAGAGTATACTTTAAAGTGTACTTTCATAAACTATAAGATGTGACTACTAGTATTGAACTAGTTAACTATCTGTATACCTGTCGAGTTCACTTATAGTATAGTTTCAGTACAAACAAAAACAAAAGAAAACTAGTAGTGTACTTAAAGTTTACTACTGTTACACTTATTTTGCAGTACTTCAAAATACACTTTACAACTGAAAAGTGGGACGATTTGATCTTAAAAATAGTACACTTACACCTACACTACTAGTGCATTGATATTAGTATGCATACAACATAAATACTCTTAAAAACTTTACTTAAGTACAATCTACTTAGTAAAAAAAAACGTTTTTTAAGTGTATACAGTTTCATCATATATCACATAAAATAATGAATATCAAAAAATGTATTGTGTGCTGGCATTTTTGGCAGTTTTTGGTGAAGTCTGTAGCATCTATTACTCCATCCGATAAAATACATTCTCACACAAGCACCCAATTTAACCAAGCAGTCCAGCCTAAATATTAAAATCCAGTTCTTAAAACTCTTCTAGCTTCCCTTGGCCTGTAAAGAAAAACTCACACTGGGAGGAACTCGGCTATGCAGGCCCTATTTTAAATTGTCTCTCGACCTGTTTGTGGCAATTCTCTGCAATTCCTTCTGCTGGATTTGTGGGATGTTGTTTAGAGTAGAAAATAGCTCTGCCCACAGGCCAATTTGGAGAGCGGTCTGCTCAGAAAATTGTCTCGAACCGGGCGCTCCCGCTGCGAGTAACAGTATGTTGAGACTGTCAGGATAAGCATTTCACCATTTACAGTAACAAGAATGTATCGCCAGAGTGGGAGGGGGTATATCCGTGGGGCTAAAATTGATCAATGTCGCCGTCTATGGCGGCATTAAAGTGGTCCTGGCTTTTGAAGCTCTCCAGCGGTGTTTTCTCTGTAGCTAATAACATGCTTGGTTAGCCGCTGTCAGATGAACCTCAGAAGTGCCAGACAGAGTTGTGTCTGCCTAACCAATGGTACTACACAGACTGTCTTTGGGACACCAGGAGGATAACCAGATATGTTTGTATCTGTCAGACATTTTTTGAGCTCTGCTATTCTTTATATTAAACACTGTCTACACAGGATGTAAGCGCGATGCGTCAAAACTAAATGGCTTCGGTTATAAAAAAATGAAAGCTGTGTATGCTGTGTAAGTTTCCCTTCCTTTTCAAATTGATTTGTATTTTGGACAAACATAAATGCTTATTTTTATATATTTTATATAAAGAATTATTCAATATAATTACATATGTCCATGTTAGCAAACATTGTGAGATGATCTGTTACTTGTAAAGCTTCCAGTGTCAACAGACTCAAGCCACTTTAACTCAAATCTCTTTCCGTACAGACAATGAAAAAATCAACAGAGGCCGTCTCACAATGACAATTTAGGTTCCAGACCCTGACCCATAAGCCCATTTTTATTCGCATGAATTTGCCATTATTGTGAAGTAATTTAAGCTGTTGATGGACTGCTATCTGGTGGTTATTGCCAACCGTTACGGGTAACTCAAGTCCGCACTGTAAGTCTTCAGATTGCATTAAGATGCAAAAACATTTTAATGACATGTTTAAACAAGGCTCCCCTTCATTATGGCCATTGAGGTTTCCCTCCAACATGTTTTGTCCCGTGGCTTGCCATTCCTCGTATGCAACGAAGTAGAGTGAGGAAAAATAAATTATCATTTTTGTGGTCTTTTCTACGACGGACTGGGTTCACATTGCAGCACCGTCATCATCCTTTGACAATTCACTCGTTGACTCTGTCATGGGCCGTCATAGAATCCTTGCTTTGATCTTATGTTGAACTGACCACAGAACACAGAGAGCTCCAATATTTTTTCCAGAAAACATAATGGTTGTGCGGCTGTGGCTCTTTTTAAAAATATAGTGAGCTTCCTTTGTCTCTGGTTGTTAAATATCCTGTGTGTGAAATTAAGCGCCATCTAGGGGTAAGGTTGCTTATTGCAACCACCGGCTCACTCCATCCTTCCTCTTCCGCGTACTACGGTGGCTGACACAAGACTGAGATGTTGTCACGTTTTCGCTACTTTGCCAAAACAATATAACGTATTTACGAAATGAGCTCTGTAGAGCAGTTTGTTCGTTAAGGGCTACTTTAGAAACAACATCGCAAATTCCATGCAAGGTGTATGTAGATAGAAAAAGCCCTTCCTAAGGTAATAAAGACATAAGGCTTCATTATATAAGGTGACCCAAAAACATCTCTCACTTGACAAACTCAGGAAGGGTTTTGACTTGAGAAGTCAGTTCCTTTGAATATTTTTGGTTTGTGTTTCTAATAACTGGTAACATTTGACATTTCCTTAAAATTTGTAATCATAATTTCTCTTCCCTTTATTTGGTTTTGTTTTATGTTTCAATGTTATTCCCTGAGGGACACATTTTGGCCAAAACCAGACAATCTTTGCATCAGGAGGTTGCATATTATGCCTCAAAATCAGAGACGACGCTCCACAGAGGTTGATGCATTATTCAAGTGTGCATGTTAGAACATTTAAGCACTAAAAAAGCATTTAGCTTAATCTCTGTAAACTCCCCATATTGTGATTTAACTATGTACAGCATGCCGCATTACGAAGTGGCTGTTCTTGTTTTCTTTGTCCCTGTGCTGTGGTGTTAGCGTTGACATTTCACTTGGCAACCACAACACTTGCTAAAGCTCCAGATTGACAGGAGGGATTGCGTTTTTTATCTGGCAGGAGTCCATCCACTTACTTGGGACATAATGTACTAAAGTCTTATGCAATGACTGTTCACTGCAAGTAAACCTTAGTAGTGAAATCAAATGATGTTATTGAAACATGTTTTATCCAAGATTGCTATTTAAAAAAAAATGTTCTTTAAAATTTCTTTAAATTCGTGTATCTGATTACGACACTCTGGTTCTAATTCTTCACAGATTAAATTTAAGCGAGGCCAGTCGTGAGGATGAATTAACCTGCATTAAAGTGTTGAGGGACAAATTAATAGTAGATCAGCTTTCTGACATGTGAAAGGCCAAAGATCAGCTACCAAACCAACATGCTTTTTGGCACAAAGAAACTTGCAGCCCCATCATGCCAGTACTGTATCCACTGATGCCAGAGAAGATCCCTGCAGCTGTACTAGACTCACCCAGCCAAAAGTGTCTGTCATAACAAGAGATGATCTCCTCCAGAGAGTGCTAACAGAATTCAGGCCTCTGTTCATATGTAGAAACACAGCTGCCTCTTATCAAGAGAACAGAGAAAGAAACTAATTATACCCATGGAGCCTTTGTTTCACATTCAATTGGGATCTTGTGTCCACCTTAAAGGGATATTACACCCAAAAATGAAAACTCTTTCATCATTTACTCACCGTCATGTCATTCCAAACCTGTATGACCGCAGAACAACTACAACTGAAGATGTTGGTACCCAAACCTCATTGGACCCTGTTGTCTTCCACTATTATCACAAAACCACTGAGATATTTCTCAAAATATATGTTTGGGAGCTAAAAAGAAAAATATAGAGTGATATACAAGTTTGAATGTATGAGGGTGAATAAATCATGACAGAATTTTTATTTTTGCATGAACTCCTTTAAGTGTCTATGTGGAAAACTTTGTGATGATGATCTTTATGAACTCTGTTTGAGGCTCTCAGTATTAAATGAGCTCTGTGCCTTCTATTATCTCATATAAAACCTCCCGGGATAACCCAACACTCCTTCAATGCGGCTTGCTTTAAATGACGCCGACCACATCTTAAACGCTTTTACACCTGCTTAAAATCATTTAGTTCTGGGCCCCAAGTGTTGCGGCCAAATTTACTGTCAAGCGGTTTTAAGAGCGCTCTCTGTCTGCACTAGTTACGCTTAAAGACTTATGTATGCCAATGAGACTTGTAAATATAGCAGGTGAATTGAATGTTAACAGCAGATGTTTTGGAGACAGTGGTCATATTGTTCCTCATTTGTTTAAACCAGAATTTGCTGGTCCGAACTTATGATGTATTTTAAGGGGCAAAGTCGTTTGAGGAGGTTAAGCGGTTTTCCAATGTTTTGTGTACATATGAATTTTATATTTAATAGATGGTAAATATTTTGGTATTTCGCAAGAATTATTTTAAGAATCCTAGAGGCTACTAAGATAATGATGTTGATTTCGAATGCTACTGAAGTACCATAAACTTGAGCTATATTTGCCTAAAAACCTAAGTTTATTTTGCTGAGGCCATTGGTTGATATTTTGTTTGTTTTCAACATAAATTCACTTTTATATTTTCTTTCAGAAAAGACAAGTTAAGGAATTCGGTCTTTTTGCCTGTCAACTAAATATAACATAATTTAAGAAATTTTAGAAAAAGAGAAAACAAGAAAACATCTTACTGTATTTCTATGTCAGCCACCATACTGCTTCGAAAGGGAGGGGTACAGTGAGCCGTTGGTTGCAATTTTCAACCTCGCCGCTAGATGCCGCTAAATGTCATACACTGGACCTTTAACTTTGTTTAACATTAACAATAGAGAAAACTCTTCTCATCTAGCTTCAACTCTTCTCCTACTTGGTCACATAGCTTTGTATACTATGCTATTGGTCATTTAGCATTATTCGTGTTGCCATTTAAAACCATATACCTCCATGAAATAAGCTAAAAAGGAGCCTTTAAGCTCTAAAAATTACAATAACAGAAACTTCTGTTGGCAGTGAACTGTAATATTATTACATATTCAGCCATGCATGTGGCGTATCATTGGGACAAGCATGGGACGTTTCATCTGTCAGCAAATCTGATTCTTTGTGGTCTGAACGTGCCGCAAAGAAAACAGATTGGGTTGACACAGAATGAACTTAAAGTCTTAAACAACCGATTCAAAGAGAAAAACAACTATGTTCAATGATATTGATTCTCCACAGGGAATTAATCCTTCTCCAGTTTGAAGTGCTCTGTGTTCAGCTATTTCCTTTGGTTTTTCGCAAGTGCTGGGGAACGATTTTAAAGAGATCAACATTGCGGCTCCATTTTTCTGGACGCTAATATTTCAGTGCTGTGTACGATGTCTAGCTTGCGCCCGTGATTAAGATGCCATGTTGAGCCTGGAAAAGTTACCAGGTGAAGTTCTTCCACCCGAACCCCGTCATTAAACCGAGCGCATAGCTGGACCACTAGCTCATCCTTAACAACTGGGGAAATATTTACCCATCTCAATCCATTGAGGGTTTGCTTTCTTGCGTATTTCTCTGTTAAGTTTTAGTGAAGTTTCTCTCTCACTCAAAGTTCTTGCGTTTTTGACAGTAGGGCAACCAGTAACCCATGCTTTTAATTTGCACATAGAAACATCTGTGTTCACACCAGTTTTGATATAACAGGCTGCTGGTGAGGTGCGATCAACGAGCTTGTGAAATCTCACACAAAATGCAGTCATGATTATTACGCTGACCCTGTCTTGCGCAAATATGGCGAGCAAAAACCCAGCTGAAAATTTCATAGTTAAGAGAAGGCTCTTCAATCTTAAGAGATTTAATAAAATAGATGTGCTTCATTTACATAAACTTTGCCTTTTGTTTCCCCTTAAAGTGATAGTTCACCCCAAAATTCTTAATTTACTCACCCTCTTGTCATTTCAAATCTGTGTGACTTTCTTCTGTGGAACACAAAAAAAATATATTTTGAAGAAAGTTGGTAACCCAGCAGCACTGGCACCCATTCACATCTATTGTATGGACACAAAACCAATGGGAGTGAATGGGTGCCAGTTAACAACATTCTTCAAAATACCTTCATTTGTGTTCTTCTGCAGCAAGAACGACATACCGTTTTTAAATGATATAAAGGTGAGTAAATGATAACAGAATTTTTTTTGGGGGGTGAATTATCACTTTAAATTGCTTTTGAGGAGGACATCAACAAATGGGACAATTGTTGAAATACATTAACAGTATGGAGCAATAAAATGAATGTTTTGTAGCTTACATAATCCCTTTCTAGACAAATTTGATTACAAATGTTTGAGTATATGTCGACTTTAATAATACTGAAATTCCACTGCAGAGTTTAGACATTGCTGAGACCTCTCGTGAAACTTTAGTGGAGATATTTGTGAGATTTTTGGGTCTTTTTCTGTGGAGAAATATCCGCTGAGATGCACGCGTTTCAAGTTAAATCAAATAGGCTTTACAAGTCACTTGAATTCAAGTCCATTATATGGACTTAAATAGATCTTTGATTTTACTTTCCAATGAGCCAGGCGTCTGTGCAAACAGAAGCCAGTATATCTCTCTACCCGCTCTGTCATCACATCACAAGCGTTTGACACTCGAACGCTTTCAATTTGAAGTACGCGTGACCCTTTCGCTGTAACCGGAGGGTACCGATTCAATCTCTCCCTGAAGTGGGTGTGTTTGACAGGGCCTGCCCTGTTTAGAGTTCATAGTCCTCTGAGCCATTTTGTTGAAGGGGATTTTCCACAGACACTCCTGGAACGCTGGCCAAAACCACAAGACCATGAGAGCTACGCTGGCCCGGTGGTCAAGAGAAAAAGAGCTGCCATGTTAAATTAAGACTGGGTCCCACAAACTTGAGCTAAAATAAAACACGTCTGGGTCAAAAATGCACTGTCAGGCTAAATCTACCGAGACTTATCCAGCTGAGCGGGCATTTAAACAGGCTCTCCGAGTGGTGGTGGCTGTTTGAGATGCAGGGAGAGAAGAAATGCAGCCCGGGGGGTGTTAAGTGGGGACTTCACAGCTGCCAATGGCAGAAGAGGCAAGATGTCTGTTGACTGGGAGCCGTAGGGAGTATGTTACAACCGGCCTGGGAGGCTTAGGCAGGGAAACAGGACACCTGACCTTGGGAGCACTCTCTCTGTTACATTAAACTCTCAGTGAGCCTTCTATCAGGCGGCCCCGTACAGAGTTAGAATGCATATCTCCTGTTCAGATTCCATAGGGCTCTATGGCTTTGACAGGTCGAGGGGACCCGGTCTCTGATAAAGAGGCAGCGCAAACTAAACCAAGGTCCTTTACCTAAAGCGAGGACTAGTATCTTCCTATAGTCATGCAAGTATGTCATTTCTTTTGCTGACTTAACGGTTTGAGTACAATCAAATTGGCTTTACAAGTAACTTTATAATGAGATTAAAACTCTTGAAAAGAGATCGTTCAACCAAAATGAAATTTCTGTCATCATTTACTCGCCCTCTTGTCATCTCAAACCTGTAGGACTTTCTTTCTTCTGCAGAACACAACAGAAGATATTTTGAAGAAAGTTGGTAACCGAACAGCCGCGACACCCATTTACTTATTGCATGGACACAATGCAAGTGAATGGGTGCCGGATAACAAAGATTATTTATCCAAGTTATTCGATACGCAATAATTGTATACCTCCTTTAGGACATTGTGCATTTGATATATGTGTTATTTGAGAAACCTTAAGGAAACCGCTTATAAAAAGAGAAAACAGAGAACTCAGTTAACTCTCTAGTACCCTGAAAGACCAACCATTGAGCTATAACATTTCTCCTGCAATGTCTTCAGTTCAAGGTCAGAGTGGCAGAAAACAGCTAGATGCTAATTTGGCAGTAACCCAGGCTTTGACACCTTGACCACAAGGTGTTGTGTTAAATCAAAACTGAACACAGCTGTGACATCCTGCATGCTCTGACTGAGAACAAAAACAAAACTGTGGTGCGTAGCACGCTATAGGAACTAAAAGGTCAAGATATAAGTATGTCCAATGAGCATATTAAGCTAACTTAAGGCCCAAGAAATAATTTTATGCAATCTTTAAAGACATTTTATGATAATGAGTCGTGCAGAAAAAATATGAATCATGATTTGCCTTGGTATGCAACTTCAGAGCCCACACCAGTCTCTGCACAAGTAATCACAGCCACAAGTCTCTCAGGATCAGTCTGGAGTGCTTAAAAGTCATTGGAGAGGAGCACGAGGGCTTTTGAAAATGGGGCATTAATGATTAGCCCTGACTGCGATCCGAAAGTTGGAATGTGTGTGGGTGAGCATGCACCATTGAGAACACTTAAAAGTTACACACGTGCTGAAACATATCTCCACATCTCCAGAGGCATGCGTTCTTTGTTTTTTTACCTGCAGAGGTTTGGCATTATAGCAGTTAAACCATAATCACCATAATGAAGAGAATAACCACCTATTATCCCATTGCCAACTTCAACTCCCTGACAGTAGCTTGTGGGAACAAATGAAAAGGTATTTCATTTTCTCTTAGACTTGTCACAAACATGTTTTGTAAATATTTGAAGGAAGTGGATGAGGGAAAATCATTATGCTGAACCAGACAAAGACGAACACGTGTAGACCAGGGGTGGTTCTAAGGTGTGTGGATACCCGGGGCTTAGCCCAGAGACCTCCACATATGTGTTCGAATACAGTGGCGTAGCAAGTCAGGTCTGGGCCCATATGCAAAAACTTTTAGTGGGCCAGCTCCGTGTGTTCGCGGCAACTTTGCGCATTAGTGGACACATCTGTTGTTTACTCTGGTTTGTTATTTAAATGTAAACACGCATGCCAATCGCGCTCAAATAGTAATGGGAGACCTCAAGGGAGCGCAAACTCCTAAGAGCCAGAAAGAGGGAAAAAGTGTCGGCATCAATAGACTTTTTTGTTAGTTAGTGCGTCGATATATAGTGCCAGTACACTGCTGCCCGATTCGTGTTTGATTCCTGTCTCAAGCGCCTTTTGCCAGTCCCGCTCCCCTGTCTTCAAACAAAGCTTTCCTGTCTTTTCTCCACTGTCCTGTCAAATAAGGACAAAAAGCCCCTAAAATAAAACTTAAACAAAAAAGAAAGAGGGAAAAATCCGCAGCGGAAATCCCGCCTTCTTTTATTTGTTTGGCCACCTCAATTAGATTGATATTAGTGAGCTCATATGATATTGACCAGCTCATATAAAATAAATTTCATTCCGTTTCAAAACAGCAAGGTAAGCAATTAATGTTGTACATTATACAATAATAATAAGAGTGTAAATGATTATATGTATTCAAATAATTAAATAGATGACAACTAATTAGGACAATAAAGACCTCTCTACTACCTTTATCCTCACCATACACTTTCCTATTAAACACCTGTATGCCCTTTTGCCAAAAGACGATAAATGTAAACGGTCCCATTGATTCATACGCGGCATGGTAATAAACATTGGGGGCTATACTAAAAACTTTTGGGATTCAGCCCCCTTAGCCCACCCCTAGTGCCGCCACTGGTGTAGACACAGGAAGAATAGAGAACGTTTAGAGAAAGTTGCAACTTTACTGTAAAACAACATTTTATCCAACATAATGGACATTGTGAGTCTCATGCTAGCAGATATTCAATATTAAATATTGAACTGCCGGTTTGCACTGTGGAATGAATAAACAGGTGCATGGTTCACAATTCAAGCAGCTACAGCTACAATGTTTCTATTGTATTTGTCATCAATGTTATTTGATTGTCGTGGTATTAAGAGCTCAATCTTGTGCTCTGAAAATTCTGTCAGCAGTTACTCATCCTCATTTCCATCCAATTTGACAAGTAAAACACAAAAGGAAACATTTACAAGAACTTTGCTTATTTTCTTTAAAGTAAATAGGGGCTTGCAGTCCCTGTTGGTTTTCCACAGAAGAAAAAACATAATATGTGAACCTGTACCACGAAACCAGTCATAAGTAGTATGTGTATATTTGTCAAATCACATGACGTTCAACATGTTTTAAGACCTCCCGGCGTCTTTGGAACACAAATAAAGATATTTAAGGTGACATCCGAGAGATTTCCCGGCCTCCTAATAGACATCATGGTTATATTTGTTGTCAAGGCCCGGAAAAGTACTACAGACATTATTATTTACATTTTTAAGTTATAAGGTGATTTTAAAACTTGTCCAATATGAGCAATACTCTGTGTATGAGAGTTCATGTGTCAGAATTATATGATTGTATAACGTTTGATTATCAATAGGCATTTTTGTCAGTGAATCAATGTGAATTAAAACCGGTTACTAAAACATTGGTTACAGTTTGGTTTACTCACAAAATGACACATGCGGAACTTCAACAAACAAAATGCAAGGCTCATTGAAAATGGATGCTTTCCCACTGACTGTACTCACTTCTGACACCTGTCAAATATGATGATAAGCCTTCTAACCTCAGATCTGTTCAGACCTGCCTACGTGATCAGACATCCGAAAATTAACTCAAAAAAGACCTCAACAATGGCCGACATCTGATTTAAGCGAGTCAGCGCGTTAAAATCCAGGGAAAGCCCGGTGAAAACGGCCTGTTTGTTTAATCACGGAAATATGATTATGTGTTATGAGGGGGGTTGTTAGCAGCCAAATTATCCATGGAGTGGCATGTTTAAAGCAGATTAAAATGTCAGCATGTCATGTTTTTTCCGGAAGGCTTCCATCAGATGCCTTTACCACCGCAGTTATGAGGTCAAATGAGGCAAGAACAGCCGGGCTGGGAGGCTTGTGATTGCCTTTATGTAAGATGAGCGCCATCTGGTGAATAGTGGTGGAAGTGAGCATGCATGTCCCATAATCAGTGCCTTCAGTTGCCATCCTGGGGTTGGGCATTTGGATATGTGAGGTGGGTCAGTATGAGAAGCAATAAAAATGTATTTAGAAGTTTGACAGGAAAACTATTATACCGTGGTAAACATTACCAAAAATTACTTTGAGTCATTTTGTTTAAAAAGCGGTGGGAAGATATTAATAAAATTGGACTAGTGGTTTCTTACGGGTTGACATGTGAGGCAACTATAGCTACGACCCTGCCCAAAATAGCTAGCTAGTGTTAAAGAAATAATTAAGTAAAAATGTAAATTCTTACATTATTTGCTTACCCTCATGTCATTCCAACCCTGTTTGAATTTCTCTCTTCTACGGAACACAAAATAATATATTTTGAAGACTGTTGGTAACCAAACAACACTTGACCTGACTGATTTCCATTGTATGTACACAAAAACATGTGAACACATTTCTCAAAATATCTTCTTTTGTGTTTCACAGAATTCGATTCAGAATTTATGTGTTGAATGTTCGCTTCGCAAAATGTCAAATTTTTGGAATCCCCAACTGGAATTGAAAAATGCATTATTTATCATTGTCTCTGAATATTAAGCTGCCGAGGGCATATTAAAACTTCAGAAATCACAGACTTCAGCTTTAAAGCCGTGATTATTTTCTCAAACAAAAGACACATGATATCATTAAAATAAAATCAGTTTCAGTCTCATAAAAAGTATTTCCCAGTTTAAATAACCATAAACCAACTTTACGATCTAACTCTGGAAGTGTTTGTATTGGCTTGGGTAGTGATGGTAATAGTTGTAATGATGATAGCTCAGTCATACGCTCACTTCAATCATTAAACAGCAGAAGACGCCTCAGAAATATCATTTAGAGCCCTGCTGAGTCCGCCCAAACTTGGCTCGCCTCTATCTTTTCAGCAGCCTGAAACTGTGTCAAAATTTTTGACAAACACCCAGATTCAATCCACACCCAGCTTCCATCTCACATGTTGTTAAATAAATAATTTGCTTTGGGTTGTGTAACCATTCTATTCTTGGTGGAAACGCAGGTGGTCGGAAGAGTAGAGAGAAACAAGTTATTTTTGATGGCAGTTCATATATCCAGTAATACCATGAAGCATAACAAAAAGCAAGCAAGCCAGTATGTAGTGTAACTGGTTCTAATCTATCCTGATCAGGACTCAAAGCAGCGATCGGCCCAGAACTGGACTCGGGCACTCTCACAAAAAGCTAGTACTTAAAAAGATGGTTGTTGGTTAAAGGGATAGTTCACTTAAAAAATAAAAAATGCTGTGATCATTTAGTCACCCTAAAGTTATATCAAACCTGTATAAGTGTATGTTGAACACAATTTTATTTTTTTGAAGAATGTGGAAGAATTGTTTGGTAAAAAAACATTCCTTCATGTGTTCAGTGGAACCTTAAAATCTATACAGGTTTGGAACAACTTGAGGTTGAGTCAATGACAAAATTTTGAACAAAGACATGCTACACATGGTCTCATACAATGTGTATTATTGAATATTGAGATGTTAGAATAAGTTTGTATACCTGTAGCTAGAGCAATGCATTAGCAGCGTAAAGACCATGCATTTGATCCCACCAGGGAACACATATTCATATAAAATGTACACCTTGTAATTTGGTCACTTAAATGCTTCTTCCGAATGCATGAATTTAAATGTAATCCACTCCTCAGTGTTGTGCATGGCACAAAAACCGTCAACTAAAGAAAACATCTGTGCCTGTCTTTTCGAGAATACCATGTGGTGACATGTCGAAATCTACGCTCATTAATCCATCCAAAATGCGAGTACCAAAATGACAGTTCATCTACGTTTGTGACAGGTGCAGTTGTCTTGATAGAGACTTGAAGGAGTAAAGCCACAATTAATGATGAATATCCATGAAAACAATATTTGAATATTGTCATAATGAGAAATGTACTTGGTATTCAAAAGTTTAGAGTGACTTAAAGGAGCATAGTGGGATTTGGAGGATCTATTGACAGAAATGCATTATAATATACAAAACTATGTTTTCAGAGGTATGAAGACATTACATAATGAACCGTTATGGTTTTATTACCTCAGAAAAATCTATTTCTATCTACATACAGAGAGGGTCCTCCTATTTGGAATTCATCATGATATGCCGCCATGTTTCTATGGAAGCCCTAAACGGACAAACTGCTCTACAGAACGCGTTTCGTAAATAGGTTATTGCGAAAACGCAATGACATCTTTATCCTCTGAGAGCTACTGTAGTGTTTTGAAAGGGAGGGGTTGAGTTAGCCGTTGGTTGCATTATGAAATGCTAAAATCTCCGTTTTGCTCCTTTAAATAAAATGTTTGTCTTGACCTTACAAAACTTTCTTTCTCTAGGCATACATGTCTTATATTAGTTTAGGATACAAAAAACATTTTCTTTCGTTACAAGGCAAAAAGCAAAATTGTGACTTAAAATGGATGACCTGCTTAAAAAAGCATTCCAGATTGAGACTTCGAAAAGCTGGTTCATATAATGCCAACAGAACACTGCAAATTTGAGGCAAATAGTGACCACACCGAAGATGCTAAAATATAACAAATATTTTAAAGTCACAATAGAACTTTTCAATATCAACATCGACATTACTTTAGTTACTATGTGGAAAAAATATGACTAGGTAAATCTAAACTTTTGAAGCCAATTCAGGCAAAATACTAAACTTTTCATCTTTTGAATACAATTCATGCAAAATACAGTGTCTAGTTGAAAATGTTAAAAACACTGATGAATGTGATAAAAAGAGGGTCAGCGGGTTTTTTAGGAATATCCAACATACGCATGGAGCGAGAGGGAACGCAGGTGTGTGGAAAAAAGAAATATATTTTAAATCTGGGATCATTCAGAACCTGTCAGCCAGAACACTAGACTAACAAATGAGGTGATCACAACAGAAGACAGATACTGTGTTTATAGAGTTATGATGATCTATCAATCCATACCGTAACCACAACTAGACAGTTTGCACACACAACACGTTTGATGTATTTGGCTTTCGCATTGAAACCTGATGATAGCGGGTTTCTGTATTCCGTGGAGTGATTTGTAAAGCTAACTGCTCTATTTCTGTTGCTTTCAGCACACGACGGTCCTTCCTTTCATCATTATTGAGATGAGAACAACACACCATCGATATCCCAGCAGGTCCTGTGGACTCTTGGCGGTGTGCACGTTTGCGGTGGGATATGTTGTATGGTAAATGTCTCCATCTAGCACATTTATACTCAACATGGCCTGTTCATTTTCAAAAATGAATAAAAATGGCTCCCTATAGGTACCGTAATTAGGAGAAATTGACATGGCATCAATCACATGAAAACTTCCATCTGTGGCCATCAGATCTTCCTGACTTTCAAAATCATTCCCTTAGACTGTTATAGATCATTTCGCAGACAAAAGCAAAACCGTGCACCGGGAATCTTTGAAAATAATAGGCAAAGGAATTATTTAGTCTTGCGTATATCAGATTTATAAGCATTTATACGTTTTTTGGGCTAAACTAAGCTAGTTAGACAGCATGGTAGAGGCGACTGCATACCCTGGATTGTCAAAACGCGCATATCGCCCTTTTTTCCCTTTGTAAATTAAGCTGATTACGCAATGCATTTTATTTTAATCGGGAAATAAGACTTGCCCCTGCAGTTGGTAAACCCATAGGCGGCTTTACATAAGGATTACCTTACAGAGACAGATAGAGATATCCCTCATTCCTGAAAGTCTGTTACAAATGCAGACACTTCAGATCTGTATGCAATCCTGAGGTGCTTTACACTCCCACACGCATTTTGACAAGACATTCATTAGAAACAAAGCATTTTAGAAGTAGGTGTCACTTATTTAACACATACATTAAAATGAAAGCCATGGCAGGAGAAGATTATACAAACAGAATCCATTACTTAAACAGACTGACAGACTCTGAAATTTAAGTCACCGCATCGTAAGAAGAACAGCAGTGTCTGAGGTTCACAGACACGGATGGTAGACACATTGACAGCCTGGTGACTGTTTCTGCAGCTTTTCAAATGACCACATTTTTAGACAGAAGGACTCGGCATTAGCGAGTGCAAAGGTAACAGATTTTCTCTCTCGCTCTCATAGGATGTGCTGGGTACACAGCGTGACGGGGGTGTGGGTATATCCTCTGCTGGAGTACATTGGGCAGACGGCCAGAGTTCTCTTCTTTATCTGTCTCACGGCTCTGATCAGCGTCTACTACATCTTGGGAGAGATTCTAAACAACTACATCTGGGATTCCTCAAAGAGTAAGATTTAAAGGATTGGAAATTAAGAAATGTTGTGATTCCTGCATTCCAAACTCATGTGACCTCATTTCATGGATCACAAAAATGAAATTTTCAATAATCTCACATACAGTGAAAGTATTTGATATATGGTTTTATACGAGGAACACAACCAAAGTTGTGATAAACAATTTTCAACTTTGCTATTGCTTGATGAATACATAGCCATGTTTTGTATTTAATCAGAATTTCTACATGGATTGTGGGAATTTTAGTTCAGTGTTTGTTGAATTCCAAATAAATCAAAACACCTAACAGCAATGTGGAAGACTGAGAGCAAGCCAAGATTTGTGTAAGATTTATTAAAAATTGATGTTTTCTATCAAATATTTACTTTTTGAACTCTTCTTATAATACGTAAAACTCTTTATTGTGTTTTTCAAAAATGAACATCGGACCAGATTATCTTTTTTTAATTTTCTGCATATATATATGGAAATGAATGGAAATTATATTAATAATAAAAATGAAAGTTTAATTCGGAATTTGGGAGAAATGTTGTCAGAAGTTTACTGAATAAAACATAATCATTTCACATACCTACAAATAGTAAATTCAGACAATCATCTCTCCTATTTTCCACAGCTGTATATAAACATATCATGTAGGAATGCAAGGCACTAGGTACATCAAATGCCAAAATGTGTTGAGATTTGGAGATTTAAATTAGATTAAAAATCTTTAAAGTAATACATTTTAAAAGTTATACTTTTTTCTACTTTTACAGTGTTTTTACATCATTTTTTGGTGTTTAACGATATGCACTTCCATTCACTTTAACTGCATGATTCACATCATGAAATAGAGTCGTGTGGGTTTAGAATAACACGTGTGTGACTGACAAAATTTGCTGAACTTCACCTTTAAGTAAATGCATTTACATCTTTGAGAAACTACTGTATAGAAGTCTACAGCTATGTGTTCTTTGCAACTGCACGTCTATAATGTCTACACATTTCATGCTCTCAACCCACGCTACGATAACGGCTAGAGACACTTACAGTATATACACTTCCCCCGGGTACATCTACATCCCTCCTAGCTTCCTGATACACCTACGCGCACTCCTCCGCCTGTTAGCATTATAGCCTGGAAGCAGTGCATCGTGGGTGTAGTGCCGCCCAAGGCAGCGCAGAGCAGATGGGAACGGAGCCCGCGAGTAGTCTGAAAGAAGCAGACGGCGAAGGTTTCGCTTCCTCCCACCTGCTTGACCCTGAACTGTAAATCAGCTACGCTGTGGCGAGCACACAAACACTCTTCCAGCTCAGGATTCCTCTTATGAAGTTGATCTATATTCCTTTGTCCTGTACACTAGATCTCACTGTTACGTTCATAATGTCAGACGGTAAACTCCTAGAGCTTAAACAGCCAAAAACCCAATAGCTATGAATGCATTGCAGTTTTTCACTCCGACTCACACGTGAACAGCTTGTTGAAATGCACAATCAGTTGCCAAGAATACAGATCTCATTATCATTCAGATCTCACTGCAGTATTAAACATAAATAGAAAATCATTCGGATCGAATATGAATATTTGAGGTTTACAACATATTATAATCTAAATGCCTGTATTGGGGCATCCCCATTAGAATTCATATAATCTGACATTAAGAATCTCTTTCTTTTTACAGGCTCCCTGGAATCAGACAAAGTCAAAACAGAATGAAGTTCATCGTGACGTGAACGCCGCCATAGAAGTTACCCAGTTTCTTTTCTCTTCATTTAAATCTAGATCAGTTTGACTCCGGAGTTCAAATCAATACGATTGGTGCCAACATTTGCATTCTTAAATTTTCTTTTGGTCCCTTGAGACGTTTATCTCATCCTCATTACCGCCATTGAACTTTTAAGCACAGACCTGTATCGGCATGAAAGTTAAACCCAATATTTGATGTATATAATTTACGGTATGAATGTTACAGTATTTCAGAACACCTCAAGTACTGTACGAGCACTGAATGATATTTACTGTACTCCAAGGCCAGTATCACAAACAATCACATACAACCGGTATCAGGAATTGTTCATTAACCCCGTGAAACAAATAAGCAACAGGTGTATATCCACGACTATAGCATATGTCAGCTGAGAATGAGCACAAGATCACTTGTTTGGATGGGCTGTTGATCAAACTGTTGGAAACGATTCACGTGATCTGAGGGCAGGCTTTTGTTGAGCAGATGCATTGCATGAAATCCAAATTTTATTTTCTTGGGTTTATCTCAAAGGGATGTTTTTTTTCTAGGGCTGTCAAACGATTAATCGTGATTATTCACATCCAGAACAAAAGTTTTCTTTAACACATAATGAATCTTTGTGTACTGTGGATGTTAATTTTCTATTTATAAACAGAAAAACATACACATACATTTAGCAAATATTTATTTAGATTTTCCAAAATTTTAAAACTATATACAAACATATCTTAATTTTATATTTTTCTTAAATATGTGCATGTATGTGTTTAATAATACAAAATGATTATGCGATCTATGCACAGTACACAGACATATATTATGTGAACACAAACTTTTATTCTGGATGCAATAATCGCAATTAATGGTTTGACAGCCCTAATTTCTTCATATCATACGGATATGAGTGTAGTCCTGTTTATTTAAGTTTCTTCACTGATGTGTTTTTTTTGTTATTTTGTTAATAAAAACGGTTGAAATTAAATTGGTCTCATTTTTATGTTGCTGTAGTATATTGTACCTTAAAACTAAATTAAAAACACGTCTGTTAATTGACAAACTAAAAATGTTCATGTTCATCATTTTAAAATTAAATTAAATGTCCCCAAACTATTTTGCTTGTAAAAAAATTATAAAATGAAGAAAGAAACATCAAAACCCTTGTTTCATGCCGACTTTTAAGATGAAAATGCCATTGTTTAACATTAACCATGAGGAATAGTTTCCCTTAAGTTAAATAAAATATGAATTAAAAATATTCAAAACTAGTTCACCCCAAAACCTGCAAACCTTTGGAAGTAGATAAAACCAACAGAAGTGAAATGAGACTTTTATTTCCCTACTTTTTAGTCATTTTGCATTCGGGGCCTCACACACACCAAGATTCTGTGAGAAACGCAAAGCCAACCTTTCAATTTCAGAGAAAAATTGTTGCACTCATGATTTAATGTTGGTCCTATATTTTCTCTGGCCTTTTCGCCTTCGCTCTTTAAGACGCAGATGTTGCCCAAACATAACAATTCCATTGTACCGAGCTGGACATTCTTTTAATGAGAAACACACACATTCCAAGCCTGAGGAAAGAAGTCAGATCCACAAGAAAAAACAATCACCTACTGACAGACCAATCCAAACAACCAGGCCCTGCTAAACCCCGTCTGCATAAAGCAAACACATGTTCACCTTACACATCTAAACATGAATATCAAAGCAAAATGCCATCTGATAAAAAGTTAGCAATTAAAAAAATATGTGAGACGCAAAGCACTTCTGCTTAAAAAAAGCTCAGTGTGAACTTTGTATTATCACATCTAAATGTCACAGTCAAAGTACACTCGCAGTCTATTTAAGTTCACAACCCGTCATGCATCATTTCTATTAAGTTCAGAGGTAAAGTTATTAACCTATTCCCCTACTGTATAAAATACAAGTACGAAATCTGCTTGACAACACTCCTCAGATCAGCTGTTTGGTTTTGAGTGGAACTGTGGCGTTTGTGTGAACGGGAAGAGTGAACAAGTTATCTCTGTCGGGGTGTTAATTTCAGAACAACACCTCATACTCTCCTCATTAACACTACCTCTCTTGCATGCACAAGTGCCAAACTAACGTGCATTAGCAAACTTAAAAAAAAAAGATTTTGCCACAAAAGGAGTAAAGATATGTGAAGAAGTGCAAATGAGTCAGTACATTTCACAGTACGATAGTAATGATTCCTCTTGAAACTGGAATTTTGGGTTGGGTATGGAGACAGCCTGCTATATTTTGTAACTGCCAATAAGCTTTACTTACTACTTCTTTTGTAAATAATCAAATTATGCCTCAGGTTGAAAAATGCTTGCTTGTATATAAAATGGCAAAATAATTACCCTCATGTCTGTTCTTGTGATGCAGACCTACAGCTTTCATTTGCCACATGTTATTTTTTAATACCTCAAACGCAATTGAAACTTGTATCAAGTATAATAAAAGATGAAAGCAGCTTTATGAAATATTTTCAATGGATAAAGAATTATAAGATAAAGTATCGTTCTTGCATGTGAGCAGGCACAGCGTAGGTGGGCGCAGCTTGTTTTTTTTTTGCACTGACTCATGCCGTAAAACTTGCCGTGGCCTGACACCTGTCAAACGCCAGACCAGGTGCGGGACCGGCGGCCAGGTTACCAAGACCATAACAATTACACAATGAGCTTTTCACATTTATTTGTGACACATCCTGTCATTTCAACATCAAGACAAGTACATTCACCTTAAAAAAAAAACAGCTGTGAGTATTCAATGTCCGATCATTCATCACAAAAGAATAAAACGCATGCGATCTCCACTTTGCAATGACAAAAACAGAGTCATAACTGACTGATGAGAGTATACTTCAAATACATGGCTAGCAGACCAGTAACCAAGATGACAAGTATTGAAATACAGCAGATCTAACAATGTAGACCTCACATAGACATCCAAAACCACTCGATTTCCCTTTCATGCACCCACACCCGTTTCAAGCCACTAATAACACATTACATGACAGTTTAATAATGTGAGGTTCAGCGACCATTACGGTACAGTTCATGTGAGCTACAGTAAACTCTAATAACCAGAAATGCAACATGACAAGTGAAGTGATGAAAGTTCAAACATATCCGGAGTAATAATGAAAGTTTTTATGTCACCAAATTCAACACAGGTGCGCTTTCAAATTAAAGTCTGCCGATATGAGGTAAGCGGAAACTCCACCAGGTTCTGCCCATGCATCTGCTCGGTGAGACCACGACTGAGATCATCGAGGGTTCAGATGCAATCTTCTGGGTTAAACGAGGACATGTGGAGAGCAAGATGAAACCGTGCTGTAATGCACTGCAGGCTCAGTCTATCACCTTAACGCGCTGTTAACAAATCAAACGCGGCTTTTAGGCGCACATGAAAGCCACAAAGGAGAATGTTGGAAGTCTGAGGTTTACAAGTGATGTGGTCCAGCTAATGAGGCAATGTGATAGCTGGTTCCTTATGGATTCACAAAAAAGCAGTTACATCTACAAAAAGTCAGATTGAAAATCTCTGAAATCCAAACACTGGCAAGGCAAACGTCTGAAGGTTCAAATTATTTGATGAAAGAAATACAAGCCAAAAGCCTTATTTTACCATTTCAGCTTAATGGAGCTATTGTTTCTTTCCCGTCCTTTTGTGGCTTTATCTGATTGACTACATCGCCCCCTGGTGGACTACTTGAATCTTTCCTCACTTTAGGTTTAGGAGCTAATAAATGGGAGACAAAACATAAGCATAAATGAAAGCATCAATAAACACCATGCACAAGAGTCAAATATGTGCGTGCATTAAAGTGACAGTTCACCCCAAAATGAAAATTCTGTCATTTACTCTTGTCAAATGTCAAGCTTGTATGACTTTCTTATGCAGAACACAAAGAAGATATTTTTAAATAAAAAACATTGGTCTCAATTGACTTTCGTTGGTTTTGTGTCTATAGAATAGAAGGACGGTTTTTACCAACATTCTTTAAAATATATATTCTTTGTGTTTTGTAGAACAAGGAGGGTGAGTAAATGATGACAGAATATTTTATGTGAACTATCCATTTAACAAGATTTCTCTTACCATTTGGGTTTTCTTGTTTATAAAAAGTCTTAAGCATTTCCACTGCCTCTTCTGCTCTATAGCCCGAGATGCACTGTATAATGTGATATTATATAATATAATATAATAAACAGGTATTACACAGAAAATATGCTATGTTTGTCTTAACTAAACACTTAGGGTTTTTGCTGTAGAAGCAGGAATACTTCTACCTTAAATGAAGTCCCAGTTTGTGGTAAATCATCCGATGAGACATCCATGACTGAGCCACAGCCTCCGAAGCGCTCATTCTTGCACCCGTAAACAACAAGAGGAATGTCTGTCTAAATGTTAAAGTTGTCTTGAAAGTGTATATCATAAGAAATTTTGCTAAAGGCTTGCTTTAAGGATACGTAGCAGACGCAGAGCAGCTGCACACATGATGCACGGCTCCACTGTCACATATAGAACAGTCTGTCCACACACCACCTTTGGGTCCTTTTCTCTGAAATGGCACCAGTCGAGCACTTGGTCCAGCGCAACCATCTCTGCATGTCGTGTAGCCTTGGGCAAAGCAACCAAAAACCATAAATTCCAAACTTCCTCTGTGTTGAACAAGGAAAATATATTAAGCATATTCCTAATATAATATTACGTCTATAGTTGCCATTTAAAGTTATGAGATAATTTCGCCGTTAATATTATTTCTTTAATTTATAGAAATGAAAAACCTTAAATCACGTTGGAATAGTATGAATTATGTAATGACTCACATTTTTTGTTTCGTTGACCTCATTCCTTCCTTTCCCAATAACTTCATTGTTATAAACCATCAGACAGCCAACTGGGACCTCTCCATTCTCAAGAGCATCCGATGCCTTTAAAAGTATTCAATATTTTCTCAGAAATATTCAGAAACGCATCACAAAAGTTAACCATGTAAACCCCAACACCACAATAAACCTGTCATCAAGAAAAGTAACAGAATGACAAACTACAAAAAGAAAACTTACTTAAAAGAACTTTCAAAAGAACTGTTTGAAATACACTCACATAGATTAAACAATATTGAAAATAACTGTTCTAAGCATTGTATCTGGTGAAGACAACTTGAGTTACCATTACTGATGAAGAGAAAACTTAAAATAGAAGATTGTTAGAAGATAAACAGGAATCATCACTGTGACGTTACCATGTCAAACGCTTTTGACATCCATTCGTGTATCTCACTATCAGACGGCTGTAGAAAGTCGGTCTGCCCGGAATCATTTTCCGCTTGCATCTCTATCAAAGTCCAAATAAAAGTATAAAAGCTTATGCGTTACAAATTAAAAGATGCACAAATCAGGAACGAGTAACATTTGTATCACATGTGCGCATGTTGAAGGAAGCGCGTAATAATAGGCGTGTACATTCGGCACAATCTACATAGTATCGCGAAATCCACCGGGATCTCGCGATACTTTAATGTCATACAGCGATCATTCTGCGCAACGCCGCGTGAACTCCCCTCAGGACGTCGAAGTCGAGCACCGCACAATCGATGAATCGCGCAACCTGACAGCTTCAGTTCGCCTGGCTGTTGCTAACACGAGAATTTATTGCCATGTAGCATTGTGCTAACTAGCGAGTTCGTCTAAACACGCCTTGACATCTTGTTTTTCCTGTCAGCTTTTTAACCATGTTGAGTTCGACATGGAATTTCATCAAACGCCATAAGAGGAAATTCATCTTTACTGGAGTTTTTGTTGGAGGTAATTTAACGTGGGCCATTTAGACCACCATGCATGCTTTATAGATGAGAGATTATTCTCATGGATTCCATGCATAACTAAATGTTAATTTATGGTGGTTTTTAGTAGCTGCATGAATTTTGCATCAAGTATTATGTTACATGACAATTACGTTGTAATTGTATTTCCAAGCCTTTGGATCTCATTTACGCTTTTATCTTGTCGATTTCAGTTCACCTGTCACCTAGTTTACACACTGGCATATTACTGGTGAAGCATCTAACATGGAGTTCACCCTTTTAATTTTAAGCAGCTTAAAGAGTTATCACTGAATAGATCTGGCGTATTTGCATGTCACTTCTCCCCTATTTTAACATATACATCATATTGCATTCTCAAACCCAGGTGTGTACCTACTTGGTAAATATGCACAGAGAAAAATCCAGGAGATACAAGAGCGAGAGGCAGCAGAATATCTTGCTCAAGCTCGGAGACAGTTTCATTTTGATAGTAACCAAAGGACGTGTAACATGACAGGTAAAAGTCACACACTTCCTGTTTACTGTAGTTTATGCTTACTGTGTCTAACTGTATTTTTATTGTAGTGTTATCAATGCTTCCAACTTTAAGAGAGGCGATCATACATCATCTGAACTCAGACAGCCTCACCTCTTTGCTGAAGACCAAGTGAGTCATTCATGTAAATTATAGATTATTTTCTACATGGTATAGTGGGACCGATTACGTTTTTTTTGTTTTTTTCAACACAGGCCGGCTAATAAACTCGAAATCTGGGATGATCTAAAGATAATCAGTAAGTTCAAGATATTTAGTGGTTATATTAGCACAAATGCCATGCCATAAGGTGGTACAGTTTTGATCTTGGGAAAGAAATATAAATCACATTAAAGAAAATAACAATACACAGAACAAAATACAATGCGTTACATAAATTACATATGTAGTGAGAGAAAACGAATGAAATGCACACTATACAATAGTCAAAAATGGTGCAAGATTTAAAGGATTTATTTAAAGAGGTCCATATGAGCATTTGCTTGGATTAAAATAATTTATTTTAAAAGGAATATCTTCACCCTCCAGGTTTTACCCGCAGCATTGTTGCTATTTACAGCACTTGCATGTTGGTGGTCTTGCTGCGAGTACAACTTAACATAATTGGTGGCTATCTGTACCTGGACAACTCCGTGACAAAGAACGGAACGGTATTCCAAACCTTGATGTTTTGCAGCAAAGCACCCTTATTTTATTATCTTAGATCCACGTATTCCATGTTTATGTGGTACTAATAAATGTATTTTGCTATTATAGACCCCTTTAGCCCCTCCTGATGTCCAGCAACAATATTTGTCAAGTATTCAACATCTTCTTGGCGAAGGTGAGTACCATGTCAGATGTATAAGAGTGTCTAATCTGTATTAGAGTTTAATCCGCAGTCTGTTTGAGATGCACTGATGTTCCCTTCTGTCTTTTCAGGGCTCATTGAACTGATAACTGTGGTTAAGAAAGCTGTCCAAGAAGTTCTCGGACCGTACGTTGAGTGATCAGATGATTCGTGTTTTTAAGCCATTCACCCTTTCAATGACGTTGCATCTAACTATGGCATTGCTTGCTGTGACAATTATCCCATATATTTAGTAAGAGACCTAACTGTTGACTGTCCCCGTCTCCTCAGGGTGTCGCTAAAGCAGTGTTTATCCCTGCAAGATTTGGAACAACAGTTAACTCACATCAGACAGGTAGTCGAAGACGGCTGTGCTTCCTCGAAACACAAGAGTCTTTCCTGGTACATGATGCCTGATGAAGAGAACACGCTAGCGTCACAGGTAGATCCTGACATGAATGTCTCTGTGGAGATAACCGAAAGCGGTTCCATACAAATGTGTTTGTGTCTGTTTTTGTTTTAGGCCTGTGGTCTGACAGAGAACGATGTCACAACGATAAAACTGCTTAATGAAACAAGAGATTTGCTTGAAAGGTGAGGACCATCGGGATCTCAGTGATGGACATCATGTTCTGATTTGTATAACATAGATGTTGTCCTTTAAGTATGTGTGTTAATGCACAATTGTTTTTTTTACTTTTACTGACTACCAATCGCTATGATATTTTTTTTAGTCCGGACTTTAGTACTGTACTCAGTACATGCTTGACTCGAGGCTTCGCCCGATTCCTTGACAACATGGCAGAGTTCTTCCGGCCCCCACAGGGAGACTCCACCGCCTGCAGCTCACCTGAAACCTCGGTGTATGTGCATTGAAAATAATATAATCGCCCAGATATGTCTCTAAGTAAAACCATATCAAATTGTAAAGCAGAAGGCTTAGTTTTGTAAGTAATGGCTGTTTTTCATGTCCTTTTTTGCAGACTGTCTCCTGTAAGCCTCCCGCTTGCCAAAATCATCCCCATCATTAACGGACAGATACATTCAATATGCAGTGAAATACCAAGTCACTTTGTCCAGGTGAGACACTGTTTTATTTTATTCAATGCCGATGTTGCATGAGAACCTGTAATAAATTCACTTGATGTGTATGTGATGTAAAGCTGCCTTTGGGGCTAATGATTGTTGTCTTATATTTTTTAGGATCTTTTGTTAATTAACCAAGTAAAAGAGTTCGCTGCCAATGTGTATGAAACATTTAGCACCCCCCATGAACTTCAAAAGTGAGGACAGGATCGAGCAAGACGTCTTTCAAATCTACTTTAAGCAGAGACTCTCATCCTGTGCAGAAAAGACAGCATGTTTTGAAATCTGCTGAGAGACAAGTGCGTGTTTTTTCACTCAGGATGGGATAGCTTCTTATGACCTGCCAGCTGTCCTATCAGTTTGTCGGGACCTCCCTAACAAAACAGGATAGTTGTAAATAACTTTCGATCATGTCCCAGGCATGCCAAGGTTTTACAGGCTGTAATGAACTTTAGTATTTTATTTATTTTTAATCTTTGTAGCAACAATCTCATTACTGTACAGATATGTCACTGACTAATGATAAAATTGATTAATCTATGCGTTCAGACCTGCAGTGTGTAATTAAAAGGTAAGGTTTGGAATGGGTTTTTATAGATAAAGATTTTTTTGTTGACATAATTAATTCTTACACATTTACACCCCCTTCCCGATTTCCTGCATGACAGCACTTCGTATTGTAAAAGGGGGGTGCTTTTTCAGGAGCATTTTCATTTAGACTTGGATTTGGGATGTTTCTGATTGATGGGAATTGAATTTTTTGTGCAAGTAGTATGTAGTATACTACTCCTTTTGTATGATGACCCACAAATGTCAATGTTAATCAATATGTCTATGCGTTCTTTTAATCTATGAATTAAAATAACAACATTTGTTCAGAAAAGGGAGTGTTGCAGTATCAAGAGAAATTATAATACTGCGGTGTATTGCCATTTTATTTCATTTAGCAGATGCTTTTATCAAAAGCTTTTAAGAGCCATTGTATCAGCACAGCCCATTGATGACCCAACTTCCCTATGTCATTGAAATTCTCACAGTTCCCCCTCTAGGGGGCAGCACACATTTATAATTGTTCAAAGCAACTGGGAAACATTTCTGTCTCATCATGTTCTAAGAAAAAGCTTATTAATCAGTAAGTACACTTAAAGAGGAAGAAATTAAGTAATATCTGTCCGAAAGTTCACACAGCGTATGAGGCCTGAACATGAGGGAAGCATATGATTTAAGACTGCTCTTTCACAAGACATCATCCTTTTGATGCAACTTCCTTGTGCTCTAGAAACCTGAACTTTGCTTTGACTGATATGGATGAAACTATTTATTACATGGCTTGTTGGAATGCATGATTCTGATTGGCCAGTCGCGACATTTGCAGGTTCGCTATTCCCAAATAACAAATTTAAATTAATATTTCATGTCCAGTTTTTTTCTCATGTGGCAAACAGCTTCGTGTCAGGTCCTGTTGGGGCTTATTTCTGCAATAAAAAAACGGCTTTCTCTACATTATCCCTTACATGTATGCTGCCACTAGTGTGGGGTCAATAATAAATTAATTATAATTGTAACCATCAACACTAAATTATACCTCTGCACTGTAAAAATGTGTTGCCGACTTAAGTTTTAAAGTTCAAGTCATTTCAGCTCAGTAATTTAAATCATGGATGAATTGCTTTGACCTTAATCATTTTGAAAAATGAATGTAAAAACATGCTGCCATGACTTAATCATCACAATGTTTTACAGTCTGTGTCTTTTGAGTTAAAGGATCTACCAAAAATAAAAATTCTGTCATTATTTACTCACCATTTTGTCATTTCAAACCTGTATGACTTTCCTCCGCAAAACATAAAATAAAATATTTTGAAAAATGCTCAAAATATCACTTGCATTGGTTTTATGTCCATAGAAGTGAATTGGGTCCAATGCGGTTCGGTTACCAACTTTCTTCAAAATATCTTCTTTTGTGTTCTGCAGATGAAAGAAGTTCAAGATTTGAAATGATGAGAGGGTGAGTAAATGATAGCAGAATTTTCATTTTTTGGGTGAACATAATCACTTAAGTGGAAATATTTGTAATAAAGCTATGACCACTAGTGGAAAAGCTTCTATTGATGGAAAAATGCCATTTTGTAGGGCAAATGTTGAGTATGTAACAGCCCAGTGCAGGATCTTTGCTGACATCAAAGTCTGAATTCTGTAAGAGGTGACTCATGAGTCATTATGCTCTTATGGACACTACTTGTAATCTAAATTTTCCTATAAACTTGAAATACTGAAGTATCTTCTACATGTAAAGTACTCCTGTAAAAATACCAATAACAGGGCAGAACAAAAGAAAAGTACCTTTAAACAATCTAAATGATGCAATATCAGACAACTGTATCGGTCGGCTTGTGGTTAATTCCACAGCCGAAACCTACTCACCAGTCTTTGCCCATAAAGTGATCCAGAAATTCATGATAAAAATGTTATAAAGTGATGACGACAGTTTCCAGCGATTACCATTGGTTACTGTTTATGATAGTTGTCTGACAAAAGATTGGCTATATATAGTCTGAGTAAACAACAAGAATGGGCTCATTGTTGCATAAGCCGCTTGAATGTGTTGAATAACTATGAGGGCGTTTTCACCTCGCACGTTCCCCATGTACTGTTGCACCTCAGGTCACATGACTTGCTACACGCGTGCTCTGTTTTGTACCAGCAAACAGGAAATTCCCCTTTGTCACATGACACAAGTCTTTGAATCAGTCCCGTGACCCTGTTACTGAAACTGTTTACATCAGTTCAGGAATATGAGACATAAATATTTTCTGGTAATCAAAAACACTTTTATTTTTGTTGTTTGTGTCAGTTACAACACACTGAATGACTAAGCATATTTGGGTTCACTTGAATTTTTAACATCTTTTTTTTTAGGTAAAATATTGGTATTTAAAATTTGAGGGGACAAAATCAAATGTATGTAGTGTCTGTTGTAATAAATACATTGATCAATATCTCTTACGTCTGCACCTAACTGATCATTTCTGATTTCTATATATTTTCTACAATATCTAATAAAAAAAGCATATTTAAATAAACTAAACTTGGCTCTGTACACTGTTGTAGGCTTTGTGAGACATGTTTTTATGGCTCTTATGCTTTTTGGTGTCCTAATGTATGACCCAATTGCTTCCATTGTTTTCCCAACTTGTAAGTCGCTTCGGATAAAAGCGTCTGCTAAATCACTAAATCTAAATGTATGACTAACCAATGAGCCGTTTTATTATTGAATACACGAGCATGTTAATTCAAAGTCTTAATTGTTTATTTTACAATATATTGATCAAAACATAAAATAATACAACTTAAAGATAAAAATAAAGGAGATAAGCCTTTTAGTCTTTTAACTGTGTTAGATCCAAGAAAAGCAGTTTGAAAATATAATAAAATAGCATGAATTTACTTTACTAATGGATTAATCTAAGTTTGTCACACAAAGCTATAAATGTTTTTATTTTTTGGTGTATTTGGGAAGCAGGGTCACTATCCACCTATAATCTATGGAAAAGAACATTTTGTTTAGGAAAAACGTACAGGATGGTACAACTTAATGGTTAGTACATGACAGAGTCCTTGTTATTTTCTGAACTGTTAATGCTAACATGCCTCTTTTAAAACAATCAAGGAAAAGAAGGCACTGGGTGTTTTGTTATTATGCTGGTCTTCAGTTTTCCAGATTATGACTCATCTGCCTCTACCTGCATTGCAAGAGTCCTGTGTTACACTCTAGATGTCTGACTCAACATGATGTCATAGACCGAACAAGTCATCATCACATGAGCTTGAGCCAACTAATATTCTGTCAAAACCTATCATGCTTGCATCTATATACAGCTTTGACATTATTATATTACTCTACAATCAATAATTACTTTTTATGATTTCATAAACATTCATTTAAAATGATATTTTGACATTTATTAAGAAATACTAATATTTTATTAAGAAGTATTAGTGTTTCTGTGATCTTGAAACAGAATGTATGTCCTTCATATGTTGTAAAAATGCTCATTTTAGGAAACTAAATTTGTGTACGTGCACCTTGATTCTGACATTATTTATTTTAGACTTTATTGTCACAGGTATTGCCTAAGACAGCAATATAGGATTTGTTCTGGCACAGCATCAATGTTGTGGACATGCCCTGACCATGCTCTTTCTCCTTCGGCCTGATTGGCTGATCTCAAGGGATTATCATTAAATATTAATCCTTCGCTGCAGTGATGCATTCTGCTGTCACACCACTGACCGGTCAGATGATGTCAACACATTCGAGCAAGCTGATTGGCTCGAGCCTTCCAAGCAGCTCTTTGCTCACCGTATCAATTTTATATCACTCCGACATAGATCCTTTACAGGCAGTCACGTGACTTCTCAAATGTGACGTGGCCCGTAAAGACTAAGTGCTTGGTTTACAGCAGGCCTGTGTCGTTTCAAAGCCTGTTACGTTCCACGTGCCAGTAAAATGTCCACGTTCTTAGAATTCTGTGCGATTTGAAGAAGTGATACTTAGCAGGGAATGGTAATGAATGGTGAAAATCAGATTTGTCGGAGGAAACAGCCTAATCAGATTTTAACTGGAATATCTGTATGTGAAATTTCGTAGAAACTTCCTTGGTCAGAGAAATGGTGAATATGTAGAGCACCAATTTACTTTCATATCAGCAGGAAGTCAGTAGTAGAGGAAGTAATCTTTTAGTTCATCATACGCAGAAGTTTCATTGTAAGAAAAGTAGAAAGGAAAATGAGAGCCCCAAATAAGAGGAAGTCCTGGCTAAAATTGATTGATTGTAATATGTTACAAGCGTGGTCTAATTTGGTTTCCTTATGAATTACGTAAGGCATCCATAGTTTAGTTAAGAATGACCTTTAGGTATTTACTCCCACCCTACAAACTGTTTGCACATAGGACATAAATAACAAAAACGCAGGAGGCCTGCTGGCGAGAGAAATGAGGTCACGGCCTGTGACGGGGTTGGGAATCCTGGCTACGGCTTTCCTCCTGTCTGCGATGAAAGTCCTCTGGGCGGGAGTGTGTCGCTATGGACGCAGCCGTGTAAACATGTACACAGTGCCCCGGTGGGTGTACCCGGCGAGGGGAGTTTAAAGGTAGCTCCGAGTTAACCGTGACTTTATTAATAACTATGAGTGCTTCAGCTATCTACGTTACATATGTAAGAGGGAATCTATAAACTATTATTTAGAGAAATCAGTGTCAACCGCTTATACTGAGCGAGTGATGCTACTTATTATTTTGGCCCAGCTGCTGCTGAGTCATTTTAGGACCTACTGTACATATTTGACCACACTATTCGCACTTTAATTTTTGATGTCTATGAAAAAGACATAGTACGTATAGAATAAGCGTATTAAAAATAATTATTTGATAGAGCAGTACAATAATTTAAACGTGATATAAATTAAGTTACACATCAAGGTTGTATTAGTTTCTTGCTTAGAGACAAGGCTGGTTGGAAAGTATCAGTATTTTTTTTATTAATTGTTACTTAACCTTTAATTGGAGAAAAAACAATGTGCTACAAACTGTATATCACAAATGGCTGTCAGATCGTGACAGGCTCTTTAAAATCTTTTTGATATATACGAGCTAGAACCTTTCAGACAAGTTACTTTACTATACTATTGCATCTACTTTTGTGTGTAAATATTTTTTATAGCCTCTGATAATTATCATTGTCACTTTTTGTTTAAATATGAATTCAAATGTTAATTTGTATCACTGTATTCTGAAGAATAAATCTCTAGGAGTTGGGCAACCGGAAACATCAAGATAAGATGTGATAAGAGAAGAGAAGGTCAAGTAAACTATTCAAGTTCGCTCTTTGTTTTCTATAAATATCAATAAATACTGTGCAACTAACATTTACTTAAAACATTTACTTTACACAGTTATCTATGTGTGTCTTTTTTAATATAGCCTAAATATAATGTTTACACTATGAATATGAATGCTACGGTTTTACTATTAAAGCAACAAAAACATTAGTTGAATCATGATTGAACTTAATACCATCGTTAGAAACCATATCACACATAATAAGCATATACATTATGTGGCTTCACTACTCTACTTATTTCTTAGATGTATAGTATGTAATGTATTCTACAAAGAGAACATTACAGGCGTGTTCGATGACTAACGTTTGACTGGAATGAGATTTGTCAGACCGAAAGTGCAAACGAAACATCGATCCTGATATTTTACAATCCCAGCAATATATGTTTCGTTTAATACGCGTGCTGTTTTGGGAATTGGACATTCGACTTCTCACCCCAAAACAATACAGAAACAGCGTGAGGATTACTGTATTCTCCACTTCCCGGAAGAATGACGTATTGCCAACGCCTGGTGAGAATACTTAAACAGTTGTCTTAAAGAAACAACGTGTTTGTGTTCTTACTGAGACTGCCTTGTGTTTAAGCATGTGGCACTAAACCTCCATAATTAAAGTAAGCAATATAAATGAGGAAAAGTAGATGGACATTTAAAATATTTATTTATAAAATAATTATACAATTTCTGTTGTTACATTGTTTTTTAACAATATCTCGTTTGAACCACTAGTTGGCACTAGTTGGCAGTTGAAACTTATAGTTCACGATGCATCAAGTAGAAAAATAGAAATACATTAATATTACAATTATAAAGTGAAAACTAAAAGAATAGTTATTTTTGTTTTGATTTTTAGAAATTACCTGCTGTTACAATAAATATAAATCAATGGTACAGTATGGTACCAGGTGAAAAGCAGATAATATTAACAAAACGTATTTAACTTTATAACAACAGCAATGCTTATGATAATAAAAAATATTACAATTGTACTGCTACCTGAAATAAATTTTTTTAATGTTAAATTGTCTTATGAAAAATGAGCATTAATGTAAGGTAATGAATAACTTTTCATAATTATTATTTTCTGACAAGCTATGCCATTGAGTTATAAATTGAGTAATAAATATAAAATATAAAGATAGATATCAAACGTATGGTAAAACAAAAGTTAAAGATTTCCTGTGTACATACAAAAGTTTAGTCATGAATAATGCTGAATGAATGATTTGCAGAATTATTTTTTATAATCATATCGAAAATTTGAATTACTTTTGAAGTCATTTTGATTTATTTTGATTGTTAATTCTTCTTTTAACATTGTTAAGTAGAAGTTGATAATAATCACCAATAAACACCCACCCTTAAAAACTGTTTGTTTATGCTTATCAAACGTCTGATAAGGCTCGAGACACTTGGTGTGCTTGTATGATATAACAAAACTGAAAGACACGCAACTTTAGGATTGTTGGTCATGCTTTGCATTATAAAGAAACTAATTTGTAAAAAAGAAACCTAAGTCCATGAACCTTATAGTGACAGTCTCTAACTTTTTGTAAATCAACAAGTTACCGATGGAAAAGCTAAATGACTTCTCCTGTATACGTCTCATTGTATATTAATAGCTAACAGGTCAATACTGATGTCATAACAGCTGTATTCATGTCCCAGGATCATTTTGACGACACCCGATTGCCACAGACATTTAAACACCTGTCTGACTTTATATGATGGACTCGAAACAAAATAAGAACTCTGTCTGAGTCCGATTTGTTGGTGAATACTGCTATATTACGATCAGTGTACGTTTTGAAATATAATGGTATATTATATTATATAAAATGAATGGCTCCTTTTGCTCTTAGCAACACTAACAGAAGAAAACAAGAACAGTTTGTTCAACTTTTCATCTTTTCAACACACACCATCTTGTTAATATAAGGACTTCTTTTTATAACAATGTTTAAAAACTAAAGTTTATGGCAATACTAAATTATAGTTGTAAACATATCCTTCAACAGAATTTCTACACATTTGATTCTATTGGTTATTTTGTGTGTATGTGTGAGAGACAGAGAGGGAGAGAGAGAGAGAGAGAGAGAGAGAGAGAGAGAGAGAGAGAATTTTGTAGCATTTTGGAAAAAGCAGGCAATCAAACAACTAAAAATCATAACAAAACCAATAAAGAATCTGAACTCAAAATCTGTTCTATCATACTTTTAAAACATACATCAAATTGATTTACATATATCTTTATTTATATGTGGATGTTAAAACAGCAACAAGTGCAACCAAAATTTAACTTTATAATTTTATCAAAGAAGATAAAACCACATGAAACAATATTAATTTCTTTCTTTATAGGTATACCTTAATACATATATTTCTTATATATGTTGGTGGATGTTGAAGCAACTTAAACAAAATATTTTCTGGAAAACAATGAAGTATGTTTAAATGAAATTCAAGTATCCAAAGTCATAAACTAAAAAAACAAATCTCAGGTTTAGACATAACTTCCCTATAACATTGTTTTATTTATCCAATCAAATAAGATTGTAGGTTAATAAGTAAGTGTTTTAGACTGTGGCGGTTACATTTGTATTAGAGATCGCTGGAAATTTCCAGAACACAGAGGTAAGAGTGTGTACTGGGGTGGGTATGACCCAACTAGAGCAAGAAAGCTGATGTGCTTCACATTCAGAAGAGGAATGCCGACACTGCTGACTGCCCACTCCCTGAAATCATTTCAAAATCTTTCCATTGAACGTCCATCCAACCCAAATCACAGTACACGGACAAAAAACATATCTTTTCTCAACATTTTCTTGTCTACATACAAGAATCTTGTCGTTTTTATGACTAAACTGATGAAGAAACGTTTCTCTGTTAGCTAACCTTGAAACAAATCCCTCTTTATAAACAATGGAGAAAGACTGCTGCTTTACTGGCAAAATAAAGAACAACAAATACTAATTTCCACTACATCAACACCATGAGGTTACAATTTTGTTTTTAAACAGAGCAAATAAATAAATAAAAACTATTCTAACAACAGCAATATGAGAATATATTTAGTATCACATCAAGACATCACATTTAATTTATTAATCATGAACAATATTGTAAGAAAATATAAACTATATATCAAAACTATACACTTTCAGACAACTAAATATAAGCCAATGGACTAAACAGATTAAAAGCATGTAGACACAGTATTTACCTTCAGATCATCTCTACATCTTCGTACCATGTTCCATTAACAGCTAATAGGCCTATAAAGAAACCAAGCTTTAACGTGTCTTTTACAAAGTGAGAGGGATTTACTTCAGACAGGTTTGCTGAACTCATTCTGACCAAGTAACCTGTCAATCTCTCCCCACGTCTTTCACCCAAAACTATTCCACCCATGACATTAGAGCATACCACAGATCCAATGTCATTAGACGGGTATGTCTTTATTTGCTTATTAGGTTAACATGTCAGAGCCCACGACTTCAATTCCTCCATTGTAAGGGGGGCAGAGCTTGCCCAGTTATGGTGCGCGCAGAGGGTTGCCGGATTGCATCATCGCAAAGACAGCTTCCCTGATCCTATAAATAGGATGACGTCATTAGGACCGCCCCTTTCTAGTACTCTGAACCTCTCTATAAAAACGGGTGATGCAACGAGCCGGCGAGAACTGTAACTTTACCAGCTGAGCGCGAGATCACATCGCTTCCAGAGTAGAGCATCACAACACGCACGTATGATTCAGTCAAAACAAGGTGAGTGAAATGTTGTCTTTCATATGTTGTTTTTGAGTTTTATTTAGTTAGAATAGACTGCGGAGAGTACAGCATGTTCTTGTTTATAAACTAAGTTTGCGCGACGGATTTCAGTATGAAACTGTTTTGGGGAACATTTTTACTCAAAATTCTTGATTGTATTTTATCAATGTATTATGTTTGTTAACGCTGGTTTACGTTTTTACGACGTTTGGAAGAACTGCAGTCCCCATAAAAAATAACAACGATTTTATTGAAGTTTAACCACTTAGCCGAACTATGTTGTTTTAGCGAATTGACTTTATGACAAATATAGCCACAGAATTGTGGTAACGTGTAATTAATCCATCGTTAATTTGTGTAAGTATTTCGCCTTCGCTTTTGGCTATTTTATTCATTCAAATGGTAAATCGCTATATTGTAGAAATATTTACAACTTTACTTTTTTACTTCGCGGTTAGTCTACATAGGCTAATGTTATTTCGCTATATTTGTATTATGCGCAAATTTATTCATACGTTTGCAACTTGTACGGATAGGCTTTATATTCATTTGAACAGAGTGAAAGTATAGCCTTACATGTATAATAATATGAATAACAAATAATATATATTTTAGTGTATGTATATTTTATTCACTTATTCTTATATAGTGCGCGTAATACATGTCTGTGTAATTTAGTGTGTTACGCGCGTAATTGTGTTTGTAAATATGTGTACGAATACAGCCTCCTACATAATCCAAAAAGCGCGGTTGAATTTAAATCTCGCATCAACTCTTTTAGATTTCGGAATGATGCTTCAGCATCCCGGTTTGGGTCACTTGGATATCAGCGCGTCGGCTTTGGTACCCTGCCTCTCCCCGCCGGGCTCGCTCACGCTGGACGACTTCACCAACTTCACTCCGTTAGTCAAGGAGGAGCTGCGCTACGCCATCCAGAACAAGCGGCTGTCCAACGGCATGACCGCACTGACCTCAGACCGGTTTCAGAACGCAGAGAGACCACTGAACTGCCTGTCATGAAGCGGGAGGTACGAACGACTAATTTACGATGTAAACACACGTTATTTTTTTGTGTCTCGTTCTGGTTACATTGAGCAACGCGTACTATAGAAAAGCCATGCGTCCAAACAGTTGATGACCTGAGCTTTAAGCTCTCAGAAAAATCAATATTTATTACGCAATGTGGGTGGATTACAATGTGATACTTTTGTGTTCTCAGATCCAACCAGAGGAGAGTGAAAGGAAAAAGAGGAGAAGGGAACGAAATAAAGTAGCAGCAGCTAAATGTCGAAACAAGAAAAAGGAGAAAACTGACACTTTACAAAAGGTAACCTTTATCAGCATTTTTACAGTGCAACAATTTCGAATTAAAGTTTGTTTAGTTTCTACTCGATGTACATTTATAATAAGTTCACGTCCATGTTTTTTTTTATAGGAGTCTGAGACACTGGAGTCCATCAATGCCGAGCTGAAGGCCCAGATCGAGGAGCTGAAGAGCCAAAAGCAGCAGCTAGTCTACATGCTGAACCTACATCGGCCCACCTGCATCGTCCGCGCCCAGAACGGCCAGACCCCCGAGGACGAGAGGAAACTCTTCATCCAGCAGATCAAGGAGACCACCCTGCAAGGTCTTAATCTTAGCATAAATGGACCAATGCACAACACAGTACCAACAAGTTGTGGCCATCTCTGATTCAGGCACGAACCTAAAGGGTTTGGCGGTTGCCAATGAACATTGCAGGGCTCGCCCGAGAAGGACTAAACTGTGGGTGCCTACCATGCCAGTCAAGGTCGGTCTGATGTACACTGAAACAGACTGTTTAAGCACTGAAGTGATGAAGGACGTGTGATGCGTGATCACTTATTCTTATTATCGTATGCTTAACATGCTTTTTGTAGCTATATGTCATGATGCTTAAGCAACATGATGTCATTTACCGATCGTCTGGTTTGTTGAAAGAAATCCTGGTGGTGTGTTTGACAACAAGTACAATGTGAGGGAAGGCTTGCTGTAGGAAAAAACAGGGTGATGTTATTTCATTTAGTAACATGCCTCTTGTTAAATTGAAACACACAAAATGCCACGTAAAGTATTTCAAGCTGCTAATCTCTCAGGATACGGTCTGTATATGACAGGAAACATTACACTTGTACTAAATAAACAGATGAAATAACCGAGAAGTCACCGCGTAGTGGACTTCAAGACAGCAGGGGTGTCAGGCAACCTTACAAGTTTCTTGTATTGGAAACTGGACCTTCACCACTATATGCCTGTCTGTGTTATCACCTCAACTGTCTGAACATGTTGTTGTTACAATGCTGTGAGCAGGAGGGTCTGCGTTCGCCAGCCCACTGCACAAAGATTATATCATGTTTTTGTTCGTTTAATAAGGGACTTGTACTTATTTTTCGATGTTGCATTTTTCATATATTGTAGCTGTGTGTTGTTCTTGCCTAGATGCACAAACCTTATTCTAAAAGAAAAACACTTGAAGTAAAGCTCTTAATTTCTTGGCTACGATCATGTGTCAATCGATTGCTGGTGTCTGTTTTGAAGAAACGCATACCACGAGACATCTGATCAAGCCGTGTGACCAGCTCACCACATTAAAGTTGAGAAAGCTGTCAAAAAAACATGGGAAAATTGGAAGTTCTGTCAGTCTATTTCAACAAAACTGATTCAGGACTTTTACATATATTTTCAGTGGGATGTATTGAGAGGTTAAATGGCGCGGGCGTCAGGCGGCTTTTCTTTTGCTTTGTAATGGTTCAGGCATGCCAAATCACTTGTACTATTGACATTAAATGTGTAATGGAAACAAAGCTATGCGTAATATTTGTGGTTAAACCAAGTTTTATTCATCGTACGTACCTTCCACGTAAAAGGAAGGATGTGCAATTGTTATACCAAAACTGTATGAATGGGACGATACTGTTCATTTACACCTCCGGTATGGTTTCGTTTGACTGTCTGTTGTGTTTTTGATACTTTATTAATAAAAACGCATACCAATGCAATTTTTGTTGTTCAAACTGTTGTTGAAAAGGAAAGCTCAGCTAAAAAAAATCTTTCATTTATTCACTCTCATGTGATTCAAAACATGTACATGACTCTTTCTTCTGTGGAACACAAACTATATTTTGAGAAATGTCCCGGTGGTTTTGTGTCCATACAATGGTAGTCAATGGTGGTTGGTTACTTACAGTCTTTAAAATTTCTTCAGTTCTTAAGAAGAAAATCATACGGGTTTGACGTGACATGAGGGTAAGTAAAGGATGAAAGAATTGTCATTTCGGGTTAACTGGACAAAAATGTGCTTTATGTAAATGAAATATGATTGAATATGATGACAAGTCAGTATCCTTTTACGGTCTACCTCAAATAACACATATAAATAAGGAGCTCTGTTTATTGTTGTGTTGAGAAATATGAGCAAGTGGTAGGACAAGCCCACACATGTATAACCTAGAGGTGATGACACAGTGTGCAAAGGGTGAGTCAAATTCGTTTCGCTAGACAGGAATGATTCAGCATTTTTTGCTGACTCTGTCTGACAGGTGGTTTTTAAACAAAGACTTATATAATGATATTATGAATTAAGAAAAGAAATCAAAGGACTTAAAACTTTGTCACAGCCTTACCCTGAACTTCATTGGAAATTAAATGTGTGGCCAACAGAACCCTTGAGCTTCTATAGTAAATGTTCAATAGTTTTCCTCTTTGGGAAAGTTCTGAATAGTTGCAAGGAAATGCCCATGTTTACCTTTCACAACTCGTGGTAGAAAGAAACTAAGCAGGAACGGGAAGTGCAGTTAAAACAGTGTTCTTGATAATGACCTCTTGATAAAAGTGATAAAAAACAGAAGCACGTGTGTTTAATCTTCATTGGTTATCATTTACAACCAGAACAACAGTACAGAACCATTTGTTTCATAACTTGTTGACAAAGAGAAAATTCAGCATGTGACATGTCACAAACAGACACTCCCAAATTAAACTTTCTTCATAAGGGGAGAAGTTTATTTAAAATATTTTTGACAAATACTTCAAATTTTCTCTGTATTATGTACAATTAAATATAATAGGGCTAGATTACTTTAAAAATAAAGGTGATTAAAGGTTTCTTCTAAATGACTAAATGTTCTTCACAGCGATGCCCTAGAAGACGCATATATGGTTCTACAAAGAACCATTGAATCAGAGGTTCTTTAAAGAACCATCTCCATCTTACTTCTTACAATCTGAAGAATTCTTATGAATCTATGGCATCGAAGAACCCTTTTAAGCACCTTTTCTTTAAGAGCGTGCGGAGCACTAACAAGGCGTTTTTATTTTTATATCGGTTGTCCGGAATATGAATTCAATAGACACACTACCTGTCAATCATTTAAGTTGGAATAATGCCTTGTATCTTTCATTGCAGTTCATTGCTTTGGACTCCACCCTTTCTGTGATACATCATAAAAACAGTCTCTTTTTGCCTCTTTATTAGTTATTCTCGAGTTTAGTTTCAGCTTCATTTCTTTGCTTTTATCCCTTCGAGTAAAAAAACTCGATTATGATTATATCAGGTCAAAGCTGCTGGTTATAACTTCATCATTCCTGATGCAGAATATGTCATATGAATAAGTCATAATAACCTCCTTCACATTTTTTGTGTCCTTTTCTATCTGATCTACACCATTAAAAGCTGTTGGTGCAACCTAGATAGTGTGATTCAGCGATTTTTGGGTCAACTATTACAAAAATAGGTGACCCAAAAATAAACATGTTCTCATCATTTACCTATACCCCTTTGCCATTTTCTTTCTTTCATTTGTAGAACACAAAAAATATATATTTTGAAGAATGTTGGTAACAGAACAATGGCAGTATTCACTTGGTTTTGTGTCCATATGTCCATACAATAGAAGTGAATGGATACAACAGTTGTTCTGCGAAAGAAAGAAAACCATACAGGTTTGAAATGGCAGGAAGGTGAGTAAATGATGACAAAATTTTCATTATTAGGTTATCTTTTTAAATACAATGGTCAAACTTGAATAAAACCAGTTTAGATACTACAACGTTTCAATGTTTGTTGTAGTTAAAGATATGTTTTTATACATAGTGACTTACAAAGTAAAGTGAAATTAGAGTAAAAACTATATGTAATGCATGACCATTCAAGAGTTTTTGATATGATGTGAATGTATTTATTTTTCATCTCAAAGTTGACAGTGCCCCCAAATTCTAACACACTGACCTGACATCCATCATGATGCAATTGCACTTTGTCCTGCCAGGATGTTAACTAATACGGTCATGGCACTTGGCGATAAATGCAACCGGAGGAAACTTCACATTCTGATGCAACTATTTAAAACTGTTGCAATGGAATCTACAGATGTCAATAAGTATGTTGCAACCGCACTGTGATTAATTCATTTAAAACATTAATGTCATGTTCTTTTAACAGGATTTTAATAATGTTTAAGTTACAATGTCACCTGTATGTAATTGCCATATGTAATTTGACAACAACAGCATGACATGACTGACAGGTTTTAAACTGAAAGAGACATTTTAAGAATGTCTTACTGATAAAGAAAGAATTACATGACAAAGGTTTTTTAAAATGTCATTGTACGCTTTACAGTAAGGCTAACTTCCCTGAGGTTTAAAATACATTGACTCTTATTTAAATTATTTGTTTTCCTGTATTGCGCATAGGTCAATGAATGCATTTAAAGAACAGTCTATACCACATACTTTTCAGTAAAATGTCCTCTCCTTATACTATAGGAAAGCTCAAGGAAATCATGGTTCAATGGAATTTCAAAGTTTACATTCATCTTTAATTCCTGTAAAGGTTCCAATAGTTTGAGCTGCAGGGCAACCACCTACAGCTGCTACCAGGAACTTACAGATCAGGAAGGAAGCATTATCATGCAGTACATTCTGCCATGTGCACATTTTCAGAGGCATACAGTTCACAGGGCACACCCCTCATTTTCCAGTAAACAATTATATTTGCATATTCAGACTTAATATATTTCCAAAATGCAAAGGTCAGTGTGAAACATAAAATGATAAACTTGCCTTTTTTGGGGAACTAATTTTTTTTAGTACACATAAAGACCCACTCCCATAATTTTCTTTGATGTATGACCATGTAGGGATTTTATTTATAAATTCCCTTCAAAATTTATAAATGTTAAAAACGTGGACATGTTTCTTCATGAGACAGACATTAATCAAAGTATGTACATTATAAAATGGATAATTAAAGGACTTTTGAGGATATAGGACAATCTTTTTAATGCCCTTCATTTGGGATGTTCCTGATATAATATATAAATAACCAAAGTCTAAATGTGATTTCAAGAGATGTTTTGATAAATGTGTGTTTATGTTTTGTTTCGGTTATTAAGCTTTAAAGACATTTTCAATCAACAGGCAAACTATCTCAATGTTTCAGAAGGTTTATTAAAAAAACTGTGTAGATCAATTCTAAAATGCCTCTGTCCACAAGAGGGCACAACAATCAAATAATTTAATTTGGCCAAAAGTTACAAAAATCCTAATGATAAAATAAAAAAATAATACAAAAATGATTCATTCATTTAAATTTATGTATAGAATATTTACTTTTAATGTGATGGCAAACACTGTAAGCTGTAATTGCAACAGTATAGGGACTGTAAATACTGTATAATAAATTGAAAAAATTCCCCAAAATACTTTTTGCTGACACAAATCAAATACATCACACCAGCAAAGTGGTGTGCTAAATCTTTTATTTGTATACCGCTAATTGTTACAAAGCAACTTTACTTAATATTACGTCTCAAAGCCTCCGAGCCAAAGTTAACTGTGGCAACGAAAAAAAAAAATTAAGTAGTGAAAAACAAAAACCTTGTCATGAACCAGATTGTGTCCATCCTCCTCTGGCATAACAATGAATGTAAAAAATGCCAAATATGATCTTTATTCACACCTAGTATGTGCAATAACAACCATGTGTTCTTTGAGTAAAATAGCAAAATGATACAAACACTGAGAAACATAAAGTACTGAAACTTTTCATGGTGAGTTTTTATGTTTTCTTTGTTAGCACTCTGAAATTCACCAGTAGATTATTTTTCTTAAGTTTAGAAATGAAAGCAGTACCTATTGTGTAGATCTCTAGGACTTTTCACAAGAGAAGAGAAAAACTGGAAGAGAAATGAAGAAGTATGCACCCAACACTGGTTAGGAAGGTAAATCCAGAGAGCTTTGAGGAAATGATACAATCAGAAAAAAAACTGACCATCATCTTACCGCAACCACCCCCAAATATAGTTCCACACATAATGAGTAAAAACAAATTCAAAGAATTTGATTTGATTTGATTTGTTACACAGAATCTGCGTCACAAAATGCATGTACAAACTAATTTTATACAGATTTATAAAAATGTATTAAAAAGCCTACAAAGGCAGTAAGCATTATGTAAAACTGACGTTAAAATTACATATTATAATTATGACGTTAGAGTTATACAATAACACATTATGACATCAATAACATTTACAGTAATATTTTACAATATTGCATTTTCATGTATGCATTTGGCAGACGCTTTTGTCCAGAGCGACTTACATTGCATTGTATTATACATTTGTTTCTGACTGTATGAAATCCCCTGGGATCGAACCCATGACCTTGGCATTGCTAGTACCATGCTCTAACCACTGATACATTAAGTTAATGCATTTTACCTCTTTGTAAGGTGTCATCAATTGTGCTAATCTGTTACTGTTAGTTTTAATAATGTGCAGGCATAACAAAACCGCTGTCAGAGTCTGAAACTGTCATTCTGGCCAGATAACACTTACAATGCAGAAGCTCATTTCATTCATTCACACTGGTATGATTGGTTTGTTAGAGGTTATTTATCAGAGTAAATACTAAAGTGTTTATGCACTGACCTTGGGAAAAGTAACAGATTACTATTAAGTTCTGTATTTTGAATATACAGTGGGTTTGAGTCCACATAGAATCTTAAAAAAGTAGATTATTTAAATATATTGTTTAAGATTGTGTCACATTTGTAGCCATATTGTATAAAAGGTAAGATTTCCATGCATGTGTTACAGTTACCGAGATGCTTTTTGGTAAATCTTGACAGCTCTAGCAGTATGCATGAGTGCAATAAAGCAAAAGCGGGTGAACTGAGAAATGTACACTTAAAATAGAAAAAAGCTTATGTTTACAAGTTAACTGGTTAACCACACTGTACATCGTAATTCAAGAGAGATTTCAAACTTATATCTTTATAGAAATACTGCAAACTGAGACTGTGAACGGATTAGATACGAGAGGCCCTATCTAGACAAACTCAGGTGGCACTGTGCACCTTGTTGTTGGGGTCATACCACAGTTCAGGACAGGGCACAAAGGCTCGTGGGCTTTGAGGGCTTCTGTCAAGCGTTGCTGTTCCTCTATCAACAACTGAACTTCCTTCTTCAGCAAACTGTTCTCCTGTTCCAGACACTCATAAGCCTGGTTAGAAAATATTTCAAAAGCCACATCAACCACACCAACATCAATGTGCATTTTGTGCAAAAAACAAATGGATCCTCAGCACATAAATAAATTCTGTCTCATCTCTGCATCTTGCTGAGCAGAGTCCCTACTATATGTTCTGTATAGGCTACAGTTTGCAAACCTCATGCAGCTCATCGGCTCTCTGTGTTTGTCTCCTCCGGCTTCTCTGTGCAGCCACGCGGTTCTTTTCTCTTCTTTTTAACCTCTTCTCTTCATCATCAGAGCTCTAAATCACAGTACATCAACTGGTCAGAGGACTGCAGTGTGCGGCAAGTGATGGAGTTATTTTGCACGTCTTCAATACAGATTACAGAAAAATAGGCTACAGGTAGGCTATATTTTCCCAATAATTGTATCACCAAATTAATAAAGCAAAACAAGTCGATTGCACTTTTCAGATTTTTTCAATTCGCAAGTATATACAATTGATCCAACTTCTCAATTTATAATTATTTTATATTTAAGAATAATAAAGTCTATTTATGCAAATATAAAAAGAAAATAAAAAGTTATTAGCTAAAAGCATAACATTAGTCATTTACACGTAATATTACAAATAGATTATTGTAAAATGATATTATAACACTGTTTGTCATAGCTTGTTGTACATAACAAGTTTAAAAAAAAAACTTCAAAAGCTAACAGATCTATGTTACAACATAAATATATAACAGTAGCTTACCTCGCTTTTCCGAAACAATCGTAAGGACGGAGTATCATTTTGAGTCAAGTTACTCATCACAGTGAAAAGTGACATGTCAGATGCAACAACCCCCGATGGAAAATACAGTAGAGTTTACTTTAAAAAAAAGCAAATGTGGATAACAAAAATATTTTTTAAAAACCCCAAGCTAACCGTCTCCTGAGTGTCAAACAGCAACTATTGTGTGACATTGTAGTGTGTTCTGCTATATGCGGCGCTGCAAAGACTGATCTGAGTGTGACACGCAAATATCGCGATAGTTAGTCTTTCCATAAGTTCTCGCGATAATTCTTTTTGCAAACGCGCGCAGAGGACGTTCTTTAAAGTCACGTGGTGCTCTCGGAGACTGTCAGTGCATCTACAAACTTTGAATGTAGACGGATGAAGTTATAGACTTAGCGTATTTGAACGCTTTTATCATTAATCAGCTGTAATTGGCTCTGCCTCTTTGTTTAATTGGTCATTCTTGTTTTATAGTGACAAAGAAATTAAAGGAATCAAGGGTCAGTGTCAAACCTTTGGTAGACCAATAACACCTTGTGGTGTGAATCTGGACCACATCAGTTCTCTAAAAACGTAATTTATTGGAGTGGAAGGAAAACAGAAAATAGTGACACACTTACTTAGGTATAAACAATATCCACAAAGTTTTTCTGCTGTGCAAATTTGTTACACAATACATGTCAGCATACAAAACATTACACGTAAACAATACCTTACACACACATATTATCATTAGTCTCATTATGGATGATTTTTGAAGCCGGTACATAATCTGCACTGTATTCTGCATCAGACACAGCTCTTTCGATTGTAGACGGAAGCCTGTGATGGAGATCAGGACAAGCAGCTCCCAGTGGCCCGCCTAAAACTTCTCTGTAGATTTCCACCGACTCCGCTGAAGGCTTCATATCGAGCACTTGACGCAAACCCTCAGCTGACTGCTTTAGACTTTTCAAAGACTGAACAGAAATACTGCATGTTAATGTAAACAATTATTATGACCTACAACTAACTTGTTTACTAAAATACTTTCAATACTTTTTAGTTTCACACATGGTCAAAGAAAGAAGGTAATTGAGTATTACAGATACCTTCATAACAGCACTGGCTTGTTTGAACATTGTTGGGGCACTGGTAGATACATTTTTCATGATAGCTTCTGTAAAAACATTGAAGTAAATATTGTACAAAAATGCTTACGAACAATTTAAATGTAGTAAAAAGTGAAGGTGAGCAGACCTTGAACAGGGTCTGGCTTTATGTCCTCTGGCTTTACTGCTTGTTCATACAAACCCTACAATAATGAATAAAGGTCAAACATATTGTGACGATGCATTTGTATACATTAACGTTTTGATTTCATTGGCAGTTTACAATATTTAAACATAAGGGTTTTGACTGGCGGATTTAAATATGTATAAACAAAAAGTCACAAAATACTAACGTTTCATCATATGATGTTCAGACACAGCTACTACTGAATATGTGCAAAATAATATTTAAGGTTTTTCACAACATCGGGGGATATTAAGAATTTCTAGAACTCCAAATTGAGCAGTTCCCATCATCTATTTCCCTTCAAATTAGTGACACAGCTAACAAGACATCACAATTTAAATTGTCTTGTGACCTCTAGTGGCCAGAGGCGGAACACATCAAAGTTTTCTAACAACCACGTAAATCGATACGTTGCCCTCTTTTAAAAAAGGTGTACTCTTCTTAATGCAGTTACATAGGGTTTTTTATTTGTACTTGGGATCATAATAAACAAGAAAAAAAAAACGTCTCACCATAATCTTTCTCTTCGCTCTCAATGAACGCACAACTTGGTTGCGTATTTGCTTTGGATAGGAGCTGCGTTTCCAAGCGGTCTCTACAATCTTCTCATCCAGTATGTCATTTAACTGGTTCCCATGGTCTAAACATAAAATGGTCACATACAAACAATAGATATGAATACGCAAATGAATATTGTTATTATTTTTGTCATGCCCTTGGTTTTAGTCGATTATACATTGAATACAGTTTAATAACCCCCCAAAGTCCATGTAACATAAGGGAAAGTCTACATGTATTTGCAATGGTTAATATACGAGTGTGTATACCTTCACAATAGTCCTCTGATGCCTCATCCCATGATAAGCCACCAATAAGTATATTTTCTTGTACTGTAAACTCAAAATTCTAAAAGATAAATAAGACAATAAGGTGAATAAATAAAAATACAAAGGACCCCAATTCATGCTTTATTAAAATACACTTCTAAATTATATTATCATATTCATTAGAAACACAAGTACAGAAAGATCAAGGTAAAACAGTCGTCTAAAAAGATAAAGCTATACGTGAAATAATCTATTATAGCCCCAGTTTCAATAAAAATACACTTAGGAATTTCTGTCACGATATTTAACCTCACTGTTGGTGGTATTACAATGTAAAATCACGGAAGAATTAACCATATGCAAGAGTGATCAAACTCTCATTGAGTGTTATTAGATTTAACGTAACGTACCACAACCATTTCTTGCAGCAACTTGGCCTTGTCCTCTTCGGAAATTTGACCTTGGCCATCTAGCAACTTCTTAAACAAGTCTTTATACTTTTCAAGCTGTTCACGAACGATGGCTTTTGATTTGACGTGTACTCTATAATCTGTCTCACTTGCACAAACTTCTTCCTCCATAACTGCCGCTTATTTTTCAAAACAAACCCTGGAAACGGAATCGAAATGTGCTACTGCTAAATAAAACCGGAAGGTAAACGCGTCTGTGCATAAGCGTTCCGGCCTCCGTACGAACATGTGGGAAAACGAACAGAAACAATGCAGCAAAGGATGACTTAATTACAACTTCGAGACATCGAGTGAGATTTAAATTAAAGTGCATTTAGCACAGAATTCAATATCTGCATTGTTTTAATATGCCGTGAAATCATTATGGCTAGAGAGTTCATTGACTGCCACTGTCACATGTCAGCAGATGAGTTTGCGCAGGTAAGAATAGACATGGAGCCATCAACTTCATTGCGAAATTCTTATCATAAAGTCTTTATGAGTTGATCTGTCACCACTTCTTGAAAGTGTGCCACAGTTCATACGCGTTCCTACTGAACTGTCGTGAAACTGTACAATATCCAATGCTTACTAGGAAATATTAACTTTTTTATTTGTTTGTTTGTAAAGAATAGATATCAAATACACCCTCCGTATGAAAATCTGCTCATTTTGGGAAACCCAGCATAGTAGTTGTGGCAAAGCTGTTTAAAATTATTTAAAGGAAGTGTCCCTTTTCTTATATAATTTTGACACTCCCACCTTATCTGGCCCCCTTTACCTTACCTATGTCTGTATTCACCTTACACTAGATTGCTTATTATCTTAAATACAGATTGAAGGCAGTTGAAACAAACAAAACAAAGAACATGCAATTATGTACCTTGTTTATATGTAAAGTGTAAATTTATGTCATCAGTATCATTGTGTTTATATGAACTATTTGCATTCGATAGGTTTGTTTTCACATCATTTGTTACAGAATTTGATCAACTTTGTTTTTTTCATGCTCTTCCTCTTAGGATTTGGACGATGTTATTCTGAGAGCTAAAAAGGTACGGTTTGTCAAGGAAATACATAAAAAATAAGTCAGAAGAGTTGCATTTTGTAACAATGACATAATTTGTATAATTAATGTGATATTAGGGAGGATTGAAAGCTCTGGTTGCAGTAACAGAGGGAGGCAGGGAATTTGAGAAAGTTATTAACTTATCAAAAGTGTGAGTATGCTACACTACACACACATATACATGTGTTTCCCAACAGTGTCACACAGAGCCTTCAATGAGAACATTTTGTTCAAGTGCTTGTACTTAAGAGATTTAAAAGATGAACTTCCCGATACACCGCTAAAACACATAGAGTTTGAATAATATTTAATGTTTCTAGGTATCCTGGTTTTGTATTCCCTTGTTTTGGCATTCATCCTCTTCAAGGATCTGCGCAGGACTTGCATAGTGTCAAGATTCAGGTGGATATAACATTACAAAGAAAGATAGTTTACTGTGCGTTATGTGCTATATCATATGCTATAGATTTTCTTCATGACCTCATGGTGATAATAAAAACATCAGTTTTGTTTTTATAGGATCTGGAACCATTCCTTCCATTGTTCCAGAAGTACAAAGATGATATTGTTGCAGTGGGGGAGGTAAAGCATGAAAGAATGTATATATTTTTTTCTAAAATGACCATAAACAGATGCTGTTAGTGAATTAAAACAATAACATTTTAAACAAAAGATCAAATACTTACCAAACAAAAATAAAACATACATTGATTATTTTGGTTACATTCTTTACGTTCCTGTTTTGACCTTGGTGTATTATTGTAACAAAGAAGGAATAGGAAAATGGAATAAACCCAATGACATAAGTCTAATAGTTTAGTGTCTAAAACATTTATGATAAATGACAACCTATAAAATTAATGCAATTTTTTAAAACCAATTAGAAATGTATAAATCTTTGAATATAATCAACTCGTGTCTCGATATTTGGCTGTTAACTTTAAAACTGGTTGTTGCCTAATACGGTTTATACTTCGTAATAATAATTCTCCGCAGATCGGTCTTGACTTCACCCCCTGGTATGCACAAACCACTCAAGAGCGTGATGAACAGATAGAAGTCTTTAAAAAGCAACTTGAAATATCAAAAGAACTGCATTTACCTGTGTGAGTACTGGGAAGTGTAATAAATATTACAGAGATTACTTTAAAAGTAGTTAAAATTACTTTTTAGCTAATTTATTTCGCACATTTCTTGAACAGTGATACATACGTCAAGTAAATTTACAGTTAATTTTGTGTTCTCATTAACACCCACAACTCAATTCCCTCTATTATCTTAAAAGGAATGTGCATTCCCGTTCCGCAGCTAAGGTTACTATAGCCACAATGAAAGAACAAGGTAAGAGCTATCTCTGTCAGTATAATTTACAGATCAATGTTCACTTTGACCTTACAAATCACAGTTGAATATCTTGCGTCAGTCGGGTTTTATATCTTTAGGGATTAGACAAGCGTTATTGCATAACTTTGCTGGAAAGCCATCAGTTGCCATGGAAGGAGTTCAGGCTGGATTCTGCTTCTCCTTCCCCCCTGCAGTCATCAGAAATGAACAGGTCAGATAAGGAGATTCACATTTACTTGCCATTACTACTAACCATGCATCTTCCATAAAATAGGCTATGTTAAAAATAAGCATGATAAGTATGCCATAAAACATTGTATAAATCTGTTACGACCAAATTTATCCTGTGCCAAATCTAATACCAGTCGGTACAAGTTAGAACATGCTGTACATTGATTGAACACAACCGTTCATGAGTCACTTGGCTAAATTCTCATGATCTCAAAATTAATGCAAATTAATGCATTTTGAAAAAAAAGTTTTTGACCGATTTTGAAATCCTTGACTTGGACAGTCATAGAGGAAAAGCATAGTGTACTGTCAAAAAATGTGTCACGTGATCAGAAAAGTTTTTTTCTTCGGTTATAAACCTATATTTGGATCTGTCCTTTACAAACAGAGCGAAATTAATCAAACAAATTCCACTGGAACACCTTTGCCTCGAGACGGACTCACCAGCTTTGGGGTTTGATAAACATGTGAGTGATAACCTCAAAACCTGCTTTTCTTCATGACTGTGCTATTTTGAAGATGTCTGTGTTTTATGTTTTACTCTTCTAGGTAAGAAATGAACCGCAACACATAACGCTCTGCTGTGAATACATTGCAAAAGTGAAGGGAGTCTCTCCAGAAAGAGTCATGGAGGTCACAACTCTAAATGCCTTCCGATTGTTTTCTAAATTAAAAGTCTAGAATGTTCTTAATATCAATAAAAGCAATATAACAATACAACATTATGACAATGATTTTATGGATTCATTCACATATTTTTATGTATTGTTAAATACATGAATTAAAATAAAGCACTTTATTGCATATTGTTTGATTATAAAGCTTTATTACTATCTGGAGGAAAACATTTGCTTTGTGTTGAGGTTGATTGCAGGTCTTTACACCAGATGATCTTTATCTGTAATAAAAAAGTAGAACATTTGTCTTCTCTCATAAAGAAATGTAAAATATTGTCAAAATAGTTCTTGGCTTTCTGCCACAGGGAATTTCAACCTTTATAGATCTAGGGACCTCCGCTTAGATTCTCAGCTTTATAATAATAACAATATCACATGAAAAACCATTAATTTTGATTTAAATAATAAATTAATATTTAAATAATAACACTTTACACAAAGATCCCCTGGTTGAAACCCCTACAGATTAAGCTAAAGCACTTCATACAGCTCTCTTCAAAGTGTCTTCTCTCTGGATGTCTAGTGTTGCGGCCCTCCATCCAGGACGACCGTAGCTCGGGACTCGACTTCTGTATCGCGCTGAAGTCACAGGTATCTTGCAGGTGACCGCGGAAGTGTCTCCTTTCTGGTAGATTCCAGAACCTGCTGGTTGTTTCTACGTGACACCAGCTCTCCCTTTGCATATTCAATTCGTACAGTTTGTCCTGCTTTGAATTTGACATGTTGCTATATCATATATCCTTAGCCGAAAGAACGGGCGATATAAACAGTGACACGATTGTTTGAATCGTAGACACCATGGTAACCACGGATGTCGCGTGCCTTACAACCGGAAGCTGTTACCGAGTATCGCAGCGTTTGAGTAATATGGGTCAGATGTGACACTTTATGTCGTCATCGAGGTGGTCGTAAATGTAAGTCCTAGAATGTTTTAGCTGCATATACGTTTTTCAACGTTCATTAACAACCCCTGAACCATCATTATTATTGTAAAAGTGTGCAAATTATAAATCCGGTCAGACTTTTACCTCACATCGTTCACTACAAGCGACTCATTCAAATTAAAATAACTTTGAAGTGTAGTTTACGTTGTGAGATGCAACAGAATGAAGGCTATGCTTGCAAGCACAGGATGACGCACAGTATCGCCTCTTTGCCCCGCCCATCTTCAGTCCCATTGGTCCAGCTATGCGTGTAAGCCACTTACAGTACTCATAGTCAAGCCTACTGGATATCCCCGCCTTAAGCGAATAAGATGCGCACATCACGCCATCATTATCCAACTGCTGTAAAAGCCGGTAGTAGAGGAGAACGTAGCTCAGATTAAGGTAGAAAGGTTTTATTATTTTGCGTTAATTTCAAGCGCTTGCTCACTTCTTCTTCTTTGTTTCATACGCGTGCCGTTCCAGGAAACGGTGAGCTAAAGCGTCACCCATGCTTCGGTTACAATCTAACGCGTACGGATCGGTTTGATATCAATTCTGATCATAATGGTGGCGGGAGAGTTGCTCCAAGAGCAGCACGATCTGCCCGACAGTGCACCTGACGGGAGTGTCGCTGTCCGCGAGACGCCGGTTGGGGGAAACACGGAGGACAGTGGCTACAAAGTGCTTTCCAATGAATCCTTTCATTTAACTGTAGATCCGAAGGTGCTGGAGCAAGAGCTTCCACCTCCGGATGAGAAAGAAGCTATGCTGCCCGGCGAACAGAACAAACCTCTGGAAACCAGACTGTATTGGAGGAGGTTCGCGGTATTGGCGGTGTTCAGCCTCTATTCGCTCGTCAACGCCTTTCAGTGGATCCAGTACAGCATCATCGCCAACATATTCATGGACTATTATAATGTGTCAAACCTGATGATTGACTGGCTCTCCGTGGTTTATATGGTCGCGTACGTACCTTTGATCTTCCCCGCTACGTGGCTGTTGGATAAGAAAGGCTTGAAGATGACAGTGTTGCTGGGCGCCGGGCTGAACGCTGTGGGCGCGTGGTTGAAATGTGCCAGTGTGGGGCCCAACCTTTTCTGGGTTACCATGACGGCACAGATCATATGTTCGGTAGCACAGGTGTTCATTCTCGGTCTGCCCTCCAGACTCGCGTCCGTTTGGTTCGGGCCCAGTGAAGTTTCCACGGCGTGCGCCACAGCTGTGCTGGGCAATCAGGTGTGTCCCTAAAATGCCAATGTTATGAGTCTGACATGTCTTTATTGATAAACTAAAAATAGCATTTACATGACTCATTACATGTCAATACAGTTAGAACTTTATTAATGTAATCACACTTAGCCTATACATGCTGCCTAGTCACCCTGCTGAAGAAAAATGAAACCATTAATTAATTTATTTTAGTGGTTAAAATGGGAATTGTCGTCTTGACTTTAATGTCAATTATACTGGTTTCTCTGTGGTATGTTGGGCTCTACAGGGATGTATTCTGACTAAATAGAACCAAACTAGAATAGAGTCCAAAGGAATTTATGCAATGGTTTTAATGGTAAACCACTGATGGTTCATACCTGTATTTGTAGTATGGTATATTTTAGTTTGGTGTTTCCTTAATTGCACAGTAATGTTAACGCTTATGTAAAGTTTGACCTGTTATACTTTACTTAAGGTATGCTTAACCCAAAACTGAAAATTCTGTCATGATTTGCCCACCTTAAAGTTGTATAAATTTGTTGTGATGAACACAGGGAAAGATATTTGGAAGAATGCTTATAACCAAACAGATCTTGCCCCCCATTGACTCCCATGGTAGGAAACATTTTTTTTCCTGTTGAACCAACAATTTTGGTGCACTTTTGACTACCATCGTATTATTCCTACTATGGAAGTCAAAGGGGGGCAAAATCCGTCTGGTTATATGCAGTGTTCCAAATATCTTCTATGTTTTCATCAGATTTTTTTTTTTTTTTACAACTCGAAGGTGAGTAAATTATGACAGATTTTTTTGTGTGAAGTATCGATTCAATAGATACTAATTATCCATTCTAATGTGTCCATTCAATGTTTACTTCCCATTAGCTCGGTGTAGCCATTGGATTCTTGTTGCCACCTGTCCTGGTTCCCAATACTGCAGACGACAAAGAGCTCATGGGCCACAACATCAGTATAATGTTTTATGGGACAGCCGGAGTTTCAACTCTTCTGTTCTTTTTAACAGCATTTGGTAAGCATCAATGTCTACATCGCATATAGAGTCAGAAATTTGTTCCTAGGCTATGAGACTATATATATTTAGATATTATATATATATATATATATATATAAACCTGGTTTAGGAGTTAACGTGCTGTTCTTGAATTCTTGTCAGTCATAAGGGACAGACCTCCACTGCCACCCAGCAAGGCTCAGGCTGTTCTGTCAACAAGCCCAGCAGAAGATTATTCTTATAAGAAATCCATCATCAACCTCTTCAAGAACAAGCCCTTCATTTTGCTCCTCGTCACGTATGGTAAAATCACCAATTGTTCAACTCTTCGTAGTCTAAATGTGTGTCTGTTGCTTTAATGGAGAAAAGCACCATCAAATAAAAACCTAGATACTTTATTTAATCAAGGTTATGGCTAATTAACATGACATATGAATACATTTAATCATTTAATGCTAATATTTTCTGCATGGTCAAGTCAAAACTGCAATAATGTTTTTTCAGGCATAATGACGGGATCATTCTACTCGGTGTCTACGCTTCTCAATCAAATGATAATCTATTACCATCCAGTAAGTGTAATTTAATGAACTCTGCATGCACAGCCGCAAAATAAAATGTAAGAGACCACTCCAGTTTTGCCTTTAACCTGCATTTCTGTATGTATTGTGGGAATTCCAGCCCAGTTTCAAATTTCAACAAGCAAACTTCAGGGATGAAATAGTCACCCAAAATCAATGTGAAAGACAGAGAACCTATAGACGCATGAATGTGTGATATACTCATTTTTAAACATGTAAAAACATTAGTGTTTGTTTTATTATTATTTTATTATTTTATTTTAACTTGTTTTATTTGCAAAACTTAAGCATTAAACATTGCATTTTATCTTGTTTACATTTTCTGCAAATAAAGCAATATTTTAATTTGGAGGAAATGTTGTCACTAGTTTACAGAATAGTACAAAAATAATAATTTTATTTAGAAATGGTAAACGGTAAAATAATTTTGGGGTAGTCTCTTAAATGTCTTAGCAGCTGTTAGTTGTAGCAAACCCAGCATGGAAGAAGGCCTGTGTATAGGTGTCGGAGATTCTCCACACAGACAAACAACTGTTTTTTTAGTATGGAACAGAGCGCTGGTCACTGATTTATTGAGCTGGCTCTTGCAGTTCACTTGCCACTTTTCTGCATACCCGGTACTCATGAGAGATTCCATATTTGCTGTGGAATCAAAACACAAGCGTTGTGAGCATTGCCAGGTCTCCGTCTGAAAATTCTGCAGGCTTTCCCACCAGACTTAGTATGTTTGGGGGACTGCTGCACGCACCATGTGACATTTCTTACTGTTCTTCCTTCCCTTAAAGAAAGTCTTACTGATAAATGTAGACAATGCAAAAATTTACGATCTGTAGTAGAGAAACATTGAAATGGAAATTCTTGGCCAAATCCGAATCAAAATGAAAGCTTGATTCTGCAATCGTATTCACATGAAAAAGCCACGTTGACAAGTTTTAGTAAGCTAGGGTAAAATCCACAAGATTATAGTACCTTCAATGCCCTGTAAATGGCAATATTAATTAGGATGGAGTATGTTCAAAAATGTAGAGAGTAAAAGTTGCTAATATCTTTAATACTCTGTACAACTACAAAGTAGCCAAAATGATACTTAAGTACAGTAACTGATTACAATAACTCCAATACTTTACACTACTGTATCGCACGTCATATTCTGTAAAATGTATTGGCCATTTCACAGACTAGGGATGAACCGAATGTTCAGCAATCGAAAATAGCAAAAAAGCTTTTTTTAATTGTTTGGCCGAATATCTTCGGTTGCCGAACATTCGGTGTATCCCTAGTCTGTAACACGTGCTGTTATAATCCTGGGATCAAAGCCTGTTGACATGAACTAGCATTTTAAGGATACAGTCAAATAAATTTGACAAAATCTTCAGTCTTGTTTAAACTCTGAAGCTCGCTTACCTGCAGTACAGTTTTGTTTGGCTTGTCAAATGAAATTAGTCTGAGTATTTTATTGTACACTGTTGAATATAACTTTTAAACTCTTTGAAATTTTAGAACCAAGAGTTAAATGCAGGAAGAATTGGCTTGACTTTGGTGGTGGCTGGAATGGTGGGCTCCATACTCTGTGGACTGTGGCTGGATCGTACAAAAATGTATAAGTACGTATGTCAACCCTACTTATGGAAATCATTCTTCCAGTGTTTTTATTCATTTTACTAGAAATGGCGTTGATGTATTTAGTACTGACACTCATATACATGTCAGATTTTCGTGATTAGTAGCTACTAATCTTTAAATCTTTTTAACTAAGTCACGTTGTTACTTATTTTAATGGGATTAACATTTGTGACTTTCAATTAAGTTTCCGTTTCTTTTTACTCTTTTTAGAATGACAACATTTGTTGTCTACTTTTTGTCATTCACTGGTATGCTGGTGTTCACATTCACTCTGAACTTGAAACAAATGTTCGTGGTCTTCTTCACCTCTGGAGTCATGGGGTGAGTCTGCTTGAGCCCTTTTTTTAAAAACAAATATGTTGATTGTTTGATTTCCCTCCCGGGGCATGGATAGTTCATAGAGAGTTTTATTAAGGGATACTTTTTGATAATGTCGTTTTTGTTTTATTAGTTTTACGTGTTTTAAGAGTATCATTTTTTTAACAACCATTTGAAGCTTCCACTAAGAGGTTCATGATTTAGTGTTTTCCATTGTCTAAGTTGTGTTCTTAAAGAGTAACAATGAAAAGTTCAACACCTGACACCTGCTATGGCTTTAAGTAAACATGTTTGAACATGCTGTATGTTTAGTTTCTTTGTATTTCAAATGTAAAATGCCTGTTCTACCTAGTAAATTCGTATGTCTCATGTCAAATCCCCTTTCGTGTTTGAAAGGTTTTTCATGACCGGTTATCTTCCCATTGGCTTTGAATTTGGTGTTGAAATAACATACCCCGAACCTGAGGGCACATCCTCTGGTCTTCTGAACGCATTTGCACAGGTAAAATAAATGTGTATTCAAGCCTCTTAGCCAGTGTTTATACATTTTTAGTGAACTTCATACAGTTCCTACACACCCAAAAGCCAAACCGCTTATATTTGATGCTGTAACATAAATGTATTTCATTTTAGGTGTTTGGCATCATTTTTACTCTCATTCAAGGACATCTGACCACGAAGTACAACCCACTCATCGGGAACATTTTCTTGTGTGCTTGGACTTTTCTGGGCATCATTTTAACAGGTTCCTTTTGATATTAAGAGTACTGCTCCACAAAATCTCTTAATGATCAGCAATATAAAAGTATCTTCTTGTTTTAACAGCTTTGATTAAATCAGACCTGAAAAGACACAACGTCAACATGGGCAACTTTAACAAAGACCAAGCAGTAAGTCCATCTCCTTTTTATGTGTTTTTAGTTGTTAAACTCACTAAGGCCAGCGTTCTTTTAATCATTGGTGACTTTTGTGAACTAAGTATGAGAAACAGAGACAGGCTTAAGAAGACATATTTCAGTTGAAGATAGAAGATTTCAGTGACTTTATAGTTAGTTTACAATGCAATATCAATGTTAATAGGGACAACTGCCAAGAAATGAGAGAGATGAGTCTGAACAAAGCTCACCAAAAAGGGAATATTCATTATTCAGTGGTATGGGTAAAATCAAGCTTATAAAAGTCATTCAAATTTTCTAAATGCAATATGTTATAGAAATGTATTGAAAATTATATAACATGAAAACAGACACAGCAATGTTAGATATATATATAATCTATTTAACAAAATAATTCTAGTGTTTGTTTGCCATATGGGATATACAAATTTCAGGTTTAAATTAAGACGTGTTTTTCTATCTCAAAGGTGCCTACTTTACCAACCGATGTGAAGGAATCCAGTGCTGTCAAACAAGATTCCTCCAGCATATAAATGTTTATAAATAGCACATGAAAGATTGCAACAACAGATTATGGACTCTCCTGCGACTACTTGAAATTGTATTTTTGCTGTAATGTAATAACTGTCCATAATGTACAATTTTCAGTGAACATTTCAAGAACTGTGGACCAAATATGGGATGCTGAACAGGGTTGGTAATGCCCATATGCACCATACTGTTTGTGTGTTAAAAGCACAGTTTACATCCATGTGTGTTCTCTTTGTCTCAAAGGACCAGTCTGAATGTGCCCCTCTGGTGATCTGTTGTTCATTTCTAATAGCTACAATTGCATTCGAACACTAATGCTAGTAACAGTTCTAGTCTAGATTGCCATGAAAGCTCAACTGAAAATGCTGCACAGTGCAGTCCATGGAAGAGCTTACTTGTGAAGGAGGAAATCATGATTAACAACAAAACATGGTGAAGTAATTTCAAGCGCTTAAGCTACTAAACTACTTTTAAGATGTTTCAGTGCAGAAATGCATTCATATCTTGTTTTCCTACCAATAACAAATACCAGGATAAAAATACTGGGCTTACTGGTTTAAGTATAGCACAATCCACCCATGTGCACGAGAGTTTAAAGAACCTGTTCTCTTTAAAAAAAAAGAAAGTAACTTGTTTAGGTGCAGATAGTGGTTTCGTTTGAGTGTGGTTGGAAAAAGCACTCTTGTTATTTTATTTTTAAACCTATGATAACCTTTGCTTTCTATGACTAATTTTTGTACTTTAAATGTATATTTATTATGAAATGTCTTTTTTTCATTAAAGTCTTTTTATATTTAGTAATTTTTGGTTTGAATTTCTGCTGTTTCTGTACAGCAGCAGCTGTGTAACTGATTGTCACAAAGGATGCTGGGAAATACTTACATGTAAAAAAAACTCCTTGTATTGAACGTTTCACTGGAGATAAATGTGTTTCCTGGTTCCATCATTGCTGTAAATAATAAATAACTTGAATTGAATTTTGAAGTGTGGATCATGCATTTGTCCTGGGAGGATAACCCATGCAAACTTATGTGTAGAATTATACAACGCTGGTTCAAGTTTTGAATTTTAAACCTTTAGCGCCCTCTTGTGATCACACAGAATAAATTAAGATTTAATTTCAGCCATTCAAGACTTCAGTACAGTCATGCCAATTTATTTTGTCACCCGTTACATTCGAAGGACTTCTATTTTTTACAGAAGTAAAAAAAGTTTAGAACAGCAGGAAAAAACTATTGCCATTCTTTAGACCCCAACAGAGGACATTCGTTATAATCTTTTACCAAGTATTTATGTTTTGTTGGCACGTCAACGAAAACGTATTATTACAAAAAATACAACAAAGCAATCATTAAATTATTTGTTACTTTATCTTATAAATCTAAAAACTAAACGATGTTTATTTGAAAAATTGAAAATGTCGAAAGTTTTTCCGTGATGTTAAGGGCTAGTGGGATAGAATATGCAGTTTGTATAGTAGGATGCATATTATTACTATGGAAAGTCCCAACAAAACATGGAAACCAAACATTTGTGTGCGTGTGTTTAGATTCAAAACAAAGGTTGCATCTATTAACTTACGTTGCACAATGATTAAAAAAGATCATAAACAACATTGCCGATTGTTAGCTTATGCATTAACACATTTATTGTAAAGTGTTCTGAGTACGTTTTTAAACGTTAACAATTTAACGGGAAACAAAAGTGGATACAAAACTAATGTCCCCGCCCATATCCGCATTTTAAAGCGATCATCGACCAATCGGTTGCCTTAACATGGAATTCATCCCGCCTTGCTTTGTTGCATCATCCAATGAGAAGCTGTCGGCAAGTGATTGGCTGTCGATGGAATAAGACTATCAAAAGCGCTACAGTAACCATTTGTTGAGACCGTCAGGGGATGCGGTTACACGCCTATGTAAATAAGTGTCATATTCATAGTCATAAATACTATACAATCCAATTTTGAACTATACTACTTTTGGATTATTCCGCCTGTGATGCATTCTTTTCATCCGGAGGAGTCGGACGCCCTCACGGTGGGTTTGGTGCGAAAGGATGAAGTAGTTTCGGTGGCAGACCTTTAACTGTACTATCACACAGCAGCAGTTTCACCTTGGACATCTGGACCTGTTCGGCACCTACAGTATGCGGTACTGTACACCCGGTACTGGACACACCGGGCACAGGGGTGTCTGCTTGCTGTGAATGCGTTCTCCGATCTAAACTGAATCGTTCAACCAAATTCTCCATCATAAATGATCCTTTCTTCTCATCTTTTTTAAAACCACCCGAATTTTCACAGCTAGACCGGGCGGTTTCGGTTCATTAATATGCAAGCATGCGGCGCAACATGTCGTTGTGTATGAATGCAGGGCGACCATAACTGATTTGGGGAACAGCACGGGAAACTCCCCCCTCTAAAGACTTCGGAACAATGACCGGACCGAGCGCGACAAGCAGCGGCTCCACGGCCAAGATCAGCAGACACGGTCGCTCCAAAAGCACCAGTACCCACTGTCACACTACTCGTCCGGCTGCCGAATCATCCCTGTCCACTGCCGCAAATAACACCGGGAGGTCGTCCGGTGAGGAAGATGAGAAAGATGGAGGTGTTCCGTTTTACGTTAACAGGACGGGCTTTCCAATAGACAATGTCACCTGGGAGAGAATGTGGTGTCACGTCGCCAAAGTTCACCCTGATGGACAGGAGATGGTCGAAAGGATACGAAATGCAACACACCTCCCTAAAGTAAGTTTAAATACCTACCAAGGCAGCAGTTTTGGGTCAACTGGTTTATATTTGTGCAGATGACACTGTGTTATGTGTTCTAACATGGTTTATTTGGATATTTACTATGGGAAAACTTTTTTTTTAGATACAATGGTATTTATGGTCATTAAGTACCACGTCTGTCTCACACTTTTTGTTTTTTAAAGTAAGTTTTACACAGATGTTGCAGAAATATTGATAAGTGAACCTCCTCTTAGAAATATTAATCGTGATGATTTTTTTATAGTAAAGGTGTAGTATCCATTTATAAAATGATTGATTACCAGAATTAAATCCTGCTTACCATAGTAAAACCACAATTTTATATACCTTATAGTTGGTCAATGTTTCCTTGGTCAAGCATTTGAGTCACTTCAGAGTTGTATTCAAAACATTCAATACATAAAGGACATCGCTCAACGCAACTGCACATTATGTGACCCAAATTCCAATGAGAGGAAGTGTATGACATGTGAGCCGATCTACTCATCCCTCTGCCTTCCAACAGTGTGCCACAGTGTCCCTTGGTATAATTTCATTACAAACCGTGCAGATCTGATCCAACCGATGACAGCAATGTAGATGAATGCCTCTGTTCATTTATTTAGATTATGTGCTCTTACAGACATCTATAGATAGACAAATGTGATTATTTGAGAGGATGTGACATTGCATATGAGAATTTAACCTCCAAGCATAAACCAGTAAGGGCTGACTGACCCTTGATAGAGTTTCCTTATCAATTGGAATCCGGGATAAAGTGACTCTTAATTACAGATTAAGTAATCCCTAGTCCTGTGTTAAACTGTATGTGTATAGCAGACGACGTGTATTGTTTTATTTAACACACTTGTTCGTTCCTACATAGTCTCACACAGTGCTGATGGTTGCAAAAACACATGCGTTTTATTGGTCAAAAAATGCAGCTCCCCAGATGTTATAGTGATTTATAAAAGGCATTTCTCACCAGCAGGTGTTGAACAGGTGCGTACAGTGAATCATGCGATCAGACAGATTAGGAGTCGCTCGGACAACTGCAGCATGAGCCGGACGCTCCTGTTAAATCCTGATGGACAAGGAGTGACACTCGTGCTGTTGAACATACAAACGCCTTTATTGACGAAGATTCGCATTCTCTGGTTGTGGTTACCTTGGATGTGAGGACACAGCGGTTGTTATGCAAACAAATGACACATGTTCAGCAGAATCCGTGTAGTAAACAATTATAAAAAAAAAACAGTGAATTCCCGTGAATTTTATACTTCATACAAATTTAAAACCACTTTGTTGTGCTTGTCTAATATAGAGTCTTGGAGTTGATCTTGATAAAATCCATTGTCTAGATTTACTGGAGATAATCCCTGTCTATCCAGTTGTTTTGACTGATCCTTAGAATTTGACGGCAACCAAACTAAGTACAGTAAAAAAGGGTCATGAGATTGTTTTGATGCATCACATGGTTAAAATAACTAGCAAATAATGTTGCACTAACCACCTAAAAGATGGAAAACATACCAACCAGAAAGTCAAAATCTATAGATAGATAAATGTTTTGGGTGGGTTGTAGTGTCATCTATAGTTAGTCTCGAGTTGCGGTACAGTCCCACGAGTGGGCAGAGGTCAACTAACAGTACTGTGATGGTGGAGGGTGTCCTATTTTTGTTGACCTTCTTTAAGGGAGCGACAGACCCAGTTGAGACTTAAGCCAATGGAGTAGAGAAGAGTAAATCAACACTGCTTCAGAGAATTCAGACTGTCATAATCAATATTTTAAGTGACGTATGTATTCAGACATCGCTGCTTTGTCCTTCTGAAACCTCAGGTCTCCATATTTCGTGATTTTATTTTTTTGCCATAAATCATCATTATTATTAACCACCCTTTATGTTGGTCACTGGGTTTTGCAAATATCTAAAGGATAAAAGTATTGAAAAGTGCTTCTCAACTTTGTCAAAACAGTGTGTAATCATTAAAAACACTGCTGTTCTAATGTCGCTGTTTTTCAGAATATGGTAAAAACAGCGACATTAGAACAGTGGCGATATTCAATTTCTCATGTGTGCTCTGTGTTAAGCGAATTCACCCAGAAATGAGAATTCTTTCATCAGTTACTCACCCTCATAACATTCCAAGACTGTATGACTTACTTAGGCAGAACACAAACATGCTTAAAAGATATTTAGAAGTCTGTTGGTAACCAAACAACACTGGCCCCCAATGACTTCCTTGTATGGACGCAAAAACACCAAGACATTTCTCAAAATATCTCAACATTTCTCAAAAAGAGTCATATAAAGGTTTAGCATGACATGAGGAAATGACTTAATTTTGGGGTAAACTATCCCTTTAAAGCCTATCAGTAACCAATTCTGTGATAAGATCATTTAGAACTGATGGGTCACGGTCCAAACATAAGGCTGCATGTCTGTTGCAAAAAAACTGTAACAATGTTTCTTGTTAATAAAAAATACATACTGTATGCTACACATTTCAATATCACTACTTTCACAAGGCTTTTAGGTTCCTGTGACGTTTGTAGCACCTCAGGATTCCAAACACCTTTTGTGTGAAGCTGAAGTGTGTTTGCATCTTCTTATAAATGCTGCTCAGAGTTATTTGGCTCAGAACAGCAGCATTGATATTCTGCCATCACAGTGTTGCTGCAGAACTAAGTACATTTGCTGTATATTTCATTTCTTTATCGGGTTGTTAAAGGTTTCAAAAGTCAATATTAGACTTCTCATCTTTTAGAAACTCTCATTCCTCTGTACTGGGAGGAGCGAGATGAAGAAGAAACCGGAGATGATTCTAGGAGACGGGTCTTGAAGGACATATTACGTTAAAGGGGTCATATGGCACGAACACTTGTTTTTCTTTGTCTCTGGTGTGTTATAAGTTGCCCATGCATGTATTAGACACGTTAAATTGAAAAAATGAAAGTGTAGGAACAAAACATGCATTCCATCTTAAAGCGAAAATTCACCCAGACCTGCCTAAAATGCCTTGTGTAACCACACCCCCAAAAATCTATGTCAGTTCGTGGTATGATTTGACTAAGAACGCCCTAATGTAAACGCAAATAAGTTGGCTGTTCCTGTCAGTACAATTGCTTTGGAACCTGATGTTCCAAATATGGTAAGAGGCGTTACATTTCCGTCACACGTTTGCAGTATTCGACCAATCACCACACACTGGTTAACTGGCCAATCATAGCACACCTCGCTTTTCAGAGTGATGATCTTTGTTAAAAAGCTGCGTGTTTCACAGAGGCGGGGCAAAGAGGAGATACAAACATGCATGGTATGTGAAAAAATGGAAGTTTTTAACCTTATCTCCTGTATACACATTGCATTACATAAAAAAAACGTAATATTTGTTTTAGGCGTGTCATATGACCCCTTTAATAAAAAGAAGAACTTGGCTGCATGTGAAAAGCTTCGGTACTATATATGTTTTTGTGTCATTGTCATTTCATCAACACCTTTGTGAGCGGAAGCTTGTGTGCAAGAAGATATTTGTTCATTCTAATTTTCTCCTCACGGGTCATTTACAGTTACATAGATCATATGTGATCGACATTGTCGATGTGCAAATGCTCAGTAAATTATTAGGCATCAGATTAAATCAGACTGATGTATTTCTATGTTTTGTGGTCATGGTGATTAGAAAGGAGAAGTTGACTTGCAACGGTCTTGGTTTCAATCGGGTCTTCTTATTAAACACAGTTCACCTCTAAAAATACCCAAAACCTGTCACATGACTCTTTTCTGTGAACACAAAATATGTTTTGTGAAAAGTCTCAGTGATTTGTGTGTTATTTGACTACCAAAGTTATTCAAAATATTTTCTTGTGTTCTGCAAATGAAAGTAAGTAATACAGGTTTGGAATGATATGAGGGTGAGTAAATGATGAAATAAATGAAATCTTTGGTGAACTATCCTTTTAAGGGTTTTAGTTGGACTTAAAGGGTTGTTTACTCAACTATTCTCAATAAATATTTGTCTTTCTGGGTCTGGGCCATTGAAAGATTCATCCAATGCTACCTTAAAATTTGGCCAAAATGATATTTTTAGGCAATATAAATTCCTTTTGAATGGACTTATTCCTGTGACCCTTTACATGTTTTCAGCAGTTTTTTCAGTAACACTGTCTTTGTTTATTTCAGCCCCCCGTGCCATCGGTTCCAAACTTTAAGCCATCCATGTCTGTGCCTGACTGGCTGCACGCCGTCCAGAACTACATGAGAAACCTGCAGTATCCTTTTTTTGGTATTTTGTGTATTGATATAGATTTCTGTGTAACTAAAACTGTAAATTAGATAACGTCATAACATCTTGTCTAACACAATGTCTCCAGTATGGCTTCAGCAATAATTGTAAGATCTTTTCAGCTGCTGAAGATATTTAGATTCATCACTGTGTGTGAGTAATATTTCAGTGTGAAGTGAATCTGTAAGAGTAAAAGAGGATGTAGGTTTTAGCAGGATATTGTTAGCAGCTGTTCGCTTAGACACGCATGAATCATGATGGAAAAAAACAGGAAAAAGGCGCTTCCTAAATGAGGCGAACAAACTTAACGTCCAGGCGTAGCTCCTTAACTGCTGACAGATACAACCATACTGGAACCCAGTTCTTTGAGATAAAGAAAACTAGACCTCTGAGCGGGTGAGTGCTGACATCATCCTGCCATTTTATTGTCCTGTTTTACACTATTGAAAACAAAGTTTTGTTGTTTTCTGCTGTTTTTGCAAGCATAATATGCTGACATGTCCTCTCACAAAACAACAACAAATGTTACACTTAACACTGATCATAACCTCACAATAATTTATTTGACACATTTCTTGATAATTCCAAGAAAAGGGAAGTTTCACGGTTGTGATTTTTAAAGGGACTTGCACTGCTCTTAATCGTGCATATAGACAACTTAAAAAAGATAAATACATACTGTTTATAATTGAATCTTAAATATATTCGTATAACATTTTGATTAGTTGGTTGTATTTAGTTCAAACTTTTGTGCACAGTTAAAAAAAATAGAACAGGAAGTTCTTTTGTGAGTTTCAAAGCAACAACACAAACAAACGTTACTGTGCATGCGCGCATTTGTGGCTCGAATTTAACTTCCGGGACACACCTGCAAAGAATAGAGTCCCTACAGATTATTTCTGATAACAAGCAAAAGAATTCAGTTAATTACAATAGTTAGCAAGTTTAAAGTATGTCTAAACCAGTATTGTTTTGGGTTACCCTTAACTCTTTCACCGCCATTGACGAGTTATCTCGTCATTTTAAAAATAAAATTGTTCCCCGCCAAAGACAAGTTTTTATGTCAATCAGTGTTTGTACTGTTGTACAGCAGGTGGCGCTATTACACACCTTTGGGAAAAAGTACAGAATTCCAGAACCTAGAACGTATATGTTTTAGCGGTTTTTAATGATTGTTCTGAGTGTAATCTGGGCAAAAAACGTTAATTATCTTCGCTTTTTAATCAAAGTGATGCATTTTCAAAGAAACCTACCCACATCTACGGAGTGATAAAAAACGAACAAATGAAGATAGAAGAATACGGTTTCTTTTGTTTAGAAATGACGTAGAATATTCTTTACAGAACATGTACTGTGAGCCATTTAATTTGGGTGAAAATTTGAAAAAACGCTGGCGTAGGCTGGCAACTTTCTTTTAAAAAGGCGGGCGGGGAACGAGTTAAATATGAAATAGTAATACGACCCATTCAACAAATTGTTAATTTAATACAATTAATATAACATAAACTTCTGGGTTTTTTAAACAGTCACTATACAATAAAACATTAATATAAATGAATGTACATATGTTTCAAATATAAAATATAAATAGTTATATTATTAGCCACCAACCAATCAACTAACACAGACCGGAAGTTAACTTTGGGCCAGGAAAGGGCGTCTGCTTAAGAGAAACCATCTATATAAATTAGGATGTTATTCATGTGATAAGAATTATTGGTGTTTACAAAAGCATAATGGAACATATCTTACGCAAAGAATATGTATTTATATTAATTGTTAATAGATTTGTAATAAAACAAGTGCTTATATTTTTTATATAATTTAATTTAATATTTTTAATTTAATTTAATTTTAACATCAACAATGTTTTATTTGGTATTATTTATAATATAGGTTCATAGTATATTTCTATTTATAATATGAGGTTTGCAGTTAAATAGCAGTTTTAGTTTGGTTGTTTTCCCATAAGTGTATTTAAACATGTAGGTTTATTTCAGTTTGAAAACCTGTAGGTGCCCTTACTTGATCTAATCTTTTTCCCTGTCCTTCAGGTTGATGGAGACCGCCAGAGAGATGATACGAGAATCACTTCCCATCAAATGCCTTGAAGCAGTTATCCTTGGAATGTATCCTTGCAACTGGTTTCTTGAGACACCGGTGAAATCCCTCAATGCTCCATCACTGTTAAAACAGCTCAGGGATTGTAACAAAATCCTCAAGCCTACGTATTAACTTTGGTGTAATTTTGCACCACTGTTTGTGAGTGATGCCTCAAATCCTGCAGCTTGCTGAGATGTCGGATTTTCGAAACACTTTTACTGCAAGATTTTTTCAGCTTTAGAGACCAGAATATAGAGACTTGAGGGTTAGCTGTTTAAACTTGATCCGGTATGACAAAACCTATCAGCCATGTAGAAGCATACAAACATAAAACAGTTCCTTCAGAAGAAACCGTCATGTAAAATTTACTTTTCTTGGGAAACTCCACTTCACTTTTTTACTTACATAATTATTCCTAAAAGCTGATTTGCACTCAAATTGAGATGGAGAGAGCTCCAAAAGTATCATTGATCTATCAAAAGCAATGTGCTTCACATCACTCATTTCCTTATGATCCCCCACCATTTTAACTCAGCCGGAGGCACTTTTACTCGACTGTTGCTAGGAAACTAGGAGTCAAAGTAGATTGTCCTTCTATAGACAGACGCAGTTCATGCAGTAGAGGCAGCTATGCCATTTACTGATGCCAGGAGGTTGAGTTCCTTCAAAAACCATTAGCGTCAGTTTTTTAGCACCGGGTCATGGGTTTACACGAGGTTGATGTCATCATCCGGGACCGAGCTGAAGCCGAATGCACAAAGACTGCACTGTTAGTTCAGACTTCTTCGGCAGATGTGCGTTTAAGAGATCTGCTTTGCCAATTGTGCCGTGTTTCATGGGGCTACTCTGAGATGAAAAGGTTTCAGTGTAGACTGCTCTTTGAAAAGCACCTCATGGGTCATTAGTAATGAATGGATGTTTTCTCTGTTTTCAGATTTGTAGTGCTGTGTCAGGATGTTGAAAGAAGGGTCTCAGTTATCTTCACTCGGTGATTGTGTCTTTGTGTACTAAACTAGTCTTTTAATCTGCCGCTCTTTGTTGCCATTTTCTAATGGCTGTGACTTGATGCCGTAAGGTCCCAGAGGACCCAAACACTAATGGACAGAGTATCAGAGAACACTGAGGCAACGATCACGGATCTATTTCCTGAAGTTTGAGGTTAAGTTGGTTTAGATAGCTGGTTATTACAAGGTAAACTACCCAGCTAGTCACACGAGCTTAATGGCTAAAATGATTTTTAGAGTAAGATAGTCAACATGATTTAAAGGCAATTTGTGGTACTTTCTAATTTTATATAATTTTTTGTTCGTTTATAATTTTATAATTCATTTATTTTCATTAGTGGCTAATGACACGGTCATTTGTTATTTGCACTGCTATTCTCATTTTCGTTATGTTTAAGCTGTTTTGTGCAAAATGGGATTGTGTGATATTACTTGTATTAGCATTTACTTCAACTGAAATGGTCACGTCGTGGCGTATCAATCTTCTGTTGGTCACAACCCGTTGAAAAAAACAGTTTATACTGGTTAGGTAGGTTTTGATGCATGGTAGCCGGTCATTTGCTAGTTTAAACTGGTCATGTGCTGTTTTAAGGTGTTCATATGCTGGTTTAAGAGAGCTGGTTTAGGACCAGCTTAAAGTGATACTTCACCCAAAAATGAAAATTCTGTAATCATTTACTCACCTTTGAGTGGTTCCAAATGTGTACAAATTTCATTGTTCGGATGAACACAGAGAAAGATATTTGGAAAAATGCTTATAATCAAGCAGATCTCAACACCCATTGACTCCCACAATAGGAAATAAATACTTTATCATTTGTTTCGTTCTGTTAAACACTAAAGAAGACATTCCGAATTTAGGACAGCAAACAGTTCTGAGGCACTTTTGACTACCATTGTTTTTTTCCTACTATGGGAGTCAATGGGTGTTGAGATCTGTTTGGTTATAAGCATTATTCCAAATATTTGTCTCTGTTTTGATCAGAACAAAGAAATTTAAACACATTTGGAACAATCCGAAGCTATTTTCCTGTAGCTCAGCGGTAAGAGCATTGCGTTAACAACGCAAGGTTGTGGGTTCAATCCCAGGGGATTGCAAATACCTATGTATAAATGTATAGGATAAAGCAATGCAAGTCGCTTTGGATAAAAGCGTCTGCAAAATGCATAAATGTAAATGTAATAAATGAGTAAATGATAACAGAATTTTCATTTTTGGGTGATGCATCTCTTTAAACCAGCAGACTTTTCACATTCGCATGCGTATGAATGGAAGTCAATGGAATATAAATTCTAGTGTGGCATAATTTGTATGATTTCTTTCTCATTTTAGCAGTCTTTTGTTTTGTTATTACGACCAAAAAATGTACTAAATGTTTGTCTGTCATGGATAACTTGGTAATAGCAGATGAATATTAGATCGGTGAAAGCTTTAGCTATTATAATCCTGTGAATACATTCGCTTCTGTGGGCAGGCCATGAATTTATTATATCAGTTGATTCGGGAAATCTGTGACGCGGACGGGATTATCCGGTCCTGTAAATAACATAATTTTTGTTCACTTTGCATTGCATAACATGTATTGTATTGTTATGCAATGCTTTGCAAACTCATAAAAGACAAAACTTGCCTGCTGTGTGCATATGTACAAGTGATAATTCCACACCATGTGCTCAGAGCCTATAGCAGAAGTAATCCCAAACCTTTACAGATTAGAATGTTGAAATTCACAGCACCGCTGCTGAGCGGATCACGTGATTTTGCAGATGGGCAATGTGAACCTGTGATTTCTTCTTATTATAACACTGGAGGGGGTTTTGTCGTTGTGTGTATTTGTGTGTACACAGAGGCGGTTACGCAAAAATACCTCAGCACAGAGGGAGAGAAACGAAACGTGAATAACTTCAGAAATGCTAATAAGATCAAGATTGACATTAACCAATAATAATTCATCATTTTCTAGGATACCCTATACAATATTTCGCACTGTATTTTCTGTTTCCGTTAGATGTCACATTACTTATCTGTATGGGGTCTGTGACGTGTCATTAATAAACAGAAAAGCTTGTGTTAGGAATATCAGCAGATTGTGTAGATGGGTGTGCTGGTGATCGTCTTTGAAAGGCAGATGGTAAAGCAGCGAGGCAGTTCCAGGACCTTACGTCGCATTGTTGGATGCACAGGCTTAACAGATCTGTTGCCTGTGCCTTTGGCTGAATTGGCAGCTTACGCTTAACACAAAGTGATACTTTTGATTCATGAAAGAGAAGTTTGGAAAATACAAAGCACTTCATCATGTTGTCGGCACAGCATGCTTGGATTTCCAAAAATGTTCAAAATCTTTCCATTTATTCAAGTTCTCCCTAAATCACTCCCTTTACTGCTGTTATTCATATGTGTGAGATGAGAGCACAAGTTTTTCATAGGCTTTTTCTTCAGATTGCAGATGAGGTCTGGTGTGAACGCTGCGTATGCACTCACAGGCTGCCGACTGCTCATCATGTGTGGCCATGCCGCAGTGAACACCGATCACTCTTACATAACACTACAGAAGAGATGACGTAGACACAGGGAGAAGGCCAGAGGGGGTCGGCAGTCTAGCCGATTACCTGCTGACAAATACGATCACATTATTTCCATATTTGACTTATAAGTTGTAAACATTGACAGTATTCAAAACTGGATTTTTACATTTTCTAAAAGTTGTTGCCATGATTCTGTCGGTGGTTGCCAGGGTGGTGCCAGGTAGTAATGTCATACTCGAGTGATTTATAGTGTTGTTTTGTGGTTGCTAGGGTGTTCTGGGTGGTTGCTAGGCAATTATCAGGTGGCAGCTTAAATCCTTTCATCATTTACTCATTCTAAACCTGTATGCCTAAAACTAAAAAGATATTTTCAAGAATGTTGGTAACCAAACAGCATTGACCCTTACTGTCTTCCATCGTATGAACACAAAACCACTGAGACATTTCTCAAAATATTTTTGGTTTTACTGAAGTTGGAGTCATATATAGGTTTTGACCAAACATGATGGGAAAGAAATGATGACAGAATTTGTATTTATGGGTGAACTGTCCCTTCAAGTCAAATGTGGATAGTTATAGCCCTTGAGTCTACTGTTGTTTTAAACACTTTATTGTCTGTCAGGTGAAATAGGTTTGATTATTTATAAAAAATGTTGGACTGTATGCAAAGTTTTTGATTTGTTGTATGGTTCATGTCTGTATCACAAATAGGGCGGGATGGGTTACACACGTAACATTTAGATTAAGGTAGTTTGTAATTCACTGCACGATTCCCATCAGTCTCTTGTTGAAACAGCAAGTCGGAAGCTGATTGATTTTCAGGAAGTGAACTAAAGTTATTGAAAGTTCAAAGACAAATAAGTTTGACAAAATCAATATAACACGGGCAGTTAAGAAACTTTGGGGCTGCTTGGTATTTTTCCTGAGACACATTGGTAAGTCTCTGAATTTTAACACACTGTTGAAAATCAATTTACTATTTCATTATAACCTCATTCTCAAGGAGCTGCTAATCCGGTACTTGAAAGTGATGTACGCCTACAACCTACTTCAATCAACTCAAGACCAATGAATGTATTTTATCATTTCATGACATAAAATCATCTGTTCGGAAGACCCTTGACTCCATCTCACTAGCTACCTAACCAACGGTCTGACCTCCGTGGAGCGTTTCCCTATCAGCTTTAAGACGCAGTTCTCTGGGCACCACTTCCATCACGTGGTATTGGGCGTTTACTGCAATGGCCGCTACGGTACCCTGGGCATGAGTCGCCGTGCCGACCTCATGGACAGATCCCTGAGCTTCCGGACGCTCAGCGAGTTGGTGTTCGACTTTGAGGACTCGTACCGGCGTTACCAGCACACCATGAAGAAAGTGAAGATCGGCCTGTACGTGCCCCACAATCCACATGTTTTCCAGCCTATCGAGTGGAACTACCTGGTGATCAACGCTAGTAAGCAGGTCCGTGAAGACATGCGGAAAGAGCTGGAGAAGCACGGACGGGATATGAGGATGAAGGTGAGGTCATAGCTGATCGGTGATCAATTATAGTTTCTGGGAAACTAAATTTGGGTAAAATGTGCAATGCAGATCTCATAAGAATTTTATGCATTTCAAGTCCTATTTTCTACCCTATTTGAGAAAAGAGCCAGATTACCAGTTTATGGAAACTGTGAGAGCGAAATAAGGTCAGATGTCCTTTAGATTTTTGTCTTTGGACATACATGAAAAGTTAAAACAGCAGACTAGTTGGTTTGACTGTAACATGGGACACGTTTATCATGTAGACCATATAAAGTATGTCAGACTTCTATGGAAGATGACCGCAGTCAGCCTTGACACAGTTTCCATTCACCACATTGGTAGAGAGTGGAAAATTCTGCTCTAGATATCTGTAAGGAATTCAAGCTTTTCTTTTGGATGATGAGGAATTCCTCTGTTTTGTCTGTTCTAAGCTAGTTGAACATTTCAAAGCATGTGAAAGGAAGGAAGGGAGGAACATTTGCAAAGATTTGTATTTCTTTTAAATCAGCATAAAGCAAATGAGAACATTATAATGCCAAGTTACTCCTCATTGCCTTTGCTGTTTATTTGGGGAAAACATTATCAAGCCTTTGAGAGGTTTGGAAATCTGTTGACTAGTGGCGTAATGGAGCTAATGAGCAACATCAAGTTAATGAACAGAACGTGGAGACTTCATCTGTAGCGCCGTAACTAATGAGAAAGAACACTGAGTGATGTGGTGTTTACTCCCCGTTGTGTGCAAGTGCGCAAGCTTTACGCCTTTAGTAAAACGATTATAGTCGTTTTATTTTTCAGAACTGGGTTCCTGCCGGGCTGATGATGGGCAATCTTCATTATCTGTTCCTCCGTTTCAGATTTCAGTGTTCGTGTTATAGCATCTGCAGTACGATTTTACGTTTCCTTTTTCTAATAGCCTTACATTTTATACTTTTACAAACTGAAGATAAAAGTTATGTATGCGGTGGGGTTCAAAAGTCTGAGACTACTAGTAGACATTCACGCTTTTATTACAGAATTCTTTCAACAGATTGTTAGTGACATAGAAAGAGTGCATAATCTGACATAAAATTCATCATTATAACCATTTATTTGATTAATTCCCTTCTTTTGGACCATTTCACAGACCATTTTCAGTTTTTCTGAATTGACTATTTAAAAGTATACAGTATCTGTTTAGGTAAAATTATTATATAAGTTTTATTCTGTGAACTACTAACAATATTTCGCTCAAATGTAAAATATAAATATTGTTTCTATTTGCATTTATTTGCATTTCTTAAATGAATACTGGAGAAACTAACTGCAAAGAAAACCATTTTTGAGGCAATATAATAGTAATTTAGGAAAACATTTAAAATCAGAATTATGTGATTTTTATTTCCGTTTTCATGTGTCTTGTCATTCTGTCAGTCTTTCATATTTCTGCTGGGTGACTTAATGTCACTGGTTGGATTTTGTTGAAATTCACTGGACTGGAATGGCCCCAACACATCTAAAAATGCTGATGAAAAACTAAATCTGAAATGGTCTCTTAATTTGTTTTGCAGCTGGATATACTCTGTAGATGTTATGTAACATGTTAATGTTTATGTGGGTTTCATTGCAGATCCTCAAGTCGTCCAGCGCTCAGTCTCCCATCAAAGAACGAAGCCGAGGCAAATCTTTATCACCGCGGCGGCGACCAGGCACAAGTCCCCAAAGACGGCAACACGCCCACAGAAGAGACAAATCGTAAGTAATGGACACTGACTGAAATCCATTAAAGAGAAATACGCAGTGCCATACATCCCCTTTGTGGCTCTTGGTAGAATAGTACCCGTCAAAAAAAAGTTTTAATATATAAGCCATCTTAAGCTGTTCTTGTACAGTAAACTTGTAGCATAACTTGTATCAAGACAAGAGACTGTAAACACTTGAGATCCATCACAACCAGTTAAAGGAACAGTTTACCCAAAAATGTATATTCTGTCTTTATTTACACACCCTCAAGTTGTTCAAAATCTGTATACATTTCTTTATTTTGATGAACACAGAGAAAGATATTTGGAAGAACGCTTTTAACCAAACAGTTCTTGGCCACCATTGACTACCATTGTAGGGAAAATTGCTTTATAAAATGATTTGTTTATTGAACACAAAAAGAAGATATTTTGAAGAATGTAGGAAAGCAAACAATATTGGGGCACTTTGGACACCAATTGTCGTTTTTCCTTCTATGGTGGTCAATGGGGTCCACGAACTGTTTATCTTCAAGCATTCCTCCAAATATCTTACTTTGTGTTCATCAAGATAATTATACAGATTAACATTTTGAGGCTGAGTAAATGATGACGAACAACAAAACGAAAGTTAAATGCCGGCAGCTCCCTCACGGTCGACTGCCGGCCACACAAACATAATAAAACCAAACATAATGTCCAAGCCTGGTCCTCTCTTGTCGTACGCTTCTGTCGCTCCTCCTTTTATGCTTCCGATCTCATCCGTGAGAGATGCGGGACCAGTGCAACGCTCAGAATTTAAAATTTTAAGTGAACTGTCCCTTTAATCCTCATTTTCAAGTGATTGTGCTCGTGAAATATAATTAGACAGCTTTTATAAAAAAAGTCTTTGAAAGGTACTTAAGATTGACAGAGATTAATTCGCTGGAGGTCACCAAGTCTCTGTTACTGTTAGATAGCAGCCATCCCTATTCTGCTGCATCGTGTCTGTCTATCTATGGTTTGTGAAAACACCAGTTACTCAAGTGGCCACGACCTTAATTATGCAGAATTTTAAGGCTTTGTATAATTTAAACTATGAGTAAAAACAACACCCCATTCACATTTGTCACGAAGGGCAAAATTAGCTATATAGACCAAAATATTTTTTTGTACCAGGCTGTAAACATGTTTTTTTGCTATGAAGTTGGGCATTTTAACATGGGGCGTTCCTGGACATTTTTGGAACTCTTTGTACTTTTGCAGCTGTCACTGGACATTACATATATTACCCACTCATGTGTCGAGTTCACACCGAGGTCTTAACCCACTGCATTCTCCTCAGAGCTGTGCTGGTGACGCTGTAAAGCTGCACACGGTTGCCCGCGTCTCCGGTTACTCATGCATAACCCGCTTGACTTAAGAGTTTCTATAGCAGCACGACACAAGTATTGGTGAATACGCTCTGGAATTGTGCTGAGAGGAGCACAACGCCTCTTGCCGATCATTTTACAAGTGAGACGTTGGCTAGCCTTTGTTTGTGGTGTTGAGGAAATAAGACTCCTTTCCTTTTAGCGGTGCCCATGGGAATATAGGCAATGCTCTGTCTCTAGTTGTATTAAGATTGCACAGGAAGCACAACCATTGCATCTTTTCACTACTAATATATACTGTACATATAAATGTATGCATTAAATAAGAGAACACATTTTACTTTTAATAAGTGACAAAAGAACACACAAAAGAACCCCCAAGCTGTGTAAATAGACCCGTGGGTTAGAGCCGGTTAGTTATTGAGGCTGCTGTTTCAAACACTTTGGGTTAATATGACACTGCTTTGCTGTCAGTACAAGCTGCCCTCAGGCATTACATGCGTTGGCATTCAATCTAATAGGATGTGAGCTGCGTGGAACAGCTGGGGTGAGCGAGGCCATCAGAGATATATCACACTAAACCAAAGCGAATCAATGTGCATACACGCTGAGTTTTGTCATTAGAGTTCAGCATCTGATGATAGTACAAAAAAGTACTAGTGGAATTAGTTAGCTCTTTATAGTTATAATTATTAAAGGTTTTATGTGTAATTCTTTGGAGGATCCATTGACAAAAAAGTAATATAATATACCTAACTATGTGTTCAGAGGGGTATAAAGACCCCACATAATGAAGCGTCATGTTTTTGTTTTCTTAGAATGAGCTATTTCTATCTAAGTAGGCCACGGGTCCCCTTACATGGAATTCACAATATTGTTTTCAACATTAGCCCTACTCAGACAAATTGCTCTACAGAGCGTGTGTCATAAAGACATCAACTCCTTTGGGATAGAAGCAAAAACGTGACGACATCTTAGTCCAGTGTCAGCCACCGTAGTGGACTTTAATACGTTTTTATTTTGTTGCCACCACTGTGGTCGCACAGTTCACCCATAAATGTCAAAATCTATCATCATTTACTCTGCATAACCCAAAAGATGATATTTTGAAGATTGTTGGTAACCACACAACGGCGGTGTCCATTCACTTCTATAGACACAAAACCCATTTTTGTGTGAACTATCACTTGAGGTCTTTGCCCTTAAGCAATGTAATTAAGTTATGTTACCGAATAATGAATACAATTAAATGTGAATCGTTTCTATTCAAGTATCTTTTTGTCTAGAGGATTTGATTATTCATACATTCTACTGTAAACTGTAATTTATATTGATATAATAGGACGTTTTAAGTATGATGTGCTGTTGTTATAGTTGGCGTGTTTAACTTCAGTTTCGTTTGATTGCAAGTTTTATTGTAGCCCTGATGCGATGCCTTACAAAAAAAACCTCACAAGTTTGTTTTGTGTCCTTCAGTTCTGTCAGTATTAGTCAATCTAATGCCTCAGCACAGAAGCTCAGCTGCACAGGATGTGAAATTACACCAAAGTTTAGACTATAAAGGTCTGGACCTCCTGCATCATGATTAGAGCTATTTTTTGCTATGTTCCACAGCACCCCCTCCCTTCCTTTCTCATACTCTGAGATGTTAATTGTTGAACACCACACATACACGAGTTTGCCAGGCAGCTGGTGAATCACACCACCCATTTAACGTCAGTACCACCCGCAATTACACACACTCACATTTAGAGCACACATCTCTTGCTATATGAGTTTGTGTTGATTTATTTGTACTTTTTCTTTTACCTGGCTCTGTATTGTGAATATGAATTTGTCATGTAAGCAAAATTTTTTTAAGAAATTGCTCTTCAGTCCCCCACAGTTTTTAAGATGATAATTATAAGGCTTTGTCATCGAGATAAACGCCTTGAGGAAAGTGCAGAGGAGTCCCTGAAGCTCTAAAATATATACACTCCTTACAGTTCACCAAAACATCTAAATATTTACTCATCCCACATGCTGTTTTTTTTAAAGAATCTTCATGATGCTCTTTAGCGTCCAACATCAGCCCATACGGATGTAGGGTTAAAACCAAAAAGGAGTTTGAAATGTATGTTTTTTTTTAAGAGTTTGACAGACATCTCAAAACTTTGTTTATTGAAAGTTCTTGCACATGCATAGTTTAAGTTTTTTTTTTGGTTTGACAGATTTAATATTGATTGAACTGTAAATCTCAGAGTTCAGTTTATGGCTGGTTGGTTATAGTTATTTGTGAACAATCCTCTCAAATACCACTGGATCAGACCCAGGATGCATCAATACTATTCTTTTGATGTAGGATGGGTTGTTCTCATGAGGATGCATGTTCATATCCAACATTCAATAAAGACATACAGTTCACCAAACAAATATGAAAACAAAAATGCCATTTGATCCGGTGTGTAGACTTTCTACATCAGTGCTGTTCCATGAACAGAGCTCTACTGGGAACAGAAATGTACTTCTGCTACAAGAGAGCTGCATTTGCCCTTTTCCTGAGTCCTGTCTCTGTCAAAGTGCATTATCTGAAGTCTGGGCTATTTCTATGCCGGATGTTTGTCTACAATCTCATCCCCACCGCCTCTGTCTCCGGGTCTATATGTTCCTCAGCTGCCTTCATCGTTCTGTACGCAAAGTGCTGTGCAGAACATTGCTTCATGATTGTAACCACGCTATTAAATGGATAGTCAAAAATTTAACAAATCTGTCAATTTATTCACCCTCATGTCATTCAAAGCTTGTATACGACTATTTCTTCTGTGGAAAAAAGAAGATATTAAAAAAATGTTTGGAATTAAATGGGGGCCAGTGTTGTGAACAATCCATTGGTTACTAACATTCTTAAAAAAATTGTGTTCTGCATAAGGAAGAAAGTCCTACAGGTTTGGAATGACATGAGGATGAGTCAATGATGAATAAAGTTTCATTTTCAAGTAAACTATCCCTTTAATAGTGTTCCTGAAGATTGTTTGTATCCAGTTTCTCTCTTGTTTTAAAAAGAAGCGAAACATGCATTAGGCCTTATGAATTGTGTCTGTAAATCATTGGACTTTGGAAGTCGTCACATTGAATTCAACGCAATTTACACAAAATAGTTTTATGTGTGATTCACACAGAAATTGTGTTTTATGTGTATGTATTTTATACAAAACTTTATAGAGGTTTAAATAAAAGTTTCTGGTGCTTTAACGCAGTTATTCTCAGTTCTTGTAAAAGAATTGCAGAAGGCAGAGCTGGAGCAGATATAGCCCGTTTCAACATCGATGTACGATTGATCTCCTGACGTTCAAGCCCATGGCTGAAAAAGCCAACATCATTCAGAAGAACACTGAGACTATTGATTTTTTCCACTGGAGAAACAGAATGAACCTAAATGATGACACTGATGTGTGAGGTGGAGAGAGAGAGAGAGAGAGAGAGAGAGAGGGAGAACTTGGTGGAGAACCTTTGAAGCCATCAACAGTCAAGGCAGTAGAGCAGGTCTGTGATGAACTGCTTTGTTCTTGAGCGGCTGTCTGTGTATTCTTAGGGTCGAAGCTGGAAATTAAATCCAAGACGTGAGAAGAAAGTTTTAGTTGGTAAACTATCATTCAAAGCAGTTTTTACAGAGTTGGAGGCGATCCGTCCAATCACCGTCTCTTTTTCTTTGGTCACTTTGGCACCCTTGATTCTCCTCGTTTTTTAAACCCTGAACCTGCATGTGAAGCCTTTTTGTCATTATGTAATATTGCAATCTCTTAATCTCTGTTTATTTGCAGGCCAGCAGCACTGGACAGAAAGCCAGCAGAGCTGAGCACCTTCAGTGATGGATATCAGATTCGAATCTGAGCCACCAGCCGTCCTCTCTATCTACTCCTTCAGACCAACCCCAGAGAAGATGTTTTTAACTGAACTGTATTTTAAACATCAGAACCAATTTTTAGATGAAGAACAAGAAATGACATTTACCAGCCATGAAAGTATTTCTCTTTGCAAAGGTGGAAGGTTAAAAGTAACCAAAATGACTTTTTACAGTAACTTTTAAAAACGTTAATATCCCAATTATTGTTAAGCAAATGATGATCAAAAGGCGACAGGAGATGATATCACAATATACAACAACATTCAAGCAAATATTATGTTAGAAACGTCACTACCGGTGAGAACATGTTGTGCTTGGAGCAGATTTAAACCTTGGTGCCTCGTGTTTTGGTAAAGTAGATGTTTTGGAGGATGTCTGGCCTTTTGGAAAGGACAGGTGCCAGAGGCGTAAGGACACAAGGGACTTGAACATCAGAGAGCTAAACTTTGCCCACAGGACTGAACCCAGTCTGTTTTATTCTGTACAGAATCCCCAGACACTCCTGTAATATGTTTTATGATTTATTGACTAAGGTTCAAGTCTGACATACAATAAAAGGCTTTGTGCTGTTCTTCCCTCCCCTATACAAACATCCGTGAAGGAATAAACGTTACACTTTAAGGATTTTTTATTTTGTAATATATCTTTTTGTTTTTAACTGGTTGGTTAGCCAGTGCAGTGTTTTTGTCACTTTCTTTGAGAGATGTGGTTGATAAGCCATTATATGACGTGTCAGCTGCAAATTTTCTTTAAAGTACCACACATCGTAGATAAATACCGTACATAGATGCCTCTTTGTATTTGTGCCGTCTATAATTGGGAAGTTGACTGTGCATCTGTAACTGTAGTAGTGGTAGATACACATAAACATTATAATTGCTAACATTACAACAAGTACTGAAAAATTACGAGAATACATATAAAACACAATCTCATTCTCACCCGGAAATGTTTGTGATTTTTAAAAAAACACATTGCACAGTTTGACATTAGCTGAAATGTTGACTGTTCCAATATGGCGGATCTCTTGAGGCCTGGAAGGCTCGAATGTGGCATCTATGTATACATATCTATGCTACCCCTTGTGTCATTTCTTGTTTTATCTTTACATTAATGTAAACCTTTGGTTTTGCAACAATCAATAGTCATTTTCGTATGAAGAATGTTGCGACGTGAGAGCATCCACTGGCATATCTGGCCTGTTTTTATACACCTCATATCTATTAATCCACAGCATACCAACTTGTATGAGAATAAGCTATGCACGTGGAACAGGTCTTTTGATCTGTTCATCTTGACAGTACACATGTCTTTGACATTGTAGCAGTTATAATGATATCTATTCTTTGAAGATGTCTCGAGCAGTTCCTCTGAACGTTTCTCTCTTAACAGGTGCTGTTGACTGAATTATCATATTATAGCTCATTCTACCTTGTAATTGGTACCAGCTTTCTATCAAAAGCTTTGAACCACACAAGTGCCAGACTATCATATAGGTTAAACTCACCCGTAAATCGGAAGGTTGACATGACATGGTTTTATACCTGTCGTCCCATTGATCAGACACTTTATTGTAGAGAAGTGCTCTGTCACTTCATTTGGCACCTGATGAATTGTTACAGATTTTCAGCTTTTATAACTTGATGTTTGGTAACTGAGCACATGTTTGTGAAATTGTGATTGCGGAACGATTTATTGCAAAAAATTGTTTTGGAAAATGAAAATGCAATGATCTCCACTTAAAGGTGCTAAGACAAGACACGTCTTTAAAGAATTAAATAACATTATTTAAACATTGGCTCTATTTTTGTGATTGAAGAGCACATTCAACGGATATTGTAGCACACTGATGACTCATTTACCTATATCCAAGACAATTAAGAATTAATATTCATAAGAGAAGAGATGCTTTTGTGGAATTTTGTTTTTATGTTGTAATGCAGGCTTGACGTGTCTGAAAATACAATCAAAGTTGATGAATTGTACAAATAATTTATTAATCAAACGTTGACTGTAAAATGTATTTTTAAGGGACGAATGTTGATCATCAGTTTTGCGTTTGGACTGCTTGTATATATAAATGCAGTTTAAATAAGGACTTGAATCTGGATTAAGGACTATGAATTTGGTTGGACCCTCAATTGTTATTTTCCAAAGCCTTACCGCTGCCTGTACTAGGTCTTATTCGGTCATAAATGTGTTTCTGCGTCACCTGCATTTCCCAATGATGAAATACTTCTGTAATCTGTTTATTTTCCTCTGTAGCATGTTTTAATAAAATCAGATTTTTAATCTGTGATATTTATTTGCTCTCAAACAGTGAAAATCTGTGTGACTCTCATCTGAATATTCATTGGTACAGTAGAGCCAGTTCTCTCTTTAACAAACACCAGGTCTTGCTAAGGCTTTAAAAACCAGGCCAGCATGCATAGTAATATTGAGGAACCCATCCTGAATAATGCCTTTACATTAGCATGGAAGAAATGTGCCAGTATTAATCTTCTTACCAAAGCAGCGTCACATATAGATATATCCTCAGCAAATTTACAATAAATAAATCTCCTTAGCTAAAATGACATACCATTATCTAACGCTTGAAGGACATATTACATTAAAGGGGTCATATGGTGTGAATACTTGCTTTTCTGTGTCTTTGGTGTGTTATGTCCATGCGTGTATATTAGACACGTAAAATTGCATAGTTGGCATAGATCGAAACACAGTGTAAGTGACCAAATCCTTTGAGAAATAGCCAATGAAACTTCATGAGGGAATACATGGTTAATTATTGAACTAACTCTACAAACAATTAGGCCTAGACATGTCAAAACACATTATACATAAACATGAAACACAAACGCGCTAGGAAGTGCAGTTAGAGAGAGAGAGGGCATGGCCGCGAGGCAGGTAAAACATGTCTGAAAACCAATAAAATCATCTTTAACAAAGAGGCACGAACATAATGCATCTATTCTATATATTGAATCGGACACTTGCTAGCTCTGTGCTGGACCAATATCCATATTCGGTAGACGGAAATCTTGAATGTTTTCAGAATGCAGTCCTGTTGAAACGCTGAGTTTAAGTGTCCGAAGTTCCATGGCCTAATCGGACTCCCCAGAGGGGAGCTACAAGCCGGGTCGTCCGTTGGATTGTCAGACGCGTTCTCTTTCTTTTTCCTTCTAATTCCCCCGAAGTGGATCGGTGATGGTGTTTTTAATGCATACCTGCCCTGACCCCAGGTGGCCTGCAGGCCAATGCCATGAAAGCGATAAGTGGGCCAGAGAAAGTTCCTTTGTTTCTCATGGCGCCTCATTTGCATAGCTCTGACAGTATGGTCAATTTGCATTTAATGTCTAAACTTAGTTATGGACATAGTATGATGCATGCTATTTTTTATAACATAGCTCATCACATAGGGAATTAAGAGAGGAGTGGTTACATAGGAAACATGCTAGGCTTTGAGCTGTGAATCATCCAAACGTATGAATACAACAAACCCTAAATTTAAACTTGTATATCTAACAGTCACAGACTATTTAAAATGGCACTAGTGCCAACACACAACCTAGACATTTAGATACGTTTATAGAAAAGGACCGTTTAATCACATGAGTTCCTATTTGTCAGAGAAGTTTCTCTGGTTAGCCTCATATGTTAAGTTAGAGATCAGACAGAGAATTCTTACCTCCTCTTTGAAGCTTAGGAGTCGTAAATATCCCACAGAGAAACCAAAGGGTTATCCAAACTCTCAGTGAAACTCTCAGCAAAACCTAAAACCAGACCCCTGGAGCCAGGTTTTGCTATGGTCTTTTGATGATGGTATCAAGAAACGAGGACAAAAGGGAGTGGATTGGTTTCATAGCGCTTCTTTCAATGATTCTGACCATTTGGCTAGTGCTGAATATTCTACATTGATGTTCGGTAAGTTGTGTTTGATTTCCATCACACGCTTGCAGCATTCGACCAATTACTACGCACTGGTTAACTGGTCAATCATAGCACACCTCACTTTTCAGATCGTTGAGCTTTTTAAAAAATCCATACCGAGAGGAGGTGCAAAGAGGAGATACATGCATGGTATGTGGAAAATAAAGCATATTTTTAATCGTGTATACACATTGCATTACATCTAAAACAAATGATAATATTAGTTTAAGACATGTCATATGACCCCTTTAAAATACACTCCAGTGGCTGTTTACGCATCACCAACTAGATAAAACAGAGCAGAGACCTTTGAATAAAAAAACATCACGTGGAACTGCAGGTGCATCTGATTCACACAGAGACACAGAGTAAATGGGTAAATGTGAAGAAAGCAGCTGTCACAATAGTGAGAATGGATGTTCAGGATTGCAAATAGTAGGTAACATCTGGAAAGGATGAATTATGTGAATGCATATTTGTAAAAAGCATATATCACTTATTTGTAAATCATTCTCATTTGGCAGGATTACATAAAGTCATCCACCGTATCAATTCTCTTCAGTGTCAGTGAGTAATACATCTGCATAGCAACAGCTACCAAAGAGATTAAAATATAAATGCTTAAATCATCAGTCTGTCTTCTTGCTCAACACAAATGCGGTGCTGTAGACACCTTCAAATCCAGCTGTCAGACCACATGGGGGCAAAATTAAAATCTGTCAAGTCTGTCGCCAGTACTTTTAAACTGGTGTGAAATATATTAGAAACGGTTTCTAACCTCTCTACACCTCTCAGAGCACTCAATAAGAAAAACACATCAAATTACCAACAGGCCCAACTTAAAGTGTCCTATTTGACATTTTATTAAAATGTGACACCTGCATTTAACCCATCCAGAGAGTAGTGAACACACGTACACCCGGAGCAGTGGACAGGTATAGCTTCACCACCCAGGGAGCAAGTAGGACAAGGTGCCTTGCTCAAGGTCACATCAGTCAGTACTTACTGGCCCTGAGAATCAAACCGGCAACCTTCTGGTCACAAATCCGACTCTCTAGGCCACGACTGCCACTCAGCATATAATTCAAAACTTTTCAATAACAATTATTCCTGCACATTCTGATCAATGACTTTCACTGACTTTTTACTTTTAAAGAAAACGACAATAACACATCACCAACACACAAATAAGACTGATAAAATTATTTATTTAACATATTACTCATTCATTCTTTAAAATGCATGCAAATGAAACGGATGCACCTTTTAAAATCTGTTTAAATCTTAATTCACTGACTTGCTTAGTGTCAAAGCTGCCTTATTTATTTTTTAAAACACCCCTAACACATTGGAGTGAGATATGTGCGAGACTGTCCCATTACAGACAAGCTCCAATTCTTTTAATTTTGTCATAAGACAAAAAGAGAATATGTGACAATTTATAATCAAGTTTCACATTGAATTGTGAGTTTATAGTCATTGTTAATCTGGTCGCACACTGCAAGCCCCTATACGGTGCAAGAAAACACTGCAGATCTCTCAGCTTTCGGTTTGAGGGTGCAGGCGGAAACGTGTCAAAAGGGGCAGGTGGTCAGAAGAGTTGTGTTTGTTGGGAAGGCCATTGACCCTCTGGAGTTCGTCTTCCCCCACCAAGGCAAGTCTGCCCAGCAGCTGCAGACCCCTGTCTGGTGACACACTGCATTCTGGGTAAGAAATAAACAAAGGTTGAGTGTGTTTATATGCACAGCATTGCACAGATTTTTCTTAAAGGAATAGTTCCTCAAAAAATCATGTCAGTATGTTTGATAAATATTTTGTTACTCGTTTATTTCTTTTTTTTGTGCATGTTAATGATGCACTAATCTTTGACAGTGGTCAGTGGTTTGTTGTATGGTATAAACGCGATCAGCGCCATGGTAACCCCGCAGCAGATTTTTTTTTCTGTAGAATCTACTGCACTGCATCAAACTGCAGCATCACGGCTCGCATGCTTACAGGAGCAGTGATGTAACATCTACATCGGTAATCTACCTGCATCCTTTTGAGAGCGCATTTTCAGAATACAAATATGGAATTACAAGTTTATGCGACAAGGTCGCCTGCAAAGTGCTACAGCCACTTTATAAAAAAGAAAAAACTGCGGCAAGAAATATAAATCACACCTGGATGAGCCATCACATCTCCCAGAGCTGCGGAGTAAAATATGTAATCAACAGTGATGGCTGTCCGTGAGTGGGAGGTGGTGATCTCAGGATGGCTGCTATCTTTCAGGTAGTGGGAGTATGCTGAGGTCAGCTTTAAACTGTGCTGAACGCTGGGCTTAGTAAATCTACACAACACATCACATGAGAAAACAACTATTAATGTTGGTAATTAAAGACACACGTGTAGACATGAGAAATACAGAGGAAAGAGTCTGCACAAAAGACTGTCAAGTCAGTTGGGATTTAAAGTGACAAAATTGAAAAAATAAATATACAAAAAAAGATTAGAAATAGAAAGGAATTTAAAAATTTTTTTGTTATTATTTAATCAAAACAACCCAACTGCAGATTGGTTGATTACTTGTAATGCACAATAAAAAACATGATTTTGAAAATGTAAAAAAAACTGAGCTCAGTTTTTTCAACTAAACTCTTCAAATATTTGAGCATCTAAATGGCAATGCCTTTGTCATGATATCTGAAAATAGTTTTAGATATCTGGATTTACCCATCAACTACTGTTAAAGCTGCCTGCTCCAAATCCTTCACTTCAGGATCTGTGAAAAGAATAATAACATGAAGTCTTTTAAACAAAAAATGCAATTTCAGCTTATTATTAAATATATAATTAAATCAATGCAAAATGCTTTTAAAAAACAAATGCTTGCAATGTTCTTTATTTCTTCCCTTTTTGTCAATGGTGAAATATAGAATGTTGCCATCTTTAACAAATTGGTTGCTGTTATATATCAGGTAATATATTATATGTGATTAGGGCTAAAAGGCGAACACCTTCGCTTGGGGTTTCATACTGGCAGTCCTGAGAGATGCCCAGACTTCTTGGCCAAATTGGCACGGGGAGTATACGCTGCCCTCTTGGGTTCTCCTCCTGTCCTGACACCTGCAAAACCAAACAATTTAAGAGATGTCAAAGGTGTGAAAGATAAAATAGTAGTACACGTGGAACATTTAATATAATACAAAAATACTTTTTCATTCCAAGATTGTTCTACCTTCGCAATAGGCATGCCATCATATTCCAGTCTGCTTTCCTTAATAAACTGATACAGAGGAGACCAAGGAACAGAGTTAAAATCCCCACAAAGCACCAGGGGACAGACGCCGCCATCAGGTAATTGGGCCACCTTGCTTATCTCTGCCATCAGCAGAGCCAGCTGGGCCAGTTTAATGTCACCACGTCTGGGGTTGTACAGTAAATGTGTGTTGGCCACGCATATGTTTGCAAAAGAGCTATTGCAGTCAATAGGCCGCAGCAGCAAAACCAGGCCTATGTTATCACGGTCGAGGAGAGGGATGCCACGACGGAAATACTCCAAAGGATGACAGGAGACGAGAGAGAAGCGTTCGCGTTTGAAGACCACAGCACATCCGTCAGGCTTCACGCCGGTTCTTCGTTTGAACTCACAGTGGTAACCTGTTAAAATGGCAGGGAACTGAATCTTATACATTATACAAAAAAGTCTGGAGAAATGAAAGCATTCTGAAGATCACACACCAACGAATCAATAGAAACCAAAAAATACTTAAAGATTACTTAAAGATAATACCTAAACATTCTAGAGAAGGTTTGATTTGTTCGTGATAATGGTCCTCTTGCACCTCCTGCAGGCATATTATCTGTAGTGAAAATTATTGCAGAAATTTCAGCACATTATTGAATGTACATAGTTTGATGTGTGAATGTGGACAGAATAGCATTTCAGTGGTCAAAATGAATGAATGCAAGTGGTTCGGTCACTTACATCAGCGCTGTGCTGTGCCAACTCTTTGATTATATTTGAAAACCTATAGTTCCAATCCAGATCACAGGCATTACAGTGTTTGTATAGGTACGCATTATCACTGAGCAGGTCCTGGGAGAGGATATTGTAGGACATGACGGTGAAATCAAATGGCAATTTGTGTTTCCCCCTTTCTGCAGACGTTTTAGCATCACAGAGTTGAGAAAAATCCTTCCATTGTCTCTTCAACTCTGTAATGACAAGAGTGGATGGTTCTTACTGTTAAAACATATATTAAAATGTCAACACTACAATACAAATGTAAACCCACCTGGTGTGGCTGCGGTACATTTTGGGCTTGAAGGAAATTTCCCCGGGGGCACTTGATCATTAGCTCTATTTCTAAGCCATTCAGGACTTCCCTTTGGAGTCCTGCTGCCTTTAGGAGTTGAGCGTTCTTCTAAACGTGAAGATATTTCCGCTGGTGACCTTCCATCCGTGCTCTTTCTCCTTTTCCGTGGTGGCTCTGTTTCAGAATGGTCCATCAGACCTCTAGAAAGATGAACGCCTTGTCTGGGATGAGTGTGGCGCAGGACACCACTATTTCTCCAGGAGCTCCAGTTATATGGATCTGGAGGACGTGGGGGGCGAATGAAGGGATGTCTGACAGTACCGAAAGAGGTAGATTGGTGCTGAAACTGTGGCGGTCGTGTCCACCATGGATGACCAGGCGGATAACAGTGTCTCAAAGCAGATCGAGCTGGCGGAGAGCCCATTGTGCTCAGGTAACGGCCAAACATGGGATGACTGCAAGAGGAAAAATAAACAGTGCTAAGAAAAACATTGCCATGGTATTACTATGGTAACACTTACAGTAGTTATGTAATACTACAAGAAATATAGTGAAGTCATATTAAATCTATCAAAATGGGGATTCAATACACATGCTAATGAAGATGTATTGGCATTGTTTTCCTTTATTATTTGACCAAAGTTGACGTAAAGTTCACCTAATTCTTTCATTCACATAAAATAAAAAATCGTAGTAATCTTGGTGGAAAAAATAATGGTTATTTTAATGCACACAAGCGTCATATAGTAAAACAACAAATTAAAAAACGAACACTATCATGCTTGGGTTCAACACACAAACACAGTCGATGCTAATATGAAAAAAGCTTACTTTGAGGAAACACCGGCCCTGGCATAGTTAACATTCCTATGTCGAGACATGTAACGTTCTCATCTCATAAAACTACTCTTTAACACCATTTCAAATGAGTTTAAAACCAATAAACAATTCTGAAAAGACGTCTAGAACTGATTCATGCTAGCAAACAACAGCTGTTTGAGACGAGGCGCAGATCGATCCGCGTATGTCATCAAAGTACCGCGAGAGTTATTAGAAAGTATAACGAGCCGTCTGCTCTCGCGGTACATAACGTCACACGCCGAACAGTCTGCGCAGCGCCTGAGTCGGAAGGTTGCGTTGGCGTTTTAGTATGATGTGGTAACGGAAAGCACGATGTGACAAAATACACGTAACAAAAGAACGTTGTGTTATTTTATTTCGCAGTAAGCTTTAGACGACAGGTGCGGTCCGTTTATAGTTTACTAAGCAGTGTGATAAAAAATTGTGGGTAAGTTAGTAATTTAACGTCGTGTTGCATATAGAAGATATACATAAGAATCTGCAATTCGCTCACAGCGTGGAGTTTGAACCATGATTCACCTAACGTTACCAGCGCGGTCTAGCGATAACGTCAATACCAGAAGACTACTTGTTTGTCGCTTAACTTACCTGATTAACTTATTTGTGATAAATACACAGTGGAAGCTTCAATCATACAAATCCTCGCCGCAGTAAAATGCATTCGGGAGGCTGTGGGCTCCTGTGTGGATTCACCGGACTGTGTGAGGTTTCCCTGCTGGTAAAACAATAGAAACCAGCACAAAAATGCTAATGGTTTTAATGTGAATTAAACTGGTTTTAATGTGAATTAAACTGGTTGAAATGGAAACTATAACGGGATGGGGTCATTGCTGGTGACGTGTTGGTGGGATGTTTTACTGACGGATGGGAACCAACAGAACACCCACACACACTGTATAAATATCATATAATGAGTATTTTTATGGTTTGGGTGATCAAAACTATTAGATAATTTTTCTATACATATATATATATATATATATATATATATATATAAGAAAGGTCGGTACTTTGATATGGCACACATTTATATATTGTGTGAAACACATGAACACGATGATTGTCAAATTTACGTCATGATAAGGATTTTGGATTTTTTTAATCTGTGGCCTTAATGCCACAGACTTGCACGTAAATACGTTAAAATTGAATGCTAACATTTTATAAAGCAAAAATATTTGTATAAAATAAGGAACCATGAAACTGGTTTTGAATAAACTCAGATGATGTCTCTACTATTGGGAATGTCTCGTGCGCAAATTATCTTTGTAACCACTAGAGGTCGGTATTACCCTTCTACAATATTGTGTGGCTCACAAGGTCAAGCTCTAATTTATCTGCTAAGCTCGATATACGAAGAAAAGTGTCTAAAGTTTTACAAACACAAAATTACTGTATTTGGATACCACCAACGACAAACTTCGTGACTTGTATAGTTTAATAGCAAATACTTCTTATGAACTTCCTAGTCTATTTATAGTAATGTATTATAATGTGTCACCAAAGTAACTTGTCAAGAGGAAAAAACATCAAAAGTTGAGCATGTAACCCCTCTTAAAACACGTACTAACTAATCATCTGAGGGTTTGATGTGAATGCTTAAAACACAAGAATATTACACCATACATGCCATTGTGTAGTCATGTGTTCCAAGTTTAAGCAGGGTTAAGATTTTGTCAGCCTGCCGGGGAAAATCAGTGCCGTTATGGTCCAAAAAAACCCAGACTTTTTGATAAAGAAGCGGATCAAAACCCTCCAGCCATCTGCCTGGGAGAGTGACCCTACCCCCTGACACGGCCCATTAACTTCTGTTGCTCTGTGCATTTGCTGCACAAATACCAAGGTGAAGGTACCCCTCTTTGCGATTGTTATTTGTTGAGGCTGTCAAACCAAGAAGTAAATAAATAAATTCACATTAATGTCTTATTTTACGAAGTATAAAATGGCTGGGTGGTGGGTGTAATTTGGCGTTAAAAAATGTGTTGATCTGGGTGACGCAGCGGGGACGTTGGAAGAGGAGGTGTTGTGCTGTAATTGGAGGTAATGCTGATAGAAAGACTATAATTAGGAGACAGTGAACTGAAACAGTCTGTTGAAATGAGCCGTGTTTTCGCACTGAAAAAATAAAAGACATTCTCAGCAGGAATTGTCCTTCGTTCTGCTTTCCAAACACCCCCAAAATTGATCACACAAAAACCAGGAGGTGAAAAATTAACAGCTTCGTTTATATAACAATTTTCAGCGTCAGCGGTCCTGGGACTCACCTTGGTCCTTCTGACCGCACACACATCAAATATTAACATGTATTCACAGATAACAGCTAGGTGAGCTGGGCTAAAGAAGTATTAGGTGAAATGGGTCGAAGTAGACAGGTCTTGCATTAGTTTAGGCTGATGTGTGAAACGCATGTCTTTCACTCTCCAAGGACAGTATGTGGAAAAAGGTCATTGAGAAATGAGGCACTATGAAAGGCATTCAGTTTGAATAGAGACTCTTTCAATAGAGTACCACAGGCATCCCTACTGCATACTGTTAGAGCAAGAAAAACCGTTTAAAATGAGCCAGAATTGAAATTTAATGCAATATTTAAAAAAAACGTATTTAAACCATAGTCAGTCTGCTCTTTTTACACCAAGAAATGCAAATGATGCGCATTACATGATTAACATCCAATCTGTCTATTTAACAAAGATTACTTACCATTGTCCCTTCAATGTACACTGCTCACATCTATTGGGTCATTGGGATAAAAAACATTTTTGGTCGCTGTGTGTAAGTATAAAGCTACCCGGCCTTGTTTTTCTATAGTTTTGTGTTTGCGGTGTCCTGTGGACTATTCTCTAACATCTTGTGCAGCATCACTTCGGGTGACCCGAGTTCGAGTCCCAGCTCGTGGTCCTTTCCCGGCTCCAGTGTTCTCTTTCTCTCATTCCATAATTGATTGCCTCATTACGACTCAGAAATAGTGGATGTAAGGCATAGAGACAGATTAGTAGTTTAACATACAAAGGCCTTTCTCGTCTCACTTTATAACAGGATGAAGAAGTGTAAAATGTAACTTTAATTAAACGGCAAGCTAAAATAGAATTACCTCACCAGTGGCTCAGATATATTTTTATAGTAATTGAGTGTGACTTTGTTGAAAAGCGAACCTTAGTTTGATCTGTTATTTTCAATTATATTTGTATTTTATTGTAGATTTTATAATTAACATAAATCTGGTCACTTTTATTGAATATTTCACCTGATTACTTCTTTTTATTTAGCATTTTTGGGGATATTTATTGTTTTGGGTCTAAAATAGTGGTGAGACTTTACAGTAAGGTTGCATTTGCTAACATTAAAGGTCCAGTGTATGACATTTAGTGGCATCTAGTGGTGAGGTTGCGAATTACAACAAACGACTTGCACCACCCCTCCATTTCGGAGCACCACGGTGGCTGACACAGGACTAAGATGTTATCACCTTTTCGCTTCTTTGCCGAAGGAGATAACATATTTATTTGTCTGTCCACTTAGGGGATCTGTTCAACATGGCAAATTCGATAAAAGGGGACCCGCGGTATATGTAGATAGAAATAACTCCTCTTTAAGGTTAATACACATCTGAAGACATAGTTACATAAATTATAGTGCATTTCTGTCATTAGATCCTCCAGTCAAGGGCGTCGCAAGTGGGAGGGAAAGGGTGACTGAGTACGTAGAGCCCTGGCATGTGAGGAGCCTTGAAGTTCATGAAATTATGATTATTATTATTTTATAACTGTCCGCATGTACTGCATGTAAATTTGTGCAACATCTCGGTTCTCTGCTAATTTTGAGCAGCTTCCACAGACATCTTTGGAATTGAATATACAAGGGGAGCTGTTAAACTTAACAACATAAGTTACACTATGGAGGCATGTAGGGACAAACATCTCACGCTTTTTGTTTTATCTTTGTATTGAGGTAAACTATGGATATGTACGACGTTGAGGCAGTTTTTCTGGCATATTCGATTTATCCCTAATAACTTATAAACATTCAATTACAATAACAACACGCTGAAGTTAAAAAGGTCATTAAATATTTAAGTAATACATAGATGTGCTAGTGTATTTAGGCCTTTTTATATTTAATAAAATGTAATAAGAGGGAAGCCATTTTTTCTTGACATTCTCGACCTGGCATTCTACCTTTTAAGAAATATTAATTGGCAGTCTCAGTTACAGTCATTAAGTGGCATTATAACCACCATTTATGCAGTACTAGCATATTCTTACACTACACATGTTACTGTGGGTAACATAAATACATGTTTTTTACTGTGCAATAGTTAAATGTGCACAGTGACTCTTTGAACGAAACAATTCAAATTAAATATAGTTTAACTGTCAATTGAAGGGACACTGAGGTGATCTTTCTTCCTCCAACACTGGAATCAGAGCAATTCTAATGCGTGATCTGAGCAATGGCACCCAAAGCAGAATCGTTCTTCTTTATCACAGAAGAAGTGCCTTTTCAGATCTTCTCAATATTAAATCTTAAGCCTGAAGCTGGTCTCCTGGCCAACATTCCTGCCACGTCTCCTCAGGATGCAAATTTGGACATGCCTTCCTCAACTCTTTTTAGCTTTCTGTTGTCTCAATTTCTAGGTGATTGATATACCATAAAGCATTTCACTGAAATGCATTGCACTACGGGGAGGAAAAAGAACATTATTATAAAAGTGTAATTTCATGGGTTAACTGAATGTAACCAGACATTATTGTTCATTTCAAGCGTTTTATTCTGTGTAAGTTTTAGCTGTTGTCTAAATGGTTTTGCATGATCTGATAACTGGAGGGCATCTGAGAGACGGGAGTAATTCTAAACCAACATCAGGCACAATGCATGTTCTCGACGGGTCAATTTTTGCCCGGTTACATTTGCTGCGTCTGCATCAGACAAGAATCTCGTTCTCAGAATTTTTCATTTTACCCTCTATATGAATAGATTCTTGATCAACGTAGCTATCTGAGAGACCGATGCATTCCTGAAAGAACAAGCAATAACATGATGCCTTTTAAAGATGTTTTTAATTTCCTTTTCTCTTGATATATCAGACTCACACCCTCAAATTTGACAGGCTGAAATCTAGCAGGCAATCTGCCACAGTGCTGTTCGGGACTGTTTTTGTAATCATTATCTCGAACAACAAGACCAGGCAACACAGAAGGCATAAGATGGGCGAGTACAACAACAGTCTGTTGAAAAGTAGAAGATCCAAGAATGTAGAATATCAGATTTTAACTCAGAATGCATTATTATGCAGAGAGAAAAAAAATCAATAAAGCACAGAACATTGAGATTTCTGAATAAGCAGTGGAAGTAGAGTTGGAAGTTAATCCAGTGACTAAATCGGTCATTAGCATCCTTCTGTCATGTTAGCCCTGACTACATCATGTGTCAGATGTGAGATGAGACCATCAACACAATAGATATCCCAAACACTAGTAGCCTTCCATTAGCATCTACTTTTACTAAACGTTTGTGTATTGGTTTAGATAAAAACATCTGCCTTCAGTGCCTTATGAATAAACCCTATGATCGCTTGAAAATGTTATTGACAAATCATTAGTTATTGAATCTTTAATAGTTTTGCTGCTGAATAGAAGGAAAAAAAATTCAACCAACTGCATGATTGTGATTTGAGAGGCTATTTATTGTTTTGTTGGATTGGTTTATTCATAAATCTTTATATAAATGGATGGAATACACAATGCATATGCATATCAAGCAGTAAAGAAATATTGAGACTTGCTGTTTTTAGATAAAGTATTTTCATACTGATATCATTTTTAAAAAGGAAATACAAATTGTGTTTTGGATGTCGCTTTTCAATGTGATTTTTTAGTGAAAAAAAGAAAAATAGATAAAAAATCCTGATGAAAAGATTCGAACACTTTATTTTGCAAAGTTTCTGAGAATGAATTAACGTGTTGAATTAACTTCGGTAATTTAGTCTATTGAACAGACGACAATAAAAACAGTTTAGGTCTTTTGAGGTTTAAAAGATAAAAATGATATTGATTTAATGAGTTTGAGGTGAGTTTCACAGGCAGTTGAACACTAACATCCCTTCAGCTCTCTGAGAACCGCTCAAGAACTCTAAAGACTGTCGATGATTTCTCCAGTGACTCACATCACAATGCCTTTAAGCCACATAAATTATATTTCGAGGTTTATAAATAGTACATTTGGCACTCTTTTAATTGGTGCCTAGAGGTTCTCCCAAGGATTCTCAAAAATAATGATGTTTTGATGCTTGAGCATCTTTTAATTTTTACGGTGTACGGTGGGTGAACGGACAGACTAGTTTGTTATTCTCAAGTGCTTTGTACAAATCACCTGACCACTGACAGACAGTCTCTTCCAACAGCGGGATGCATCTTGATAATTGTGCATTTGCTTTGTATCTGTGTTTACTCAGGGTCGATAAGCAATATGCTTACAGATGGATGTGTTCGTTTTGGAGACGCTGATGGATTGGAACAGAGGGGAATCAATCTCTCTTCCCTTTCAGGTATTGATCACTTGTTCAGGGAACCTCACGTGTATTGGGGCATGTATAAAAGGAGATGTTTAAGATAGCCTTGAGTTTAGATATTAGATATTGTGTTGCATCTGCTACTTAGATGCGTTTCACTCTTTTGAAATCGATTTTAATATCTGCTTCCCTTTTAAGTTCATTAAATCTCAGAAATGACCTGACATGAAATCATATGAACCTTTTACTTACTTCAATGTGTATAAATCACGTTTTTATAGACTCATTAAACTCTAAAACACTGTTTTAAGACGTGTACAGCAAACACGTTTTTTTACTTATAGGTTCAGATTTTTAATTGCCAATTATTATTGTTTAAAGGCGGGCTAATATGCTATGTCATGCATTCTGACTTCTTTACAATGTTGAACGTGCTGGCTTCTCCTGCTTAACATGGTCAACTTGCTAAAAAGCGAGTTGGATGTATGACGTATTATTTCTGTGCTTGATACACTCCCCCAGCACTCCAACTTGTTTCGGAAAGATTTTTGTGGTTGGTAACCAGGGTGTTGCTATGCAGCTTATCTCCTCTTTTGGCATTTATTTTTAGTATCCAGTTGCTGAGTGCTCTGGGTGGTTGTTAAATGGTTGCTTATTGGTCTAATTCATAAAAGCCCATCCCCTATATTATACTAAACCGTAAATAACGCTCAGGGATGCGTTTCCGGAAACCTTCTTAACGCTACGTCGTTCTTAAATCATACCTTATGCTGTACCTTATCATTAATCCGTGTTTTCTGAAACCTTCTTAGTTAAGTATACCTTCTGTAAGTCATACTTTCGTAAGGTTGATCTGGACCGCTCTTAACTATACCTTATCGCATGTGATGGTTAATACCGCTATGCAAAAAGCTTTTATACATGCCAGTTTAATTTCACATATAAAATGTGATATAATCATTTAAAATAAAATTCTAGTATTAAATATACATTTTTACTTTAACTTAGTTTCAATTTAACAAATAAAATACTCGGGTTCAACAAACTCAGTGTAGGCTATCGAAGTGTTTTATGAATAAAATTGTTATACACTGATCTTACCCAGATCTTTCCTTAATTTCTAAATCTGATCTATTAGTAAAATAATTAGATAAATTAGATAGAATGATTATATAGTAAAGTTCAATGTAGTTATTTGACCCTTAACCCTATATATGAAAAGATAAGATAGTGAACCCCAAAGCTCCCTTTTATTTTATAGACAGCAGTCCTTAGATGTACACTCCATTCTGATGTGAGACTTTGCACCTTGAGTGAAACCCAAAGGAGTACCAGCGTGTAGCTGTGGTTTCAGTCTGTGCACCATAATCATCTTCATAGCCTGTTGTTATATCCACAAAACAAAATCCAACCTGCTGTCAAATTACTCACCATCGAACAGCTGCTCCTGAGAGCCTCAATGGCAATACGACCAGGCGGGTTGCCAGCCCCTGACCTGAATCACAGATTTTTGTGGAAAAAAGGAGATTGCACCATATGCTTTGGTCCCCTTTTAAACACTCTCCAATATAACCTTTTTTTCTCGTGACTCTTCACACAAATGCGTTATTGTGTACATCTAGAATGTTTATTCTAGTGTTCAATTCTATGTAAACATGCTTTCAATGATGACGTGTTTTCCATCACCCGATAAAATTGAAACATTTCTGAATTTTTTATTGATTTGACATCGACACTATACTGTCTCACGGCAGCAGACATTTGTTGACTATAAATATATTTCTTCTGGACGCTCCTGGATGTTTGTATATTTTATAGCTTCTTTTATAGTTTGTTTTATGGTTTCTTACCAGGTTTTTATAGATTTGATCTATGCTTTAAGCTCTCTGACTTTAAATCCCACGTTCCCCACATGGACAAACGATTATATTCTGACTTTCTAAGTGGTTTCTTTCTCCGTCTACAATCCGAACAGCCCTTTGTGTAGGAGGAATTAGTTATAGAAGTTTGAATTCGCTGCAAAGTTGCTTTCGTGCTGTCTGGATAAAGCTGTTCTCAGACACACTGATCTTTAGAATTGACGCTGTAAAATCTGCAGTAATGTACAGCTTCAGCATTTGAACAGACATTAGAAATGCAAATTTATGCAGCAAAAGTTCATTTTGCGTCACAATATTATAATATATTGAATAATACATTTGGAATCGCCACTTTCATATCACTGCTGTCTTTCTGAAAACGCGTATCTCCATATTTTGTGATTTTTTACCATCAATCATTATTAGTAGTCACCCTTTATGTTTATCACTGGATTTTGCAGATATTTAACCATATAAAGTGCTTGTCAACCCTGACAACACAGTAGCAGTTATTAAAAAAGTACAGTTAAATTTTCCAGCGATTTTTGAGATACGAGGTTTCACAAGGATGACAATATATTGAAAAATATGATGACTTGGTTCTAATATATAACAATCTATTATTTAACAAAATTGCCCAAATGCTAGATTTCTGTGGCAACAATAGAAATAGTTGATAACGTAAAAGCGGCCCTAGTATCTATCCAACAATATGTACAATTATTGCCTCTTTAAACAATGTTTGTTTCCAAAACCTATTCTAGCACAAATTCAATTTGCGACCTCCTTTTGCTTCTTACTTTTTAAACAGAGCAACATTCTCCTGAGAATCTACATCCAAATAATACAGCAGTCGCTTTCTAGTCACTTTGCATTGGTTTTTCTGGTCCTTCGTATTCCAGCTCACTTAAGAACCACTTTAGATCCGCGCAGAATATTCCAGGTAACGTGCACAGACTGCTATTCCTCCACACACCCTGAATCTCTGATACTAACACATTCACCTCCGGAGTGTTCTGTCTGAGGCCAGCTTTATCCAGCCAGCCGGAACACCTGTCACAGCATTTGTTTCAGCAGAGAAACACTGATCGCCTTAGATGTACCTTGCAGGTCCTGTCAGCGCTCTGCTGTTTCCTGGTGCAGAAAGAAACATGCTGAGCGAGCGCATGCTAACAGACTTTGTTTCACAGTGTTCTGTACGTTTCCAACACTACATCACATACAGATCCTATAGATATCATGTAAAAAATAAGTCAATAGATCATTTACTGTATATTCCTATTTATCAATCTTAGATTGGCTAAATATTAGAAATGGTCGAGTCACATTACATTAAATTCAATAACCAGTCAAGAATCAAGATGGTTGAATTGATTGTCAACTATCAAATTGTCTGTGATTGAAAGTGTTGCCATCTGTTAAAAAAATGGACGCTGACTGCTGTTAGAAAGCACATCCATAGACTATAATCAACAATATATTTGGCTAGCAACCAGTTTATGTCCTCAGACAGATGTTTACCAGAATGTGAGATTAAGGTTCTCCCTTATGTACCCCGGGCAGGATGAGGACATTAACCCAATTCACACGCATGCACCCACCTGAGTGCTACAATCAATTGACACTGTAATACTACAGTCAAGGGTTACATTAAATAGGGTGCATGTTCATTAGATAGAAATCAATTGTCTCTAAGGGATTAAGAAGAGCCTGATATGAAGTAAATCACTTTGTTTCCCTGGTTCCTTTCATTTTCATTCTATCAATCATCTTAAAGGGATAGTTCATCTATCAATCTTCTTAAAGGGATAGTTCCCCCAAAAAAGAAAATTCTGTCATCATTTTCTCACCCTTGTCATTTAAAACTTGTTTGACTTTCTTCTACAGAACACAAAGGATGCTATTTTCAGGAATGTTGGTAAGCGAACAGCGGATGATCTTTTATGTTAAAATCATCTATTTAAAAAACTTAAACTATAATTTTAGCTTTAAAATGTGTAGTGCCTTACAAAAGTATTAAGTAACCCGATCAAGTCAAAATATCATAATACTGAAATATATTGTGTTTTAAAATACTGAAATTCAAAGTTAATTTATAAAAGTTCTGGTCCTTGAATCTGATTGGCTGAGCCGAGTTCTCAGCCGTTATCAAATACCACAGTTTATAAAGGCTGACCGCATTAAATAGCCTAAATATAATTTTTTTTACTTTATTTAAAGAAACCTTACTCTGCTTCTCGTCGTGCCGCAGCACCATTACCAGTTATAAAATGTACTGTAACCCACTGCTTCGCGGGGCTTATTGGTTAATTTTACAAGGTGACACGAATGTATGTGTTTATTACAGTGTCGCCTTATAATAATGTTTTAAAAAATGTAATATCATTGGTCAGGGGTCTGAACACTTTTCCAGGGCAGTCTACACTTTACCAAATAAAGGTGCTTAAAAGGTTCTGCCTTCAGATGGTGTCAAAAATGTGTGATGTATTGTTTTGATTTTTGTGCAGCGCTTTGAGAAAGACATTTTTAATGGCGCTATAAAAAATAAATGTATTATTATTATTATTATAAAGAACCATCTTTTTCTTACCCTTGTATAATCTGAAGAACCTTCTTTCACCACAAAGAACCTTTAATAAAACTGAAAGGTTCTTTGGATGTTAAAGGTCCTTTATGGAACCATTTAGACAAAAAAGGTTATTTTATGGCATCATGAAGCGCCTTTATTTTTAAGAGTGTATGATCCGTACATATAGCATGTAAATGGGTGTGTATTTATAGCCTACACAGATTGTTGTTGTGTCAGTGATACTTTGGTTATCCTGTTTAAGCTTGTTTCGTGCAATTGCTTGCATTTAACAACCAACTGACAAATTGCAACGTGCTAACGCGATCGGCTGTAACACTCAGCATAATGGCTTCTATCATTAAATTTATCTAGTGCTTCTCAGCGCATTGGAGATTGTATTGATTTGGGAATTCAGGGTTTCACTCTGCACATGTGAGATGTTGTTAAGTATGCTGGTTATATCGTCCTTTATAACTTTCCTCCCCGACTGCAATAGACAGTTTTAATTTCTGTTTCAATTTTGGTTTTGGTGTCTGTGCAGTACTGATATCAGGTGATTTTCTTTGCTGAGCACATACAGTATAAACGGGGTCCTTGTCATAATTCAGGCCCTACTTGAATGTTGGAAAAGCCTAAATTCATTTTCAGCAGACTTGCTAAAATCTGTGAATATGCATAAAAACACCTCTAAATAAATTTTTAAGTTAATAATGTAGCATTCCTTGCATCTGTCCTACTTTGACAGAGCCAAAGGGATCTGTATCCCTGTGAGTATGCACATATTCAAAGTTCATTTACATCTTTATCACTTCTTCTCTTTAAAATAATGAATCATTGCTGCTCTATTTTCACTTCCAAGGCCCAGGCTGGCAGTGCCTCCAATCTCTCTCCTTGTGATTTTATCGGTGGGGTGTTTCCTATCAAAGCCAACTTGTCTTCAAACAAGTCTCATATACTTTATTTGAAGCTGTTCCACATTTTAGTAGTACATCCAGTATGCATGTGTGTCTCTGCAGAACAAAGTGACAAAAGCAATGCTTTGTTGATCTGTTTCTGCATTTCTGTAATGTCATTATCAGATTTGTTTTGTATAATTCAAAGGGACATAGATCATATAATCATAGACAAATTATAATTTCCTTTGCTCTTTTGAAACAGTGTTGATGTTCAATGTTGATGTATGGTCAGTCGAGATCTTTTGAGGAATGTAAATGTGTTATTCAGAAACAGTCATGATATTGATGTCACAATAGCGTTGGGGTAGGAATTTATTTTAATAGAATTTAAGAAACAGTGTTTTCTTTGCGTTTATATCAAGTAAATGCATTCATGTTCAAGTATTTTAACTGAAAAGCAAGAAAAAATACTAGGAAGTTGACATTATAGAAGTTATATTTTTGAAGAACTTTTAGGGATCTAAATATCCTGAAGCACTAAATAATTTTTTCCTAATGAATTGAACCTGTGACCCTGATGTTGCATCTGAAAATAACAAAGTGCTTAAGAGATGACATGCATCAGGGTAACCGAATTGACACAGTGACCCGACCCGTGTTACGGTGACTCATCAGCATAGCGAACCCGACGAATAATGCAAAGTGTCGCTCGCAGACACTTAGAGCTATCTGGAGAAACTTAATAACAAGGCTTCAGTGGAATAAGCTCTTAGGACTGTCAGCACAGTATCACAGCGGGCTGATGAAACGGCTTAATCAGCCCCCTTCTAACCATTCATCTGAAACTTTCAACGTTATCCTACCTCTGCAGGAATTACTCCACAATTCCATGTGAGAGACGGTCACTGAAAGAGTGAGAGAGAGATCATTACTGTCTTATCCTGCCAGAACACTGCCGTTTTCCCAGAATGCATTGCTCTCCCGGTTGACATGTGTGTTGTAGTCATTCATTCTCCTTGTGGCCGCACTCAAGCGATCCAATATGAATGTCAGTTGGACATTAATGTGCATTTCAGATGCTTTGTTCGCACTGTATCATAGGTCGTTTTTATCGGTGAGTATATGTAGAATACAGTTGTGGTCCTTACCTTACGTTGGAGATAGTTGTCGTCTTCGCTTTTTATTCACAGATTGTCATATAATAAATGATTATATTTTAATATCATTGCTTCTGAAACCATGTATATATATTTTGTGATTTTTTTGCCATTAATCACATATACAGTGTAATTGAAAAAGCTCTATGATTTTACCATTCCTAATAAAACAAGGACAGCGACGATCTAATATAGTATAATAGGTAATGTTGTATTATATAATGTATATATAGATTATATTTTATTTAATTATTTGTTTGATTTTTTTTTTTTTATTATTATTATTATTATTTTTTTTTTATTTTTTTTTTATTTTTTTTTATTTTTTTATTTTTTATTTTATTTAAGTCCGCCAAATGCATAAATGTAAATTAATTAAAGATCTGATGCAAAAGATTCAGATTTTAATACTAAAAGATAGAATAATGCTATTAAAGATCCAGTGCATGAAATTTTGTGGGATCTAGCGGTGAAGTTGCCAATAGTGACCAAGGGCTCAAACCACCCCTTCCTGTTCAAGGCACACCGGTGGCTGACACAGGACAAAGATGTCATTGCGTTTTCGCTTCTTTCCTCTGAAGACGTTATGTATATTATATTGCATTTCTGTCTAAAGATTCTCCAAAAATTACACATTAGACCTTTAAAGCCTTTAAAACTATAATTGATTTTCTGTCTCTTTAATCAAGGAGATCGAAAAGTTACCCTATTGAAGAATCAGATATCTGTTCACCATACTTTAAATAAATAGTGAACATGACTGGACCAGCTTCAGAAAACCCCAGATACACAGTGACGTAGTAAGTGATGTGCTATATTAGATATTCTAATGTGTAAAGCACAGGTAATGTTCCCTGCAGTATCTTATTATCCTACTCTAAATTGAAGTTTCATTAAAAAAGCCCAATGGGTACTCGCTTCAGTGATCACAAGTTTAAAAGTCTGCTCACCTACCACCAGTAGTTTTTAATCAAGGTTAAATGAAGGAAAAAAATGAAATCTCATTAGTGCACGCTGGCTCATCTCTTTCTCATGTTCCTTTAAGGCATAATTCAGCCAAATGACAAACGACTTCAATTCTTTTCCTCACTAAAACCTGTCGTATGCTTCAGATGATTTGGACTGCAGTGGCAAGTTGTATGTATGGACTGTTTTCAAGCCTTGAACACAATGTAAACTGTCGCCATATAAATAACTTGTTAGGTTTCCTATGTAATAGGAATGTGGATTTGGAATGACATAGGTGGGTAAATGAATTTTATTTGTGAAAAAAAATATTGGCCATCATGTACAGCAGACCACTTTCCCGTTGTGATGGAGAAATGATTGATTACTGCCTGAGGTGTTAAGATGTAAGATGGATTGCTGAGTGAAAACAGTAACCGTAAACTGGGCAAGGCGACATAAAAATAATGACTTGCTTTGTTGTTTTAATTCATTTTTTAAGTTTTTATCATGTGACAGCTCAGTTTTGATGAAGTTAAAGTGAGCAACAACAGTTCAGTGGACTGTGTGGTTTTGCACTCATGGACCTTTCATTGCTAAGCTTTCTCATTCTAAGATTTCCCTTCGGCTCTAAGTGATCACATCAGCTGAACCAGCGTCATGAAAAGGATTAAGACAGCACACAGGTAATCATTGATTCCCGTTTCCAATTCACCCATGCAAACAAAGTCGATATGAACATATGACATCCTGACTCGTCTCCTCAACCTCATCAGAATATCTCTGTAAGTCTGTTGTCCCCGCAGGCTCTGTTTATTTCTCTGCGTTTCCCTGGAGACTTAAATTTATAATCTCTCATTTCTCTCTGCTTTCAGGTTGACCTAAGGAAGCGAGCGCGAGGTGTCACCTTCCATTTTCTTTCCCCCTGTTGTTTTTCAGGGTCTAAATACATTTGATTCTCTATAATATGGTCAGGCAGGTGTCCGCTATGAAGGCGGTGACTGCTTTGGTTAAACTGATTATTGCATGTCAAGACCTTTGTGGTGTAAAGATAAAGTTAGTTTGAACGTTGCTATGGCCGGGCGATAAGGGCGTTTATTTATAGGATGCAATATAGCGTAATGTATTCAGCGAGAGTTTTTGAAAAGTTGAGTTTGATGTAAAAGATCGAATAGCTGTGATTAAAACTGACAGATGCTTGGTCAGCATAAGAATAGACAAACACTGCCTTAGAGTGAAATTTTCCTGAACAAGATGACAGCGTAAACAACACTTTGGGTTTTTTATATTTTTTTTCTACCTTCTTTAGCTGAGATTTAAAGCAATGAGGTTTTCGAGTAGGTTGTAAGTTATGTACTGAAAGTTGAACCACATAACTATTTTACAATGTGGCTCATTTTGGCTAATTCGTGTGAATTTGTAAGATCTCATTCATGAATTTTAAGTATGATTTGCGTTGTGACGTTAGGTTTAGAGGCGGGCCTACGGGTGGGACTTCAGTATCGCTTTTTTCTAATAATAGTACGTTTATGTATGATTTGCATCGTACAAATTGATACGAATTAGCCACCTAGTAAAACAATAATGAATTCACGTGAGATCAGGTTTGAAGGTCTGTACATCTGTCACAAAAATGCACAACTTGAATGATGCCTTCTTTTCCTCATGAACACAGTTTTTGTGCCAATGGCTCTAGATGTCATTTGACTTTTGAAAAAACATCCATGGTTTTGTTACGGTTAAAGTCTCGAAACCTTCTCTTGGGTGGGTTCATTATGCCACAATTTCATTTGAAAAGCCATGGTACGGACGACACTATGAGGTCTTCTGAGCCTCCCACTAGCTCCATTCATATCACCATGTATGGAAAAATGTATATCATCAAAACACACACCTGCTTTTGAACGCCAGTCAACGCAACAGTTTTCTCTCAGAGTGGTAAAATTACGAATCTATCAGCTGTGGACACAAACCACCTGAACGTTGACCAACCCCAATGGATTTCCAATTTAAAAGTCTATTCATGTCTGAATGTTGCAACAAAGTATTTTCTGACAATAAAATTGGACTGAAATCCTGATCTCGACTGGCTGGGCTGTGGACCATCATATCTCTTAACCACTCAAAGCATCTCGCTCTGCCCAGGGTGTCCTGCAATGCCAAATTCAACGTTTGAGCGCTGCAGCTGGGTAGTGAAGATAGCTTGCTGTCAAAAGCAGTTTTAAAGCTCGGTACAATTATGCTCAATCAGAGATGATGCTTCGCTGAGTGTTTTCCTCCGTCTCGCTCGCCTCTGATTCGGTTACGAGAGAATGTGACTGATGGCGATCTACCAGAGGTTTCAAAATTGCGATCGCAGCCAATTTAGCGACAGACAGAGCACATGCTCATTAAATTTGCAACAGAATCAAGGCATTATCAAGCTATTAGCTCTGAAACCTCAATTTCACACGTGTTTCTGCGAGAACCCTGATAACTGGAGTGGTGTATAAAGTTCTAGAAATGCTGTGTACGAACAGCTGTGAATGGTGAGTGTTGTGTTGATACGTCAGCAATTGAGTCTGAATTCAGTTTGAGTGTTTATTGTCTGTGCGGCACGATGCCCGTTGATGACATATCAAAGAGCTATATTTTATGTTTAGATAGAAACTTTCAATGTGCTATGCTTCTGAGAAGAGGAAAGATAATTGCAAGGGGCTGTTTTTCTGAATTACATTATGGCCATTAAGTCTACTTCATTGGTTCACCCAAAAATGAAATTCTTTCATCATTTACTCAGATATGACTTTCTTTCTTTTGCAAAACAAGACAAAAAACATTTTGAAACCTGTTGATAACCAAACAACACTGGACCCTATTGACTTCCATGGCATGGACACAACAATCACGTTTTTCAAAATATCTTTTTAAAGATTATTTTACAGGCTTTGATATCCACAAGAGGATGAATACACTATGTTTTTGGGTGAAATATTCCTCCAAAGCTGTTTTTTCTACTCTATATTATAGGCATACGTAAAACTTCAAACTCTTTACGATTAGCCAAACTCTTTGCATTTAAAATGAGCATTAACATCTATGTGTAGTGGGTTCATGGCCAAGTTTAATAAAGTTGGCACAGACCCATCCTGCAGTAACAGTCTCTTTGCAGGCCTGAATTACATTATGTCTGATTCAGAAAACAATACGTGTTAAAATGTGCCGCAGTGGGTGGATAATAATTGTTTTAATGTGCATATCTGTTAAAGTTTTTTTGACATTTACAAGTCATCCAGCTTACACACAAACTAAGAAACACAACTCTTCTTTTTAAAAGCCATTGCATTTTTTCCGTTTTAAGATAAAGTGATGTTTTTTCTCGGAGAGGTTTCATTTACTCTCCAAAGTGACTGCGACTTCAGATAAGAACGAACACATTCACCTCACAGGGAAGCAAATGTTTCGGATTAAAGCATATTAGATTTTTCTTTGAATCCTAAAAAAGTCCCTGTTCTGAAATCTGTATTTTAAACTCAAAGTGTGGCTGTGAATTCAAATGAAAATCTTAAAGCGGAGCCCGAGATGAAGATTGATGATACGATCACTTTTAGCGTGTCTGTGAAGAATGGGATGTATTACCAGTTAGTCATGTGCACACTCTGTTGAATTATAAAGATTGTGTTTCTGCTTCTCGCTCGTTCTGAATAATGTTCCACCAAACATTACAATCATCCGGCCTCATTGAATGCAAATTATTATCGCTGCAATGTATTAGCACAGACATCGGCCATCTTTTATCTTCTAGCAATTTTTTGTTGTCATTTTTATTTGTGACCCATTAGAATATTCAAATCCACCTCCTGTGGATCATATTAGATCAATAATGTAGAGCAGAACCCACCCGATCTGAAAACATGAGGTTAGACCCCTCAAACGGAGTCATCTGTCTGGCTGTCTTTCTTTCTGTCTCTAAGGAATTCTCTCACATGCCAGGATCAAATGGCGTTCTGTCAGCAACCCGCAGTGAGTTTCCAAGTTTCGGAAAATCTTTGTTGTTCCGTGCAGCAGAAAATGTAAAAAAAATCTCGGTAGAGCTGCAACCAGACTTGTTCACACAAGCTATGAAATATAAAAATATCGTTTGTTTTTGTGGAGGTGATAATTGCATTTCTCACTTCCTGCTATTGGGACAATACATCCATTGTATTCGTTTTCCTTTAATATTGTGAGAATTGTCTCTCGAGGAACCATATTTTGTGCCAAACACTGTAAGGATTTGATTTTTGAACTCCCACTGAGCAGTCTGAACTGTATGCGCTACCATTTGCATTGTTCCCCCTTATAAAGCGCAGCGTCTTAAAATCTTTTGTGTTGAGCTGTGTGTATTGTGCTGGTACAATCAACGCTGTATTTTGGTTTCCGCTTCTCACGATTTTATATTTCTGCAGCAGATTTGATCAAACAAAAGTGAAATTTTAAGTGTGCCACCAATAGATGAGCGTTCAAAGCTAGACTTACCCGCCAGCCGCTGAAACAGAAAGCTTAAGAGGGAGAGCTTTGTTCTTTTGTAGAGGTTTTCCTGACTCAGGTGATACCAGATCTCTGTGGATAGCGGGCTTCGCTTCATAGAGAGTGTTTGATCAACCTGTGTTTAGCGAGGCCTGATCGGCAGAATGGGAGCCAAATAATTTTCTTGGTGATAGATGGAAGTAGTAGATAAGTAGATATTCTGTTCCATTTAGCAAGTTTTAAATCTTGGAAGCGCATCATGTTCATCCTTGCGTCTGACTCGAATAGCTTTGTGAATAAGGAGCAGCATGTGAATTGCAGTATAATGAGATATAAATTATGTCGTTACCAATCAGCGTAGTGATTATGACCAGCAGAACCGGAAACGATCCATTAGTTAGGTAAAACACTTGAGTGAACGTTCAGCGAGAATCTAGCACAGGGTTTTTGAGGACGGTATTGATTGAGAGTTTTTTTGTGCTCAGCAGGTTTCGCCCGCAGTGCTGATGGTTCAGAGGTCTCTTAATATACGACCATGTGCCTCTTAATGAAAACCCTGCAAGATTTCTCTCGTGCTGCGATCGCCCAGCAGGGCTGCTTTTTTCAAGACTGAGACCCTAAGAGATAATGTGGGGTCAGAAATGTACATGGTTTGTGTTCTTTGGTCCACCTGAGCTTCTCTGCTATTTTTAAATGATTCCCTAAAGTGTGTTTAGAAATATGGCACAAATAAACAGAAAAAAATAAGAGTTTAAAGGCATGAAATCTAAATTGGAGATGTCAGAGCTGATAGCCTTGCATGTGGACATGAGGCGCGGTTGCGTTTTGGGTGACCTGAATTAGAATCCTGAATTTTCTGATCTCAACCCCAATCTCTCTCCCATCTCGCTTCCATTTTAAAATAACGGCAAAAGACACCAACATTTTTTAATTGAGATTAGTGTCGTTTTGACCCATAAGCGACCCGAACCTTTTATCCTGTTTTGATAAACTCTGCCTCCATGTTGTCATGCCACAGATTTTTTTTTCTTCTTGTCAACCATAAATTAAACTTTTAATACACAAAACAACATCATGATAGAATAGCTCAAAGCAGTACCAGGTTTGGGGGCCGAATGTTGATGAAAGTTCAACACTGATGAATGTATTTTTCTTGCTAACAGCATGTGACATCTTGGCTCGCGAAAATGATAAAGGTTAACTATTTCTAAACTCAACTGTCTTCCTGATTCCCGCACAGAGTATTCCCTGTCGTGCCGTGTTGCTTCCATTAACTTTAGCCGAAGATAATCACTTTGTTTTCTCTTTGGCCAGCTGGCCAGTTCCGATAGAAGAACCCCACGGCCTAATTTGAACAGTCAGTATGCACCCACTCCACAGACAGTGTAAACCAGAGGAGGGTAAGTTCACCCATCCAGAATAAAGCGTTATTGAGGATGAAATGGGATTTTTAATTGGCTAGGGTTACAGTGCCGTAGCCTATCCTCAGACATATATGTGTGAGCTTTTCAAATTGTATGGAGTGATGATATTGTGGGATACAGAATACGGGTCTTAAAGGCCCAGTTTATGAAATTTAGTGGCGTCTAACGGTGAGGTTGGGAAGAGCAACACCACCGCTGATCCCTCGCTTTTATAGCACTACGGTGGCTGACCTAGGACTAAGATGTCACGTTCTCGCTTCTTTGCAGAAGGAGATAACATATTTAAGAAACACCCTCTGTAGAGCAGTTTGTCCATTTAGTGCCACTGTATAAACAACATGTAAAGGGACCCGCGGTCATTATAGCTCATTCTGAGGTAATAAAATCATAACGCTTCATTATGTAAGGTCTTCATACATCTCTGAAGACTAGTTGTATTGTATTTTGTGTCAATAAAGCCTCTAAAAAGCACAACCTTTAAAAATATAACTCCCAACAATACATTTGCATTTTAGACTGGTTTAGGTTACTAGCAAATCTCTTTTGTCTTTATTTAACGCAGTAGACTAGATGTTCTAGTGTGCATTATTTTCTTGTCAGAGAATGTCAGAGAAGTTCTGCATTGCAATAACTTTACCTCTGAATTTATGATTAATACTCGACTCCAGGGCTTCACCTATCATCCTCTGAAGCCTGTTCTTCATAGCAATCAATATCCGAAAGGTGCAAGGTAGATTTCTTTATAAGCTTCATGCATTGCTGGATTCCCATTCAGCAATTATCTCCAAACATATTGCTTATCGACCACCGCATGACAAGAAGATCGAAGTTTCTGTAAAAAACGATTAAATTAGTTCATATAATAATAACCATAAACTTTATTATTAATTATCAGAATTGTACCTTATGAGAGAAGCTTGGATTTGGAGATGTATTGTGTACAGATCTGGTATGCTTAAAGACTTATGCGATGGTTATTACTGCGATAAGCAGTGGCCAGATGGGATCCAGCCATTAATGAAGCATCATACTGATTAAAGAGCCCTTGCCAGAAGAACTTATTGCTTTAATTATTGACAGCCTTTACTCAAAAAATTCATTAGGGTAGACAGACAGAGAGAGAGAGAGAGAGAGGGAGAGAGAGAGAGAGAGAGAGAGAGAAATTCCTGTCAACTGGACATCAACACACTAATGCAATTCTGATTATATTAATGTATTATTTCAATTTGTCATCTATGGTCTGTGTTACAGCGGAGGTCACTTGTTCCCAATTTTGTTTTTCAGAGCTACAGTTGTTTGCATATATTATGCTTCTTATGACAATTGGTTACATAACAGGTACGCAATACCATATAAGAACCATTTTTGGTTCCCCAAAGAACCATTCACTTGAACTATTTCTTCTCTAAGAAGCTTTTTCTACTAAATAGAACCTTTGGTCAAACAGAAAGTTTCTTCAGATTTTAAAGGATCTTTATGGAACTGTGCAAATATAAACCAAATGGCATCAAGAAGTGTAGAAATAACTACTATGGTTTCCCAAAGAACCATTATAGTCAAAGGTTCTTAAAAATGTTATTACCTTCATAGTCTAACAATCATTTTTCCACTATCAAGATTTTTTGTCAAACAGAAATGTTCTTCAGATGTTCTTCATGTAACCATACAGCGATCTTCTAATCTAGAGCATCGTTTAGCACTTCTATTACTCTGTGAATTGGACCATATCTTTCTCTCTCTCTTGCAGGTTTGACCAGATTCGATTGGAAGCACACGATTGCCAAAAATGAGATGGGGAAGACGTGACCCCCTTAACCCCTTAAGTTTTTTAAAGGAGGCAGAAAGCAGAAAAATGGATTCCGGTTGGCATGAGGAGATAGCACGTGTGTGTGCAGTTGGTGTGGTGGTGGTGAAATTGGCCAGTCAGGTGGAAAAGGGCCTCTGTTTTTCATTTCATCAAGCAATAAAACCCAGAGCCCTTGTGGCTTTTTATCTGTGCTGTGATCTTAACACATAATAAGGCTGTTCAGAAGGCGGTTGGAGGAAGTGATGATAACTACATAAAGTCTATGGCAACATAATGAGAAAACAGCGCTAGATAACATCAAAACCAATTAAGTGCACACAGGTTCATTTTGACCTGAATAATTTTAGACCGTTTTAAAGCACGGCATAATTTTTACGATTAGGTTTCCTTAAATTAAAGAAGGGAATTCACAGAGGATGAACGGCACACGCTGATAACTATGTTGTTGTTTGTTTCATCTATTTAGTCTTCAAATTCATGTCTGCCTTAAAATACACAGCATAGACTTCTAATCTATTCTGAATGCTATCATACAACCCCAGGACTTGTGATGTTATGACATCAACTAATGTGGATTTTTGTCAGTCAGATGAGCTGGGGGTGACTCAAAGTGAGCGTGTGATAAAGAGATGCTCTGACAAAAGCGTGACACACATGGAATGGATTCATACCAAGTTATGGTTTCTATTTCCAGTGAATGACACCTATAATTGATGCAGTGAAGACGCATGGAGCACCTCTGAAAGTCAGTGTGGAGTCCATCTCAACCATATTATCCCTCTCCCACAAGACTTTGTAAGGAACCAATCATCTTTTAGCATCATACGCTCTTTTATCAGATACTCCACTCTCTAAACTCTTAAGCCATATCTTTCCTCCTAAGGCTGGTTCATGCTGGTGGATGATGGTCCTCATAGCTTTGTTCTTACAAACAAAAGTTCTCTCATTTATTTGCCGTGATGTTGTTCAAAACCTGCATGACTCTTTCTTCTGCAGAACATTAAAGAAGATATTTTGAGAAATGGCTCAGTGATTTTGACTCCATGCAATGGAAGTTAATGGGGGCCAATGTTGGAGAAGAAAGAAATTGGGAAATGTTTGGAATCCCATGAGGAGTAAATGATGGAAGAACTTTCCCGAAGCAACTCATTGGCTCACGGCACTTAATTCCGACATCATTTCAAATATCTCTATGGTCTATGATCTTCAGTGTGCCTCTTTGTTTCAGAATGGCTCCGACGGACCTGTTACTGATGTGGTATTTGATGATAAACAGTAATCAGAAGGGACTTGGTGACACATTTAGTCTCTGGTTTATAGATCTGTCCATGGATGTTTTTATCCCCTGAGGCGGATTCTTACGAGCTCACTTACTCAGCCCGACAGAAAGCAATGTCTGAAAAGCATGATAAAAAAACAGATTCACAGTATCAGGGAGAAGAAATTAAAAAATCGGTTTTATATCTTAACGACAACCACTGGGCATTTTTTCTTTGACGCTCATTAATTTTTCATGTATGAAACAAAGTGTACATTATTACCTTAATAACAATTCTCAAAATTGAATTTGATTGCAATGTTGCTGGTCGTATGAAAAAATACATTTATGTACTTGGAAGAGACGTTTCTTCAGTGTGACCTACAATGCATTCAATGTACATTATTGATAAGAAATGTATGGCATTGGTAATTTTTTTCTCATATTATATTGTTCTGGAGCGTCAAGATGATGCAAGTAAAGTCATTTACTACAGTGACGTTGCTGTGACAGAAGCCTCTCTTAAAATGTTCAGTAATGAAGGTTTTGAGAGGTTTCCATTTTATATTATACAATGTGATTTAGTTCATCATCATCTTGTTAAAAGAATTGAAATGTAGGCCATTGAAGTATACTTGTAAAGAATGCATTTCACAAAAAATATTCATAAAATTGGGTGAAATTGTTTTCTCTTACGGATATATTCGCTTTCCTGTTGATCTTTGCTGAGCATGTAGGGAAGGCATGGCTTAAAAGCCTCCCATCTTCCACACTGGCAGCTCCTCCATTACTTACAAAAGTGCTTCATCTCCCTCCGCTGAGAGTAGGTGTACTGTGCTTCTGATTAATGACTGTGCCATTCCAGCTCAATTTATTATCATACATTTCACCATGCAATAGAATCAAGCACATTTACCCTATACTGAGGTATTAACACTGTGCCAAGGAACTTGACACTATAATAGTGAAAATTATAAGAACTTATTTGTCTGCCGCTTGAGACAAATCCATTATGTTCTGAATAATAGCTGAGATCAAACCAAGAAGCAACCTTCGGCTCTCAGTGTTGCACACAAACAAACTTAATCATCAAAATGATTTATCAAATATAATTTCAAAGGCGTATTGCACAACATCACAGTAAAAGCTAGACAACGCAGAAAGTAAATGATCAAAGTGTGTTACGATGTAATATATATTTAGGAATGTTTATCTTGACCTGTTAAGGACTGCTGTGACCGGATCATAAAGTCATTGAGTTCACAAGTTGATAGCTTCACAAATGGGTTTTGGAATGAAAGGTGAGTAAATAATTTATTTATTGGTAATTTTTGGGTGAACTATTGCTGTAACTGTGTAACTGTCAATACAAGCAAATCATTTTCTATACAGCATTCTAGTGAGTGTTAAAACTTCTGTCATTTTCATTTTCAACTAGACCTTAAAGGAATAGTTCACCCAAAAAATTATAATTGTGTCATCATTTAGATACTCTCAGGTCGTCCAAAACCTGTACACGACTCTTAGTTTTGAGGAACACAAATGAAGATATTTTGAGAAATGTCTCCGTGGTTTTGTGTCGTAAGGGAGAGCAATTGGTGCCCCAAAGTTGTTGGTGTGTTACACAAAATACAGGTTTTGAATGACTTGAGGGTGGGTAAGTGATCCATTCTTGGGTGATCTATCCCTTTGAGACTTAACCGCAATCTAATTTCATTTGCACTGAGTGAAAAAACAAGCATAACTGTTCACTTTCAAGAAAGAAAAGTTAAAAATAGTGAAAACTCGTCAGCGCTTCCGTGCCCTCCCTGGTTCTGCACTAATTGTTGGAACTCACCAGGCAGACTGTGATGGTGTGAAAGCATGTCCTTATTAAGCTCTCCACACTCACTGTGTCTGAACAAACATGCTTGGATTCCTCACCCTCGGCCATTTATTCTGTTAAAGTCAGCTTTTTTTGCGATCTTCACAGTTCGCCAGACAAGATTCATCTTGCACTTGTGGAATCTGACTAAGTCCCTGCTCCCACAGCACTGCCTCCGCTTTGCCTTTCCAGCAGCCAAAAACTCAGCACTGCTTCATCACATGCCTTTCTGCTTTCACCATCTAGCTGCGGTGGCACTTTTGCGCAATCGTTACAAGAACTGCAGCATATACCCACTATTTCTTTTTTTTATTGTGCAGCAACTCAGGCGCAGACACTTGAAGGTCTAGCCTAAATTATCCTCTAAGACGTTCTTCTTCTTTTCACGCTCCTGTTGGCTGCTTTTCGGCCATCCTGTGTTATCGACCCATTAGACAAAGCAAAATGAAAATTCTAGCTATCTGCACCCTCTTAGTCTATTGTTTCCCTTTCAGTCACGCTAAGGTAATTCGTTTTCAGTGACTGTTTCGCTCTCATTTCACTCCTGGCTGATTGCCTTGTTGAACAGACCTGTCCATGTAACATTATCCTTGGTCTATGCTCTTTACCTCTAATTTATCTGTCTTGTGAATGCCAGGGTAA